>NW_006399799.1:1174654-1176460 GCF_000299155.1 Elephantulus edwardii | reverse complement strand
CTAATATAAAATTAAAATAATTTTTAAAAGTGAGAATTATCTAGTAAAGAGTCTCTGGTGGCCAAGTGGGAGAGAATTGCACTGTCAACCCAAAGGCAGGTGGTTCAAATCCATTAGCTGCTGCATGTGAGAAAGATGGGCTCTCTCCTCTTGTGGAGGACCAGCTATGAGTCCATTCTGATTTGACAGCAATGAGATTGACTCTATGTCTGCAACAAATACTAAGAATCCTCTGAGGAGAATTAGAACTTGACAGGACCACCTTGCCAGGCCTTGCAAGTTTTCCACTTTTGACAGAGTGCAGTCTTATCACTTTTCTATTATTTACTTTGGTGGAAATATTTTTCCCTCTCTGACAGGTTCCCACCTTATGCAAGTTCCAGGTTTCACAGTTTTTATTGTCATCACTCCCACTGGTTGACTCAGGTCACTGGCCTGCAATAACTCTGACTCTTCCTCTTGTCTCTGCCTATGCAAGACATTTTATATTCTTGAGTCACAGTCATAAAACATCCTTACCTTTTAGCTGGAGGTAGTATATGAGTTTGTATAGGATCTTGGCTGAAAACAAAGAGTACCAGAAGAATGCCTATCTGTGTTTCATTGACTATGCAAAGGCATTTGACTGTGTGGATCACAACAAATTGTGGCTAACCTTGTAGAAGAATGGGAATCTCAGAACACTTGGTTGTGCTTATGTGAAACCTGAACTTAGACCAAGAGGCAATCATCAGAACAGAGCAAGGAAACACTGCATGGTTCAAAATTAGCAAAGGGGTGTGTCATGGATATGTTCTGTCTCCATATCTTTTCAATTTATATGTGGAATAGATCATTCAAGAGACTGGACTTTATGAGGAGGAATGTGGCATCAGAATTGGAAGAAGACTTGTCAACAACCTGTACTAAGCAGGTGACACGACCTTGCTTGCTAAAACTGGGGAGGACCTGAAATGTTTGTTGCAGAAGGTCAACTGCTGTCTTCAATATGGACTGAAGCTAAACATAAAGAAGACAACAAAGATTGTCACCACTGGGCCATTTGGCAGTGCCATGATGGATGGAGTAGAGACTGAGGTTGTTAACAAGTTCAGCTTGCTCAGCTCCAAAATCAACACCCTGGGAACCAGCAGTCAGGAAATCAAAAGTAAAATTTCATTAGGGAAGTCTGCTGTCAGGGACCTCCCCAGAGTTCTAAGAAGCAATGGTATCAGTCTAGAGACTAAGGTGTGCCTGATCCAGGCCATGGTCTTCGCAATTACATGCTATGCATCAGAGAGCCAGACAGTGACAAAGGATAACATAAGAAGAATTGATGCCTTTGAGTTGTGGTGCTGGAGAGAGTATTGAATACACTCAAACAGCCAGGACAACAAATAGGTCTGTCTTGAAGAAGGTTAAACCAAGTTTCACCTTGGAGGCAAGGAATTTGAAGCTCCATCTCACATACTTGGGGCATGTAGCCAGGATGGATCAGTTCTTGGAAAGGATATCATGTGTGAAAGGGTGGAGGGACAGTGCAAGAGAGGAAAAGCCCAGATGAGATGCATTGACATGATAACTGGGACCATGGGATTGATGTGTCGGAGTCAGTGAGTCTGGCTCAGGATAGGGCAGCCTTCAGAGCCATTGTATGAGTTTCAGTCGAATGTATGACACATAACAACAACAAATAAAATGTTTGCGTTTGTGCAGAAGCAACTGTCCTACCTCACGGTCCTTAAAGTCTCTGTACTCTTGTTGCTCTTTAGCAATAATCACTTAGCATCTCAGAGCCCTGCCGTCAGTGGGAATGTCATTCCATAC
>NW_006399799.1:1172275-1173279 GCF_000299155.1 Elephantulus edwardii | reverse complement strand
CCAGCTTCACAAATTATTTATTCTACATACAGATTGAATACGTATAGTGACTAGCTGACTAGGAATTTTAATTTTACTGTTTTTTTCAACACTAGATGCTTGATCTTGTCAGATGCTCATTTCTTAAAGCTGAATTTGCACTATTCTTGGTTCCAACAGGTCCAAATACTCAACCCTCAGATTCTTCTTCTTTTCACAAGGATATATATTCCGTGATCATTCCTTGTACAAAGTTCTCCATCAGTTAGGGTTTAATTACATACAACAGAAAATTACTCTGACTGATTAAAGCATAAATGAAATTTATGAAAAGACTTTATGGCAGCTCATGGAATGTTTATAGGGACCTGAGAACCAAACCCAGTGGCAACAGAGCCAGAAACTAGTCCTTCATACTACCTCAGAGAGGAAGTGGGACCTCCATTATCTGTGAATTAGGGAGAGGAAGTGGGCATGGGTAGCTCCGCACCTTCCTCAATTCTTTCCCCTTTGGGAGTCCACATTTTACTAAGTGTTTTCATGACTGATATCATCATATGTGCTGCTAACTCAAAGGTCAGCAGTTTGAATCCACCAGTAGCTTTGTGAGAGAAAGATAGGAAGTCTCTTCCTGTAAAGATTTACAGCCTCAGAAACCCAGAAAGGATCATATGAGTTAGAACTGACTCAGTGTCAGTAGGTTTTGGTCTAATACTGGATGGGGGTGGTTTTCCAATTCTGGAGCTCATTATTAAGAGGTCCATATTACTGCAACTCTAAACCACATTTCCTAGTGTCAACTTTATTAGTTTATGCTTTAACATAATTCTCAGTTGGCTCATATATAAGAGATGGGCAAGGATCATCATCAATCTTTAAGCAATTATTTGCATTACACAGTTTGTTGTTGTTGTTGCTATGTGCCATCAAGTTGCCTGTTACTCATAGTGACCCTATGTACAACAGCCCCAAACTCTGCCCTATCCTGTGTCAATCTCACCATCTCCTACATACCTGCCCCCATT
>NW_006399799.1:1163337-1168858 GCF_000299155.1 Elephantulus edwardii | reverse complement strand
CCTGCATTAGCATGATTAAATGTTCTGGGATTCCCATTCTTCTCAGAGTTAGCCACAGTTTGTTATGATCCACACAGTCAACTGCCTTTGTGTAATCAATGATACACAGATAGACATTCCTCTGGTATTCCCTGCTTTCAGCCATATCCACGTAACATTAGCTACAATATCCCTAGTACCACGACCCCGTCTAAACCAAGTTTGCACTTCTGATAGTTGTCTGTTGATGTGCTGTTCCAGTCGTTTTTGGAACATCTTCAGTAAAAAGTTGCTTGCATGTGATATTAATGATATTGTTCAATAATTTCCGCACTCTGTGTGATGACCTTTCCTTGCAATGGGAACAAATACAGATCTCTTCCAGTCAGTTGGCCAAGTGATTGTTCTCTAGATTTCTTGGCACAACTTGGTGAGCACATCCAGGGCAGCATCTGTTAGTTGAAATATGTCAACTGGTATACCATCAATTCTTGGGGCATGTGACATAAGCTCTTCCCCCTGGAAATTCACAGAGTAGTGGGAGAATGTATAAAGCAGATGGTAATGCTATAATAGGACAACTTTGTCTATGTCTGACTATATCATACTCAATGACATAGTAAATTAAGGATGAAAAGCCCATAGACTTAACCATTTTAATGACTGGGCATCTGACTTCTGCTTGTTTAAAAGTGAGAAGAACAGGATTTTCAACCAGGTGGAAAGAAAAGGAAATTCAAATGGGCCTGCTTTGTTTTCTCATTGTTACGGTAGCCAGGAATAACTTGATTTATCCCTATTTTTTATCGTCATCTCTTTGTCTCTCTTCAGTCATCCTTCTGCCATCTTAGGGACAGACTTCTGATTTAGAAAGTCCCGTTAAGTCCATCTAGTCCATAACTCTCCTATTGAGTTTGGGGAACTGATGCTTCTAAAGAAGAGGGAGATTTTCCAGGGCCAAACAGGACAAGAAGCAGAGCTGCGACCAGAGCCTTGGGTCACAATCAGGTTGAGTGAAAACAGAAGGCTGGGAGCAACAAGCAGCCTTCACCTTCAACCATGGGAATGGAGTGATGTGAAACCTGACGCCCACTTCACCCTACAGTCACAGAGGACAAGAGTCTCATCATTCTGCTTCCTGGGTTGTTGTACAAAGAGGAGTTTGTGAAAGAAGGCTGAGGTCAGAACAATTCTCACGTTGTGGTTTGGCCAGAGCTTGCCTGGAGAACTTCTCTAGAAGGAGAGACAATTAAGAAACCACCAGACTTGCAAATAAAAAGTCATAGAACAGATGCCTTTTCTTTGGTCAAGGAAAGAGACAATTCTCTAAACCAGAATATCTTCTTCCGTTCACCAATCTCTTCTCCCCCCATGCTTAGCAGATCCTTTCTCCCCACTCTGTCGCTTGATTTCTGTCTCCATCACTAGACACCCCTATCCTCCTGTGGGGCAGTCTTCTGACAAATATAAGTGACTGCCCTTACTGTGAGTCATGAACTGCTTAGTAAATAGAATTCTTTCCAGCCTTAAAATGTTTTCAGTGGCCTGACCGAATGATCATCACATCTGAGTGTCTGGTGGCTTGTGTGTTGCTGTGATGCTGGAAGCTGTTGTTGCTAGGTGCCCTCCAGTCGGTTCTGATATCTAACAACAAATGAAAGAATGAAACAATCCCATACCAGTCTCACCATCATTGCTTTGTTTGAGCTCATTGTTGGATCTACTGTGTCAATTTATTTCATTAAAGGTCTCTCCCATTTCCACTGAATCTCTCCTTTACCAAGACGGATGTCCTTCACCAGGAATTGATCCCTCCTGATAATACATCCAGTGGACATGAGATGAGTGCTGTCATCCTTGATTCTAAGGACCTTTCTGGCTCTATTTCCTCCAAGGCAGATTTGTTTGTTCTGGGGCCTGTAATACAGCCAATAATATACATAAGGAATTGCACTACTGGCCTAAAAGTCGCACCTTTCTGGTGATTCAAATCCCCCAGTGGTTCCATGGAAGAAAGATGAGCAATCTTGAGCCATTTCTAGCCTTTGGAAATCCTTTAAAGAGTCAGCAGTGAATCAGTTCTGACTCACAGGAATAAGCTGAATTGAGTTGACATTACAATTCAAAGGCATCAGTTGTTCTTCAGTCATCTTTGTTATCTAGCTTTCACATATACATGAGGCCATTGAAAATACCACTGCTTGAGTCAGGTACACCTTGGTCCTCAAATGAAATATTTCCTCTTAACACCTTAAAGAAGTCTTTGGAGCAGATTTTTCCCAATGCAATCAGTCTTTTGATATCTTGGCTCTTGCATCCATCAATGTTGATTGCGACTTCAAGTAAAAGAAAAGCTTTTACAACTTCAGTCTTTTCTCTATTTGTCAAAATGTTGTTTATTGGTCCAGATGTGAAGATTTTATTTTCTTTATGTTCAGTTGTAATCCACACTGAAGGCTATAGTTATCAATCTTTATTAGCAAAAGTTTCCAATCCTCTTTACTATTTGCAAATAAAATTGTGGCATCTGTATGTAGCAAGTTGTTAATGAAGTATCTTCCATTCTTATACATTCTTTCTTTTATATAGTCAAGCTTCTTAAATTACCTGTGCATCATGCAGATTGAATAAGTATGGTGAGGGGATACCAACTTGATACACATCTTTCCTGATTTTAAATTATGAAGCACTCCTTTGTTCTGTTCAAACAGCTGTTTTTTAGTCTTTGTACAGGTTCCACAGAAGCACAATTAAGCTTTCTGTAATGCTCATTCTTTGCCATGTTATCCATAATTATGAGTAGGGATGATAGAAAGATAATTGATGCCTTCAAGCTGTGGTGCTAGAGAAGAGTATCAGATGGACTGCTAGGAGAACAAACAAGTCCATCCAAAACAGGGTGAAACCAGGCTGCTCCTTGGAGGCAAGGATTCTGAGGCTTTGTCTGACATGCTTTGGATGTGTTGCAAGGAGGGAACAGTCCTTGGAGAGAGACGTCATGCTTGAAGGGTGGAGGGACAGTGCAGGAAAGGAAGGCACTCGATGAGATGGATTGATTCAGTGACTGGGGTAATGGAGGTAGATGTGTTAGAGACAAGAGGCTGGCACAGGATACAGCAGGTTTCAGGGCTATTGTATATGGGATCGTTATGAGTCACAAGCGACTCAATGGCACATAATAACAACATCCAAAATTTGTTATGACCCTCCTAGTTGAATGCCTTTGCATAGTCAATAGAACTCAGGCAAACTTCTTTCTGGTATTCTCTTCTTTAAGTCCCGATCTAACTGATATCAGCACTGAAATCCCTCATTCCAAGATCTCTTCTGAATCCAGCTGGACTTCTGGCAGTTCCCCATTGATAAAATGCTGTACAAATTTTTTTCATTATCTCCAACAAAATTTTAACTGTTATATTAGTAATATTGTTTGATGATTTCTTCATTCTGTTGAACCTCTTTTCTTTGCGTGAGCACATATACGGATTTCTTCCAGTCAATTGGCCCGGTGGTATCTGTCTTCCAAATCAATTGGCCCAGATGACTGAGCACGTCCAGCACTACATTTATTTGTTGAAATATTTCAATAGGCATTTCATCAATTTCCAAACTCTGTTTTGCCAACGTCTTCAGTGGAACTTAGATGTCTCCCTTCAATATCATCAGTTATTAATTGCTATCTCCTGAAATAATTGAACACCAACAAATGATTTTTTATAAAATGACTCTATGTATACCTTCAATCATCTTGCCTTATTAAGTGTTTTACTCACTGATGGCTTATTTTTTTTTTTTCTTACTTCAGTTCTTTTAACTTTTTATAGAAATACTGAGCAGGTCCTACCATTTTGGTTCTCTAATTCCAGGTTTCTGCACATTTCATTATAGTAATTTGCTTTGCCTTCACAAGCCATGATTTGAAATCTTCTGTTCCGTAATTTTACTTACTAATTTCTTCAGTTTGCTTTAGCTGTACTACTTTTATGAGAAAATTTCAGAGTCTTTGCTGACATCCATTTTAGTTTTTGGTTATTTTTTTATATCTTAGTAATAGCCATTTGGTTTATGCATGCACAATGTCACCCCACAACTCATTTGGTGTTCAGCATTAATGTTTAATGCCACAAATATTTTCTTGAAATGCTCTCTAAATTCAGCTGGGTATATTGAAGTGCATGCTTTGGTTTTCATGGACTTGTGATAATTTTCTTCTGAAAATTAGATCACTGGTATTTCACACACTCAGAGAGTCATTCACGGTACCAAGACATGTTTCAGTAAGACTTCTAGATGTAAAAGATCAGGAAGGCAGACCTACTGATCTACTTCCAAAAATTAGCCAGTGAAAACCAATGGATCATAACAAGATAGCACACAATATAGCACTAGGTTTAAAGTCAACCAAAAATTCATGGCTAGGCTTTGTATTTAAAAGGCAGGTGGGCCCCCAACTAAGTCTCCAGTTAGTTGGAGGCTCATGTGAAACAGGTGGATTCTGAAAAGTGAGTTCTCTTGTTTTGGTGAGGGTCAGGTATAGACTGGTAGGTTTTTTTACTCAAATCAGTTGTGAGCTCATAGGATTAGATTTGCCGGGTTTGGCTAACAATGAGCTGTAGGTTGGAAGCCTCCCCTTTAAAGTCAACCAGGACTTGGTAGGTGGACCTTGTATTTTAAAAGGCATTTAGGCCCTTGGGCCGGGTGTTAATTCTGTTTGAGATAAAAATTCTTCTGAGTGGTATAGCACTGGTCTGTCAATTTGTTATACTGAAGTAACTTGAAGTTGCTGTGATGCTGAACGCTGCTGTGCCACTGGTGTGTCAAATACCATAATAGTTACGTATCGTGGAGAGTGTTTGATGGAGTTCCCAGATTGATACAGGTTTGGAAGCAGGAGTGGCATCTACTTCCTAAACAACATGCCTCTGGAAACTCTGTGAACTTAGTAAAATGACTATAGTTATAAAACAGGGTTCAGGTCTTTTGTTCATAGGGTCACTCTGAGTCATGCTTGACTCGACGACACTTAATAATAACAACAACATATGTAAAAAAATATTAAATAGAAATGTGAGGGTCTGCCACAACAGGGTGAGAGACCAGTAGCAGTGTACAAGGCATCACAGAAGTGATTGGTGATCATACTAAGAGGTGTCTGGGGAAGCAAGTGTTTGACCAAGTAGCCAGGTGTGCAAGGAAGGGGGATGTAGCAGGGAAAGGGTAAAAAAAAGTCACATGGCTTGGGAGGGGGTGGGCAGTGAATGTATTACTTATATCTGTAAGGGAAGTATCTTTCATTAGGTAGGTTAAAATGCTTGTATGTCAGATATTCTTATAACACTAAACATCCAAATTAAGACAGACAAGGAAGGATTGGCCATTCACTTCTGAACTATAACTGGCCTTTGAAAGCCCTATGTACAGCAGAGCACACTTAGAGTAGACTAAGAGATATGGCGCTTTCTCAAAAAGTTGCAAATAAAGATACCATTTGACCCAGCAATTCCACTACTGGGAATATACCCTAAAGAGACCATAAATGACA
>NW_006399799.1:1155421-1162713 GCF_000299155.1 Elephantulus edwardii | reverse complement strand
TGGCAACTGAAGCCAAGCTTTCAAATTTGGAAACACAAAAGAGGAGAAACAGTTGTAAGGAGAAACTAACAATTGGAACATGGAATGTAAGAAGCATGAATGTAGGAAAACTGGACATTATAAAGAAAGAAATGGAACACATAAATATTGACATATTGGATAATAGCGAAATGAGATGGATTGGCGTGGGACATTTTTAATGC
Organism: Elephantulus edwardii; assembly: GCF_000299155.1. Taxonomy (NCBI): domain Eukaryota; kingdom Metazoa; phylum Chordata; class Mammalia; order Macroscelidea; family Macroscelididae; genus Elephantulus; species Elephantulus edwardii. The sequence continues at coordinate 1,162,510 of NW_006399799.1, read as the reverse complement.
TACAATCATATGATCTATCACGCTGGAGATGAAAAGATGAGGAAGAAACGGAGTCTCTTTCATAGTTAAAAAGGCCATTTCTAGATCCATCTTGAAATTCAATATTGTGAGTGACAGGATAATATCCTTATGCATACAAGGAAGACCTGTGAATACCACTACCATTTAAATGTTGTGCCTACAATCACAGCCAAAGAGGAAGAAATAGATGATTTTTTATCAACTGTTGCAGTCAAAAATTGATCAAACATGTAACCAAGATGCATTAATAATAATTGGTGACTGAAATGCAAAATTTGGGAACCAGGGAGAAGGATCAGTAATCACAATATATGGACTTAGTGACAGATATGAGTCTGGGGATAGAATGATAGAATTCTGTACAATCAATGATTTATTCATTGCAAATGCCTTTTATAAGAAACATAAACACAGGATATACACATGAATTTCACTTGATGGGATGCACAGGTATCAGACTGATTACATTTGTGGAAGAAACCGTTGGAGAAGTTCAATATCAACAGTGAAAACTAGGCCAGGTGCTGATAGTGGAACAGACAATCAACTGCTCATATGCCAGTTCAAATTAAAACTAAAGAAGGTTAAATCATATCCACAGGAATAAAAATTTGACCTTAAGTCTATTTCCCATGAATTAAAAAACCAACTCAGGAATAGGTTTGAGGCCTTGAACACTAATGAACGAAGACCAGATAAGCTGTGGGAAGATATCAAGAATATCATTCATGGAGAATGCAAAAAGTCATTACAAAGAAGGAAGAACAAAAGACCAAAATGAATGTAAAAAGAGACCCCGAATGCATTAGAGTGCCAAGAAGCCAAAGCAAAGGGAAGAAATCAAGAAGTTAAAGAGCTGAATAGAAGATTTCAAAGGGCTGCTTGGGAAGACAAGGTAAAAATATTATAATGAAATGTGCAAGGAGCTGGAGTCAGAAAATCAAAAGGACCAAACTTGCTCAGCAGTTCTTAAGCGAAAAGAACTAAAGAATAAATTCAAGCCACAAGTTGCAAAGCTTAAGAATGCTATGGGCAGAATACTATTTGATTTAGGAAGCAATAAAAGAAGATGGAAAGAGTATACTGTCGTTGTATCAAAAAGAATTGACTGAGACAGAAGAATTTAAAGAAACAATATATGATCAAGAGGCAATGGTAATGAAGGAGGAAGTGCAGGCTGCTCTGAAGGACTTGGCAAAAAACAACACCCTAGGAACTGATGGAATACCAATTGACATATTTCAGCAAATTGATGCTGCCCTGCATGTGCTCACTAAGTTGTGCCAAGAAATCCAGAGGACAACTACTTAGCCAACTAAATGGAAGAGATCCATATTTATTCCCATTCCAAAAAAGGTGATCTGACAGTGTGTGGAAATTATCGAATAATATCACTAATATCACACACTAGCAAAATCCTGCTGAAGACTATCCAGAAAAGACTTGAACAGTACATTAGCAGTGAACTACCAGAAATACAGGCTGGGCTTAGAAGAGGTCGTGGCACTAGGAACATTATTACCAATGTCAGATGGACCTTGGCAGAAAGCAGAGAGTACCAGAAGAATGCCTATCTATGTTTCATTGACTATACAAAGGCCTTTGACTGTGTGGATCACAATAAATTGTGGGTAACCTTGAGGAAAATGAGAATCTCAGAACACTTGATCGTGCTTATATGAAACCTATACTTGGACCAAGAAGCAGTCCTCAGAACAGAGCAAGGAAACATTGCATTGTTCAAAATCAGGAAAGGAGTGCATCAGGGATGCATTCTGTCCCACACTTTTTCAGTTTGTATGCAGAACAGATGATTTGGGAGACAGAGGAGTGTGGCATCAAGATTAGAGGAAGACTCATTAACAACATACAATATGCAGATGACACAACATTGCTTGCTGAAACTGAAGAAGAACTGAAGCACTTGCTGCAAAAGATCAAGGACTGTAGTCTTCAATATGAATTGAAGCTCAACATCAAGAAGACAAAGATTCTCACCACTGGGCCAGCTGACAGCATTATATTAGGTGGAGAAGAGACTGAGGTTGTTAGCAATTATAGCTTGCTTGGATCTACACTCAACACACTTAACACTTGCCAGTCAGGAAATCAAAAGATGAATTGCTTTGGGAAAATCTGCTGTCATGCTAAAGAGCAATGATATCCGTCTAGAGACAAAGGTGCACCTAATCCAGGCCATGGTTTTCTCAATTACTTGTTATGCTTCAGAAAGCTGGACAATGACTAAGGATGACAGAAGAATAGATAGATGCCTTTGAGTTGTGGAGAAGAGTCTTGAACATACCATGAACTGCCAAGAAAATAAACAGGTCTGTCTTGGAGAGGGTGAAACCAAGTCTCCCCTTGGAGGTTAGGATTTAGAGGCTCCACCTCACTTACTTTGGGCACGTGACCAGGAGAGAGTGGTCCTTGGAGAAGGACATCATAACCAGAAGGGTGGACAAACAGCACAGGAGAGGATGATCCCGGATGAGATGGATTGATACAGTGACTGGGGCAATGGGGGTTAGTATGTTGGAATTAGTGAGACGGGTTCAGGAAAGGAAGGGTTCAGAGCTGCTGTACATACATCATAGGCGACTCAATGACATGTAACAACAGTAACATACTAGGTCAAGTTTGGAAGCAGGAGTGGCATCCACTTCCTAAACAACATGCCTCCAGAAACTCTGTGAACTTTGCTAAATGTCGATAGTTGTGGAGGGCCTTCAGGCCTTTTGTTCATAGGGTCACTATGAGCCGTCCTCCACTCGAAGATAATAAAAACAATATATAATTAAAGACTTCTCTTACAAGTTGCATTGGTCAATACTCAATTAACATTTTATAACGTAAGTATAACATTTTCTACGTAAGTGATATTTTAAATAAACATTCACTGGTGAAATATGAAGAAAGAATTCTCCTTTTTGTTTTAATACTCTAGAATTCATTTTCATAATAAAGACAACTAATATTTATTGAGAACATAGTAAGTAGCAGATATGAAACTTTATATCCATTTTCTCATATCTGAACAACTCAATCCATGTGTTTTTGTATGTTTTTTATCACATGTTTTAAGATGAAGAACTGTGAACAAAGAAGTTAAATGACTGCTTAAGGTCCCAGAGATAATAAGCTTCTTCCTCTGTAGAAGGTGAGAAGCCTTAGTTACTATATCCCCATTTGGGTTTCCAGGAGACAATTGAGGTTTGACTGTGAGTTCCTTTGTTGTTATTGCCTTTGTAGTTTGGTGATTTTAGGTGTCATTTCCAGATAGTCTTAAGTGAAAGGCACCCTGGTTTCCTGTTATTCCAAACATGACAAAGATGGAAAAGTTTAAACAAAACGAGTGTATGAGGAGATATTTTAACTAATACACAGAACTAATGGGAATAAATCCAGGACCATCCAGGCAGAACTTTTAGACAATTCCCTTCAGTCCTTCTGGGAAGCAGAAATGCCAGCCCTGCTGGGGAAGTGAAAGAGGCCAGACCAAGTGTGGCTTGGACTTTCTGTTGTCTTAGTCAAGATTCTTTTTTGTGTTAAAAACAAAACAAAACAAAAACCCCAGAAATCAACTGAAACTATGCCAAGCAGAAATTGTGGGGAAAATTTGGGGTACATCATAGAACCTCAGGGTCCCAGGTGGTCTAAATAGTTCATGGGTTTGGCTACTATCCAGCAGGTTGAGTGTTTCAACCCAACAATTCCTTAGAAAAAAAGACCTGGCAATCTACTTGTGAAAAGTCAGCCCCTGAAAATCATGCAGAACACTGTGCTCTGATGTATGTGGGTGGCCATGAGTTGAATTTGACTCAACGGCAACTGAGTTTTCTTTCATGGACACTCAGATCATCTCAACCTGGGGAAGTCAAGCCAGTAATTTCTCTCTCACCTCTACTTCAGTTCTCCCCTGTTTCAGGAAAAGCTTCCTCCCTTTCTATATTCTCACAGTTGTTGATGGCCAGCCCCCAAGCAGGGAACAGCAAGGAGGCTGAGCTAAAAGCAAAGGTTGGATTTGAAGGGTCCAGAAGCTCCATCCCTTCCTGTTGTAGTCATGCTTGCCCCCTCTCCACTACCACCCACTGTAACTACCTACCACCTGCCACACCCACTTGAGGTCCCTCTGTCCTGCAGCCATTGATACTCTTTCCTCCAGGGTTCCCCTTTGAGAGCTTGGAGGGAGGAGAAGCCAGCATCTTTTTTTCCTGCAGACTTGTTTGAGAGCTCTCTCCATATGGTTCCCTGGCTGTGTTGTGAGCTTGCTGGAATGTTGTGCTTGGAGGTGACAAGATTTCTCCACAGTTCTGGGGAGAGAAGCAAAACATTCTCTCTATCTGGGGAGCAGCAAAGTATGCCACTCTTCCATTCCCACAGAGGGCTGGCAGACGGAGTTCGAAGGAGCCGCCTGCTCCTCATGTCTCTTTGGCCTGAAGCTTGCATTTTTCAGAGAGCGTCCTTGGTAATGAGCACAGGCATATTAGACTTTCACCCTAATGCCCTCATTCAGACCACAGCTCTTCTGAGCTGGGCTCTGGGCCACAGAGGCAAAGGAGAGGCAAACACGTTCCTGGTGGGTGAGGGAGAGAAACCCATGCAAAACAGAGGGACCTAGATGTCCCTGTTTCCCTTACCAACAGAAATCACTTCCCGTTAATGCAATAGCAACAACAGGGTGAGCCTTTACGCTGCAAAACACTTACCAGATTCACTTTCCCCAGTGTCACGGAACATTTTATTTTCTACTAGTTTATTTACAAAGTTCAAATACATTGTTTTCAAGAACAAATTCTTTCAATTCCCCCCCATCAAATTGTACAGCCTCATGATTAATCCCCTCTTACCCCTGCACATCCTCATCCTCCCATCCCTCTTGGATCCTTATACTCATTCTACTACCATAATGGTTTTATACAATGTTTATCCTTGTGGCACTGAGTTAGTTCACTCAGCATAATGCTCTCCATTCCCTCCCAAGTTAGGTAATAATTTACAAAATCACTGCTCCTGTGTGCTGCATAGTATTCCATTGTGTGAATGTACCATAATTTCTCAATCCATTCATTTGTGGTTGGACATTTGGGTTGTTTCCATGTTCCTGCGTTGGTGAATAACGTTGCTATCACGTTTTTACATATTTCACTAGCTCACTGTGATTGTCACTTACAACTTTTGTCTGCCCCAATAAACCTCTAGTCTGACTCACACTGGGCTTGCCTGCTTTTCCAAGGTTCCAGGATCCTATACAGTTTTACCCAAATGTGGTATAAAACCTTCCCCAAGGAAGCTCAAGCTCTCTTCTCTCCTTTAATCTTCTCATCCGGCCTCATGGCTTTTAAATACTATTTCCAGGCAGAAGGGACTCAAAAGTACCTGATAGTGGTACTATGTGACAATGACTTCTAAATCTCTCTTGCCAGCAGTGACTTCTCCCTGGAACTCCAGTCTCACACTCAACTGCCTATTTGTCATCTTCACTTGAAAGTCAGATAGGCATTTCTTACTTGGCTTAGTCACAGCTCAAACTTCTACTTCCAAGTTGTCCCTACTTAACATATAGAACCTAGTTGCTCAATTCACTGACAGGAGAGTCATTCCTCATTCCTACTTTCCCTTACGCCCAGCAAATGTTCCATTGATTCTAAATTAAACCCACACTGAAGCTCTCCACTCCTCTCCATCTCAATCTCTGATCTCTTAGTTCAAGTGACCATCACCTCTGGCCTGCATGACTGCAATACCTCCTGACCTGCCTCTCTGCTTTCATCTTGCCATGCTCCAGAGAGAATTCAGAGTGATCATATACAAATACAAGGGAGGTAATGCATGCCACTTTCCTAGCCAAATCCTCCCATGACTTTTCATCTCATTTAAAAGGAACCTAAATATCTGTGATGTTCTATATGAGCTAGCCTGTTGTCTCCTCTCTGATGTCACCAGATACTCATATACTCATATATATTTGTGTGTGTATATGTGTGTGTTTGTATGTATATATGTATGTATGTGTGTGTGTGTGTGTGTATATATATATATATATATATATATATATATATATATATATATGAAAGTCTATAATGAACTTGGATTTCCATTCATTCATTGATGCACATTATCCTACCTGCCCTCCCCTCTCCCTGCCCCTTCGTTTTTTTCTTTGGAAAAAAAGTTCTTCCATGGATACATTCTCTTTTCTCCTTTCACCCTGTCCACCCACCCCTCTCTTTAGTCCAACCACACTTGGTCTTCTCTCTGTTCATCAGAAAGGCTAGGCCCACTTCTGTAGAAAGGCCCTTGCAATAGCTGTTCTCTTTTTCTGGTAAACTCTACCTTGGCATTTGAAGAGTTTGCGTATTTGTTTGTTTTTGTACTTCACCTTACAAAGAAAGGTGTGGCAGTATCCTTCCAGAAATACATCAGTAAAAACCCTACCGTGGTCCAATTTACTATCAGTCATGGGATAGACCTCAGATTAGACAGTCTATTTTGCACAGGGTCCCCAGGGTCCCCATGATTCAGGGCTAGCTCAGCAGTAATAACCAACACTTCATATAATGATAATGTTGTTGTTAAGTGCCATCAAGTAGCCTGTGAATCATAGTGACCCTATGTACAGAAGCTCAGAAGCCTGCCCTATCCTGAGCCATTCTCACTAACTCTGACACACCTACCTCCATTGCCCCACTTACTGTTATCAATCCATCGCATCCTGGGTCTCTTCCTCTCCTGCACTGTCCCTCATAATAATGTTGTTGTTGTTGTTTGCTGCCATCGAGTCATAGACGACTCATAGCGACCCTATGAATGAACAGCCTGAGCACTGTTCTTACATAGTTTCCGGAGGCAAGCCATTTCAGAAGTGGATGCCGCTCCTGCTTCCAGTCTTGATTTAGTCGGGAAGCTCCAGCCAACACTGTCCACCATGGGTGCCCATTACCACGACTGGCACATCACTAGCCTCGCTCCCGCAGACAGAGCAAACCTGCATGTCAAACACATGCCCGGAAAAGCACTCTCTTTAGAGAGGAGAGGAAAGGAGAGGAGAGGAGAGGAGGGGAGGGG
>NW_006399799.1:1142885-1155161 GCF_000299155.1 Elephantulus edwardii | reverse complement strand
GTGTGTAGCTCTGGTAGCCTAGTGGTAAGAATCTGCACTGCAATCCCAAAGCCATGTGGTTCAAATTCAAGCTGCTCTGCAGAAGGATGGGCAATCTCCTCCCAGGTGATTACTGCCTCTGAAAACCTACTGGAGGGTCAGCTATGAGTCAGTTCCAACTTAACGGTACACAACAACATATATGTGTATATTTGTGTGTGTGTCAAAAGGAAGCTCTAGTGGCCTAGGGGTAAGAGTTTATGCTGGCAATCCAAATCTAAAGGTGTGTAGTAGAAATGCACTAGTTGCTTCAAGGGAGAAAGATGGGCAATCTCCTCCCGTGCAATTAACTGTCTCTGAAAATCTGCTGGAGGGTTAGTCATGGGTTGGTTCTACCTCAACAGCACATAACAACAATAGCAATAGATAAAGAGACTAAAATTCATTGGTGGTTGCCAGGAGTAAGAGAGGGAGGGGACTCACATTGTAGATAATAGTCAATTCTTATTTTGGGCAACAGAAAAGGTAATACCAAATGTAAGAAAAGTGTGCATAACTTGATTATGGTAAATGATGCCACTAAGATAGACATCCAAAAAAGGGCATCTTGGTAGTCACTTTGGTATATATAATTTTGCAACAGAACTCGGAAATATATATGTGGGTATATATATGCAAATGACCTGTTCTGTATATAGATTGAAAAGATATAGAGACAGGACACATCCCTGCATATTCTCTTCTTGATATTGAAATGTGCAGTATTTCCTTGATCTGTTCTGAGGACTGCTTCCTGGTCCAAGTGTTGCTTGGTGTCTGGTGCCACAATCTCTTCTAAACCCACCCTGTATTTCTGTCAGTTCTCTGTTGATGCATGGTTCCAATCGTTTTTGGATAATCTTCAGCAGGATTTTGCTTGTGTGTGATGTTAGTGATATTGTTAGATAATTTCCACACTCTGTCAGGTCACCTTTTCCTGGAATGAGAATAAATATGAATCTCTTCTAGTCAGTTGGCCACGTAGTTGTTCTCCAGATTTCTTGGCACAGCCTAGTGAGCATGGCCAGGGCAGCACCTGTTTGCTGAAATATGAAAGGAAGACACTCAACTAGGTGAATTGACATGGGAACAGCCACAGCGGTCTCTAGTGTGTCAGGAAATATGAAGATGGCACAGGATAGGGCAGGGTTCAGATCCATTGTTCATAGGATCACTGTGGGTCATACACAACTCGACAGTGACTAACAACAAAAAACCTATACTGATAGATAAATGGATAGATAGGTGTGCATACCTATACATTGATTGTGAAACTTATATATAGACCAGGAAATTATTGTACAAACAGAGCAAGGGAACACCAAATGGCTCAAAATCAAGAATGAAGTGCATCACCACACCTATTCAATCCATATAGAGAACAGATCTTTCAAGAGACCAGACTTTGTGAAGAAAAATATGACATCAAAATTGGAGGAAGACTCATCAACAATATGCATTATGTAAATGATGCAATCTTGCTCACCTTAACTCAGGAGGGCCTGAAAGATTTGCTGCAGAAGATTAAGGATTATAGTCTTCAATATTAGTTGCATCCCAATATCAAGAAAATAAAGATTCTCACCACTAAGACAATCTTGGCAGCAACATGATAGATGAAGAGAAGATTGAGATTGTTAACAACTTCATCTTGTTCAGATTCATAATTAAACTCTTGACACCAGCAGTCAGGAAATAAAAAAATGAGTTGCTCTAAGAAACTTTGCTGTCAGAGACCTCTCCAGAGTCCTGAAGAGCAACAGTGTAAGTCTAGAGACCACGGTAAGCCTGACGCAAGTCAGGGTCTTTGCAATTGCTTGCTCTGCGTCTAAGAGTCAGACAATGACTAAGGATAACAAAAGAAGAATCATTGTTTTTGAACTGAGGTTCTGGAGAAGAGTATGAAACATACTATAGACTTCCAAGAGAACAAACAAGTCTGTCCTGGACAGGGTAAACCAGGTTGCTTCTTGGAGGCAAGGATTTGGCATACAAAGTATGTCTCACATACTTTGGGCATGTTGCCAGTGGGACCAGACTTTGGAGAAGGACATCATGTTTGGAAGGGTAGAGGATCAGCACAGGAGAGGAATACCATGGATGAGATGGACTGACACAGTGACTGTGGCAATGGGGTCAAGTGTGTCAGAGACAGTGAGATCAGCTCAGGATAGAGTTTATAGAGTCATTATGATTCATAGTCGACTTGATGGCACGTAACAATATGACATACATATATATTCCTGTATCTAATAAAACAATATTAGGAACAGTTATAGATACTTCTTGGATATAAACAATATGGGATTCATTTTCTTGGTTTGAAGGCTTAGCCTTGTAAGCATAATATTGTTCATAAAACAAACAACTAGCATAATACAGCTCATGAAGTTTATGTTCTACATTCTAGTTAAGTGAGTAACATCTGGGATCTTAAAAGATTTCAAGCATTCAACTATCCATCTTTGTTCATCTAGAGCAAAAGGAAATTCAAGACTCTGAAAAGAGTGAGCTAACCATTTCTATTGGGGAACACAACTTCCTATGGGGTTCATTTCTCTCTCTCTCTCTCTTTTTCAATGTATATGTATACAGTGCATTGACAGAGAACTACCAGAAATACAAGCTGGGTTTAGAAGAGGCCATGACACTAAAGACATTAGTGCCAATGTCAGATGGATCTTGGCAGAAAACAGAGTATGAGAAGAATGTCTGTGTTTCATTGACTAGGCAAAGGTATTTGACTGTGTGGATCACAACAAATTATGGCTAACCTTGAGGAAAACGGGAGTCCCAGAACACTTGATTGTGCTTTTGCAAAACCTATACTTGGACCAAGAAGCAGTCTAGGAAATACTGCATGGTTAAAAATCAGGAAAGGAATATGTGAGGAATGCATCCTGTCCCCATACCTTTTCAATCTGTGTGCAGAATAGATCATTTGTGATGCAGGGCTTTATAAGGAGGAGTGTGGCATCAAGATTGGAGAAAGACTCATCAATAACCTATGATAAGCAGATGACACACCCTTGCTTGCTGAAACTGAAGAACTGAAGCACTTGCTGCAAAAAGTCAAGGACTGTAGTATTGAATATGGATTGAAGCTCAACATCAAGAAGGCAAAGATTCTCACCACTGGGCCAGCTGGCAGCATCATATTAGATGGAGAAGAAATTGAGGTTGTTAGCAATTACAACTTGCTCGGATCTACACTCAACACACTCAACATCTGCAGTCAGGAAATCAAAAGATGTATTGCTTTGGGAAAAATCTGCTGTCATGGACCTTGTCAGAGTGCTGAAGAGCAATGTTACTCTAGAGACAAAAGTGCGCCTAATCCAGGCCATGATCTTCTCAATTACTTGTTGTGTTTCAGACAGTTGTACAATGACTGAAAATGACAAAATAATAGATGCCTTCAAGTGGTGGTGCTCAAGAAGAGTCTTGAACATCCCAAGGACTGCCAAGAAAACAAATCAGTCTGTCTTGGACCGGGTGAAACCAAGTCTCTCCTTAAAGGCTAGGATACTGAGGCTCTGTCTCACATATTTTGGGCACAGGGCCAGGAGAAATTAATCCTTGGAGAAGGACATCATGCTTGGAAGGATAGAGGGACAGAGTAGGAGAGGAAGACCCCGGATGAGGTAAACATAGGGTCATTATATATCACAGGTGACTCAAAAGCACATAACAGCAACAACATACTATATTGTTTATTTTTTATTTTTTATTTAAGCCTCTTGTTTAGAGTCAACAAGATCTCAAGGAAAGCCTTTGTAATTAAAGTTGGTTGTTGTATTTTGGAGGAACATTCTTCTAAGTGGTACAGCACTCTTCTGTTGATATGCTGAACTGAAGTTACCTGGGGATGCTGTGATGCTGAACCTTATGTCATTGGGGTGTCAAATGCCATAATGAATACCCATGGTGGATAGTGTTTGGTGGAGTTCCCAGTTTAAAACAGGTTTGGAAGCAGGAGTGACATCCACTTCCTAAACAACATGCCTCTGAAAACTTTATGAACTTTGATAAAGTACGATAATTATAGAAAGGCTCAGGCCTTTTTTTTTTATGAGTTACTATGAGTCATGCTCGACTCAAAGGCAATCAACAACAACATCTAGTTGTTATGCCTGTGATTCATAGAGACCTTATATACAACAGCTCTGAAGTCTGCCCTGTCCTGAGCCAGTCTCACTGACCCGACACATCTACCCCTATTTCCCTAGTCATTGTATCAATCCATCTTGTCCAGGGTCTTCCTCTCCTGTTCTGTCCCTCCATCCTTCTAAGCATGATAACCCTCCCCAAGGATCGGTCCCTCCTGGCCACATGCCCAAAGTACATAAGACAAAGCTTCAAAGTCCTAGCCTTCAAGAAGAAACTTGGTTTAACTTTCTCCAAGACAGATCTATTTGTTTTCTTTGCAGTCTATGGTATGCTCAAGACTTCTCCAGCACCACAGCTCAAAGGCATCAATTCTTCTATCCTTAGTTATTATCCATCTCTCTAATGCATAGCAAGGATCAGGTGCACCTTAGTCTCTAGACTGACATTGTTGCTTCTCAGTACTCTGGAAAGGTCCCTGACAGCAGATTTACATAATACAATTCTTCTTTTGATTTCCTGACTGCAGTTGTCAAGAGTGTTGATTGTGAAGCTGAGTAAATTGTAGTTGTTAACAATCTCAATCTCTTCTCCATCCATCATGGTGCTGCCAATTGGCCCAATGGTGAAAATCTTTGTTTTCTTGATACTGAGCTTCAATTCCTATTGAAGACTATAGTCTTTGACCTTCTGCAGCAAGCACTTCAGGTCTGCCACAATTTCAGAAAGCAAGATCGTGTCATGTGCGTAATGTAGGTTGTTGATGAGTCTTCCTCCAATCTTTATGCCACATTCCTCCTCATGAAGTCTAACCTCCCAAATGATCTGTTCTGCATATAGATTGAAAAGGTATGGAGAAAGGACACATCCCTGATGCACTTCCTTCCTGATTTTGAACTATGCACTGTTTCCCTGCTCTGTTCTGAGGACTGCTTCCTGAGCCAAGTATAGATTTCACATAAGCACAATCAAGTGTTCTGGGATTCCCATTCTCTTCAAGGTTAACCACAATTTGTTGTGATCCACACAGTCAAATGCCTTTGCATAGTCAATGAAATACAGATAGATAGCCCTCTGGTATTCTTTGCTTTCTACCAAGATCCATCTAACATTGGCGGTAATGACTCTAGTGCCACGGCCTCTTCTAAACCCAGCTAGTATTTCTGGTAGTTTTCTGTCAATGTACTGTTCCATTCATTTCTTTAGCAGGAAGAAGGATTGGCCATCCACTTCCTAAATGTAAAAGGCCTTCAAAAGCCCTATGTATATCTGTAGATAAATATTTGCAAGCAGGAGTGACATCCACTTCCTAAGCAGCATGCCACTGGAAACTCTATGAAATTTGAGAAACGATAGTTATAGAAAGGCTTCATGTCTTTTGTTCATATAGTCTCTATGAGTTGTGCTAACTCGATGGCATTAAAACAGCAATAGATATATATACACACACATATACGTGTTGTTGTTGTTGTTGTTGTTGTGTGCTGTTGAGTCACGTGCAACACATAACAACCCTATGTAAAACAACCCTAAATCCTGCTCTATTCTGTGCCAATTATATTGTTTCTGACGCACCTGCTCCCATTACTCCAGTCACTGAATCAATCTACCAAATGCACTACCATCAAGTAGATTACAACTCATGGTAACCCTCCATTTGGTTTCTGAGACAGTGAAACATTCATTATGAGAGGAGATTGCCCATCCTTCTCCAGCTCAGCAACTAGTGGATATGAACTGCTGACCTTTCATTTAACAGCGCAATATGTAATGCACTACACCACTAGGGATCCATATGTGTATGTGCACATACACACAGAGAGAGAAAGTTACATGTTGCTAACTCCTCTGTTTCCCACATCTTCAAGCTCTTTTCTAATGAAGAGTAAGTATTCTCCAAACTTAGAAAAGGGGGAAAATACTCTCTTTGAAATAGCAAAACCTGAATCTACCTAGATTTGCCTCCCTTTCTTTCCCTTCTCCTTCAAAAGTCACACCCTGGGCTTCTCATCCTCCACCTGCTACAGTCTAGCTCCCTCCAGGCCTTCTAAAGGCATCAAATCCAAAACTCAAACTCATTGCCATTAAGCTAGAACCGACTCATAATTGACCCTCCAGTGGGTTTTCAGAGCCTGTAAACTGCATGGGAGGAGGGTGCTCCTCATTCTCCCTCTGAGCCACTGGGAGATTCAAAGTACCAAAGAAGGGCCGCCTTTGGGTTAGCGGGTCAGATCCCCACAGACCGCCCACAAAGCCCTCTTAAATCCCAAGTCCAATAAGCTCCCTGTTGTTCTTATCTGACTTGGATTTTGAACTAGGAAATAAAGAATGAGGAGCCATTTATCAAAAGGATCGAAGATTGAATGTTGACAATGTAGCTGAGGCCCACGTGTCAAAGTGTAAGAACATGCGGTGGACTGTATGCTAAAGCGCTAGAGAAATCAAAAGGAAGAGTGAAGAGAGGAAGTTATCAATGGTCGTCACCAGAGGTAGGCAAGGGGTGGTATAGGAGGATCCAACACCTAGTGGACACAGAGCTTCTGTAAAAAAAGGACGGAAAATCTGGGGAACAGTTAATGTTGATGTTTCAACAAACATGTTGAGCACATTTAAAGTCATTGACTGTACATATGAAGGCTGTTATTATGGTAAGTTATTTTGTGCTTTGGTTTTGTTTTTTTTTTTATCTATGTATTAACAAAAGGATCCTTGGTGGTGTATGTGTTATAAGATGAGAGATTTGGATTCACCAGCTGCTTCAGGGAGGAAAAGGAGGCAGCCTCCTCTCATCAAGGTTTACAGCCTCATGGAGGGTTGGCATGAGTCAGAATTGACTGTATTTACCACAATGAAGAAGAGGGTAGAAGGAAGGAAGCAAATGTGGGAAGAGCAGATAGTTTGCATTAATGAAAAGCTGTGTGTGTTTCTGGACCTGGATCCACTTGGAATCCAGAATCATCTCTCAATTCTGGTCTCTGCTCTTGACTTTCTGTAACCTAGCTGTTTCCAGAATCAAATGCCACAGTTTTCCTGAGGCTCATCAATGGCTAACATTTGATTCTCATAATCTAGCAACCCTGGATACAATAGTAGCCTTGGGCAAATTTTTCAGACACTTCCTGTATCCTTGGTACTGTTCTGTGAACAATAAAGGAACAAAAATTAAAACAAACAAGAGTCAACACACCTCAACCAAATCATTTCCATTGAATTGATTCTGACAGAACAGAATAGAATTGCCCCATAGAGTTTCTGAGATTGCCATCTTGACAGCAGAAGCAGTCTGGAAAATCTATCTCCTGCCTAGAGGATCCACACCACCAGCCTTTGGTAGTTTAACCACTATGTCACCAGATCTCCATGAGCAGGAGTATTAGGGAGAATAAGGCAGGCTGTGTAAAACATCTAAGAAGCAGAATAAACCACATCAGTCCCCTACCTGTTTAAAATTCATCAATGGCTCCTGATCAGCTTCAGAAAAAAAGCTCTAAACACTTAATTGTGGTTTACAAGGCAACCTTGCAGAATCTAGGCCCTGTGTACCTTTTAAACTTGTATTCTTAGTTGCTTCTCCCATCACTTCACTTTCAGTCATAACCAATCAACCACATCAATGTTCTGTTCACTCTGCTGCATAAGGTTTTTTCACACAGTATTCTACCTTCTTGAACGTGGTGAGCAAAAATAAGAGGCAAGATGAAGAAGGGTATGACAATAATGACAACACTGCCATTTGTTCACCTACATGTACTACTTTCAAGTGCCTATCTGTTAGTTTTTCACACTGTAATCATGGAAGCAGGAGCAGCATCTTCACTTCCTAAACAATATGCCTCTGGAAACTCTATGAACTTTGAGAATGACAGTCATAGAAAAGCAACAATAACAACAACAACAATGGCTTGAACATTGCTGTGATGCTGGAAACTACGCCACTGTATTTCTAATGACAGCAGGGTCTCCCATAGTAGATAAGTGTCATCTCAACTAAGACTGGCCAAGAACAAATGTCTGTCAATCTATATTTTAAAAAATAGCCAGTGAAAATATTATGGGTCACCACAGAATGTGGTCTGACTCACTTGCTTTGAACATGCTATTGGAAGCAATCAGTGACTAAGAGAGAATAATGTGTCATGTTTAATAAAGCTGGAGGGCCAATGAGGGCATGGAAGATTCTCTGAGAAGGACTGGCACAATAAGCACAATGGACTTGGCCATCCTGACGATTTTCTGGTTGTACCTCTAGTTGCCATGACTTAGAGTTGATTCAAAGTCAGTCAACAACAACATAATGTACTTTACATGTACAGTTTCTGGTCTTTATAACTAGTTCAAAAGGTAGGTTCTATTTTTCCATCTTACAGATTTGATAACTTACTTTGGATCACAGACTTAGAAAGGAGAATAGGCAGGATTTGAGTCCAAGGTCTGTTTGACTCTATAAAACAGCTGACTGACAGTTTTAAAAACTTAGCCTCTCAAGGCAGCCTTGAATTTGAATGCAGAATTCCACTACTTTCTATGTAAATGACTATAAGTAAGTATATGTGGAACTCCAGTGATGTAGCCTATAGCATGTTGCACTTCTAACCAAAAGACTTCCTGACTTTGGTAGTTTGAATCTACCAGTGGCTCTAAGAAAACAAGATGGGGAATTTCCTACCATTAAGATTTTCAGCCTTGGGAACCCGACAGAAGATCAGTGTGTATTGGAATCACACCAATGTTGTGGGTGGGTCTAAATAAATGTCTTCATTTGTAAAATGGTAGCAGTAGGACTTATCTTGATGGATTAGATAACACATATAAAGTGTTTGGCATAGTGACTCACTCAATGAAGGTAGATATTGTTGCTTATTATCGTCGTCATTAAGCGTAATGATATTCTTCACTTAGGCAAGTGGTTCTCTCTCCTTTGCCCTGTCCAAGTTGGAGTTCTGCATCTTGTCACAGACACAAGCACAGAACTGTTTCTCTCAGGGCCTCTGGGGACTAGGCCTTCAGGAGCCAGTAGAAGTAAGCTCAGGCAGGCAGAGGGATGGCCTGTAATTGATCCCAGTTAGAGCAGGCAGGCCTTGCCTTCAGTGGTTGGGGGCTTCAGGAAGGAGGGCACTGCTTGATTTATGTTCCTGCTGCGCTAAGGATGACCTAGTGCCCTCACTACGTGTTCCAGCTTCAGACAAGGCCATAAAAAGGAATTGGTGCTGCACATTTGTTCCTATTCAGAGTCAACATGTACTTTGTTGCTCCCACCTTAGGTCAATCCTCTGCAGGTCCCTCCCTGAGGAATGTTGGTGTGGGTGGTCATCCTGTGCAGTTAAGCTGGCTGAGAATTCAGACCCTATTCTTGACCAAATACCCAGGGATAGCCAGAAAAGGGGGAGGGGGAAATCACATTCTCACCTGTTCTTAAGGTTTCAGGAAGCAACTGCCTACAGGCATAGCTGCCTACAGGCCTATGCAAATGACCCCAATCCATGTCCTACAGCTCTGCCTCCCCCAGCCTCAGATGATGCAATCTGATGGTTTGCTGGACACCGTTTTCTTCATGTCCAACAATTCCAAGCCTGACTTTATCCTCCTCCTTCCTGTGCCAGCTCCTATCTCCTATACCCTGTCTCTGATTAGCACCACATTTAGCTGAGGAAGCTGCTTCCTGCCTGGTCAGGAAAAAGATTTTTGTAAACCTTCTTTATAGCTCTGACCATGGGGGGTTGTGGTTAGGAAAATTTAATGCCCTTTTTTAGCATTATCTCTGTCCCTGCTTGTCTCCTCCACTAGATCGTGAACTCCTATAAATCAAGGGCTAGATCTGGTTCATTTCTGCAACTCTATGGCCTCGAACAGAGCCTGGCAGAGAAAGCATGACAGACACTTGGGAAAGTTGAATGTGATGGACAGTTGGCAAGGTAATTTTTACATAAAGAATGAGACTTCTTAAGAGAGACTCAGAAACTTCTAATGAGAATTGTGTTTTTAGATAAAAGTATCTTCAAGCCAATTTTATTAATTTTATGTTCTAAGGTTTTCCCTGCACAGATAACAGACACAGAAAGGTTAAACAGCTTCCTAAGATTGAACAGCAGCTTAGTGGCAGAATCTGGACCTCCTAATTCCATGAGTATTGTTATGTGCTATCAAGTCATCTGTGACTCGTAGCATCACTATGTAAAACGGCTCTGAACTCTGCCCTATCCTTAGCCAGTCTCAGTGACTCCAACACACCTACTCCCATTGCCCCAATTACTGTATCAATCCATCTCATCCGGGATCTTCCTCTCCTGTGCTGTCTCTCCACCCTTACAAGCATGATGTCCTTCTCCAAGGACTGGTCTCTTCTGACCACATGACCAAAGTATGTGAGACAGAGTTCCAAAATCCTAGCCTCCAAGAAGAAACTTTGTTTCACCCTCTCCAAGGCAAACCTGTTTGTCAAGCTGTCTGTGGAATATTCAGTATGCTTCTCCAGAACCACAACTCAAAGGCATTGATTCTTTTTCTGTCCTCTTTAGTCATTGTCCAGTTCTGTCATGCATAGCAAGTAATTGTGAAGACCTTGGTCTCTAGACTGACATCGTTGCTTCTTAGCACTGTGGAGAAATCCCTGCCAGCAGATTTTCCCATTGCAATTCGTCTTTTGATTTCTTGTCTACTGGTGACAAGAGTGCTGATTGTGGAGCAGAATAAGCTGAAATTAATAACAACCTCAATCTCTTCTCCACCTATCACAGTGCTGCCAATTGGCTCAATGGTAAGAACCTTTGTCCTCTTGATATTGAACTTCAGTCAATATCAAAGACTAGAGTCCTTGACTTTCTACAGTAAGTGCTTAAGGTCCTCAGTTTCAGCAAGCAAAGTTGTGTCATCTGCATATTGTTGTTGATGAGTCTTCCTCCAATCTTGCTGCCACATTCCTTCTCATGAAGCGTAGCCTCCCAAATGATCTGTTTCACCTATAGATTGAAAAGGTATAGAAACAGGATGCATCCCTGATGCACTCTTTTCCTGATTTTGAACTGTACAGTGTTTCTTTACTCTTTTCTGAGGATTGCTTCCTGGTCTGAGTGTAGATTTAGCATAAGCACAATCAAGTGTTCTGGGATTCTCATTCTCCTCAAAATCAGCCACAATTTGTTGTGATCCACACAGTCAAATGTTTTTGTATAGTCAGTGAAACTCAGATAGACATTGCCCTGGTACTCTTTGCTTTCTGCCAAGATCCATCTGACATTGGTGATAATGTCTCTAGTGCTATGACTTCTTCGTAACCCAACTTGTAATTCTGGTAGTTTTTTGTCAATGACTATTCCAGTTATTTTTGGATGATCTCCAAATCTTAATTTCTTACACCGAGGGAAATAAAGAACAAATCCAAGCCTCAAGTTACAATACTTAAGGATGCTGTGGGAAGAATATTGAGTGATCCAGGAAGAATTAAAAGAAGGTGGAAGGAGTATATAGAGTCACTGTACCAAAAAGAATCAGCTGACACATAAAAATTTCAAGACACAACACATGATCAAGAGGTAATGGTGATGAAGGAGGAAGTTCAGGCTTCTCTGAAGGGATTGGCAAAAACACAAGGCCCCAGGAATTGATGGAATACCTAACTCCATAGCTTGTACCTTTTCCTCTCTATTTTGAGATTACATGAGCCCTTCACAACTCCCTATGCTCAGCTTCCAAAAGTAAATTACAGAGGCAGAATGTATTCTAGATTACCTGCAAAGTTTTGTTAATAAACCTGATGGTCGAAAAACTGAGGCACTTTTAGATAATTCTTATCCTGAAAATATAAGACAATATGCTATATGGCCTTTATTCCCTCTAAAGCTCAGTTTCCTTATCTATAAAATGGTAATAATTGCACTTGCTCTAATGTTATATGCATGTGTTTCACTTTAAGTTCTTGAAACACATGTATTATCATTCTACACTAATTTATAATTAATTCTTGTTATCCATAGTAGCTATGTCCTAGAATCTGTTCTTCAGTTCCTTGAGCTTAAGAAATGCTGAGCGAGTTCGGCCCTTTTGACTTTCTGACTCTAGCTCCTTGCACATTTCATTGTAATATTTTGCTTTGTCATTCCGAGCAGCCTTTTGGAATCTTCTGTTCAGCTCTTTAGTATCTTGAATTCTTCCTTG
>NW_006399799.1:1130127-1140300 GCF_000299155.1 Elephantulus edwardii | reverse complement strand
GGTTGGCGCAGAATAGAGCAGGGTTTAGGGCTGTTGTGCATAGGGTCGCTATGAGTCGGAAACGACTCGACGGCACATAACAACAACAACAACATGTCCTAGAAAAGGAACTCTGATGACTGAGGGATAAGGAGTTGTGCCAATCAAAAGGCAAGTGGTTTGAATCCACCAGCTGCTCTGTGGGAAAAAGATGAGTAGTCTCCTCCAGTGTAATTCACTGCCTCTGAAAACCCACTAGAGGGTCAGCTATGGGTCGGTTGCAACTCGATGGTACTTAACAATATGTTCTATAAAGTTAGTGAGAACACTGAATTAGCCAATTCTCAGCAATTGTTCCTAATAAAATACCAAAAGAGTAACTTTTACTGGGCTTCCTATGTTGGGACTAGCTCTGGTGGAGTAGCAGTAAGGGAATTATTGCCAGCCCAAAGGTAAAGGGTTCTAATACATCAGCGGCTACACAGAAGAAAGATGAACAGTCTCTTCCCATGCAATTTATGACATCTGAAAATCCCTAGAGCTATGAGTTGGTTTGACTTGATGGCAATGATCCTGAACTTCATGTTTAGATGGCCCAGTTTGGCAAAAGATATATTTACTGGAATCTAGAAAAGATAGCTAAATGAGGAAGGCAAGACAACCCGGGAAGGGAAATACCGCAGACTTCAGAATAAGATAGATCTGGGTCCAGATTCACTCCAGGCCCTTTAATGGACAACTTCACTGAACTCCACTTCCTCCACACACACTGTTCCTTTCAGTCCCAATAGTTATTCCTTTCTCATCTTTGAGAGGTTCTTTTCTAAACTTCTCTCAAGTTTCCTCCCCCACTAGAACCCTAGTTTTTCCTTTTGCTGTATTAGTTTGTTATTTTCTATGCATCTACTTACTTCCAGATGTTCCATCTCTCTCTGAATCAGTCTGTATATTCCATATTAGTTTTGCTCGATACTGTGTCCTCAGCACTCAACCCATTAACTGGCATAAATCTGCCACTCGATAAAATCTTGGTGAATGAACAAATACATGAAAATAGTATGCTAGTCAACTTCTCCAAGCCTTAGCCATAAACAAAGGAGAATATTTAAAATATCTAACTATAAGTCAGGGGCAAGAACAAACCAGAAAGGATGACAAAGATAATACCAGAGTAGTATCCTACAGGCCCTTGCTCTGTCAGGCATTGTTGTTGTTGATTGTCATTGAGTCGAGCACCACTCATAGTAACCCTATGAACAAAAGGCCTGAAGTCTTTTGATAACTATCATCATTTATCAAAGTTCATAGAGTTTCCATAGGCGTGTTGTTTAGGAAGTGGATGCCAGTTACTTCAACTTCTTGGGCATGTTTTAATCACTCACTCTCTGTTGTTACTCTTTACCATTGAGTCAGAACCAACCCATAGCTAACCGTCCAGTGGCTTTTCAGAGGCCGTTACTCACACAGGAGGAGACTGCACCTTCTTCTTCCATAGAGTATCTGATGGATTTGAACTGTATGCCTTTGAAATTGCAACAGATCTTGTTAATACTAGGCTACCAAGGCTCCTCATTCACTGTCCGTGAACCCTTTAATTACTCACTCACATACTGAGTTCCAACCTAAAACGATCCCCAATCAGGTTGTAAAAGCTTTGAATCTCAACTGGAGGAGATTGCTCATTTTTCTCCCTTGATAGATTCAAACCAGCTCTTCGGGGTTATCAGCACAACTCTTTACAGACTAAGTCATCAAAGCCCTCCTTTTTCTTACTTGATCATGCAAAAGTCTGGGTATTTCAGGGGGAAAATTGGCTTAGCGAGGAAGGGGACCCTTAAGGGGCCCAGAACAGCAATTTCTAGAAAAATGTTTCACTAAACTAGTAATTATTTATGATTCTACTGCCACAAACCAACTAGAGGTTCGCCCTCTCCATAAAATGAAGGAACTGATACTTTGCTGATCAAAAAAGGTACTGGGTGATGTAGCATAAATTAACCTCATGACGAGCTGTAGAGGGAGGCCTGAAGGAAGGGAAACACCAAAAACTCAGATAAATAGTGAAACAGAAACAGCTGTACTTCCCCTCCCTGCAATGCACTGCAACCCCCAACCCTAACAGGGAACAACAAGGCTTAGTAACTAGTCTGGTTACTTTGGGAAGAGTGTCAGTGTTTGAGGAGCTGTGGATACAAAGGAACAGAACTGGGCATGGTTTTTGGAAAGGAAGATTATGACTTTTAAGAGATTCCACCTTAACTAAGGAGAGTCAGAAACTATGATCCTTCCTATGACAGACCTGGCCAGATTCTCATGGCTCTAGTGTCCAAGACTTATAGGAGCCTTGGCCATTTCTTTTTCTTTGTGCTCTTTAAGTTTCTTGACTTAAAAACTCATTCAAAGTTTGGTGAAATATCTCTAGAGCAGTGCAAGGGTTCACTGGCCTCAAGACTCTAGACTGGAACCCTTGAATTTGCTTCTTCATTGAGTAGACATAGTCCTTCAGTATTGCAAGTAGTTACTGTGTATGGCTGCCAATTGAAAGGTTAGCAGTTCAAATCCACTCAGAAGTGCCTCATAAGATTGGGCCTTCTGCCTAAAAACAAAATCAGCTCTTGAAAACTCCATGGAATACAGTCTGACTCTAACACATGAGTCACACAGCATTAGCCTGATGGCAACTATTTTGACTGAGTAATTCTAGGGGGAAAGACACTGTTGAGTGTGGAAGGCCAAGCACCTGGAGGTAAACCCTACCTTCCAAGTAAATACAGTAGAGGAACCCTATACCTGACTTAAACACAAAGAGATGTGCCAGATACACTAAGGCACAGGGGGACCTGGGCTCTAGGACAATACCAGTCAGGAACTTTAAACCTTTGAGAAATCCAAGTTTTGATTTTTCTTTCTTGCAACAGACTGACTTTTTCCTTTCTTTCTTTTTTTAAATTTTTTTTTATTCTGGTATTCATGGTCTAAAAGTGTCTCCTGTGGTGGTCGAGAGGTAAGAAGCTGCATTGCCAACCCTTGACATGTCATTTGAATCCAACACCTGTTGTTTGACAGAAAAATGGGAAATCTCCTTTCATGCAATTTACTGCTTCTGAAAACACACTGGGGGGTCAGCTATAAGTGGATTTTTCTACTTGACAAAATCAAAATATTTCTCCCTGGGTATGGAAGAAATCATTCAAGGATCCTGAAGATGTGGATAAGATTGGCTCAGTTTGGGTCAGGGTGGGCACTCATCCATGCCTGGAGTGGGAATCAGAAACATAAGTATATTTGATTGTTCTAACAGTTTAGTGACATAGTCCATAGGGAATTGGGTTGCTAGCCCAGAGGTGATACGTCTCCAATCCACTAGCAGTTCTACAGAAGAAAGAAAGAAGAACCTCTCCTCCCTTGAGATTTACAACCACTCACTGAACAATTAGCTATGAATTTGTTCCAACTCAGCAGCAATTAATGGAAAAGAGGGAGGAAGACAGAGGAAAGAGAACAAATGGGTGCAATATTTGTCTACTCTCTCTAGGAGTCATTAAAAAAATCAACAAAGAAATTTACTTTCTTAATTTTGTTGTGATTGTTGTTGTCAGGTGCCATCAAGTTGGGTATGACTCATAGTAAACCTATGAACAACAGATCTGAACCTTGTCCTATCCTGTACCATTCTTATCATCCCCTACACACTTGAACCCATTGCCACAGTCATTGCATCAATCTATCTTGCTGAGGGTCTTTCTGTCCTTTGGTGGCCTTCCATCTTTCCAAGAATGATGTCCTACTCCAAGGCATAACCTCTCCTAACAACATGCTCAACATATGTGGGATGAAACTTCACCATCCTTGTCTCCCAAGAGCACTCTTGTTCACCTTCTCCAAGACATGTTCATTTGTTTGTTTTACATCCATGGGCTATTCAGTACTTATCTCCAACACCATAACTCAAAGGCAGCAATTCTTCTGTCATCCTTATTCATTATACAACTCTCAGATGCATAGAGGATGATTGGAAAAATCATTGCTTCAGTCAGGTGCACCTTATTCTCTAAACTGACATCATTACTCTTTAGGACTTTGGAGAAGCTCGTAGCTGTAGATAATCACAATGCTATATATCTTCTGATATCCTGACTGCTGGTACCAAGGGTATTAACTATGGATACAAGTAAGATGAAATAGTTGACAATTCTAGTCTTTCATCCATCTATCTTGATGTTGTTTATTTGTCCAGTGGTGAAAATTTTTGTTTTCTTGATATTAAGATGTGATCCATATTGAAGGCCGTCGTGCTTCATCTTTTGCAGCAAGTGCCTCAACTTCTCCTTGTTTTCAGCAAGCAAGGTTGAATCATCTGCATAACGTAGGTTGTGAATGAATCTTCGTCCAATCTTATGATTAAAATCTTTATGATGCCACATTCCTCATAAAGTCTAGTTTCTCCAATGATTTACTCACCATAAAGATTGAATAGGTATGGAGAAAGGATATAGCCCTGACACACAATTTTCTTTATTTTAAACCATACTCCATTCTCTTGCTCTGTTCAGTCAACAGTTTCTTGGTCTAGGTATAGATTTCATATGTGCATAATTAAGTGTTCTGGAATTCCCATTCTTCTTAATGTTAGCCACATTTTGTTATGATTCACACAGCCAAATGCCTTTACATAGCCAATAAAACACAGATAGACATTCTATGTTTTTCTGGTATTCTTGCTTTCAGCCAGAATCCATCTGACATCAACAATTATATCCCCTGCAACCGCCTCTTCTAAACATAGCTTGAACTTCTGGTAGTGCTCTGTCAGTGAGTGGAACTAGCCAATTTTGGAAGATTTTCAACAATATTTTCCTTGCATAATAATAATATAGTTTGATAAAATTCTGCCGGGTCACCTTCATTAAGAATTGGAAAGCCAGAAGTCTAAATTCAAGGTGCTGGAGCTAGAAAAGGGTATTCTCTCTCCATCAATTCTAGAGGAGCGCCCTTGCTTCCTTCAGCATCTTAGGGCTGGCATTCCTTGGAGATGTCTGTACTTCTTGACCTTGACCTAATCAAGGAGATCCCCCGTGCAGGGACCTGAGTCCAAAAGGACACTCTCCATTTCTGACTTTTCTTTCTTAGGGATATTGTGGTTCCTCCACCCTGCTCCCTTCTTTCTCCTTTTGTCTCTGTAAAACAAAAGACATGCAGGCCACAGCCCAGGGACATTCCCCCTGAATCAGATTTTATGGCTCTGATGGGATTAGAGATGCAAGAAAGGGAACATTTTCATAGAGCCCCTAAGAGTTATATCAACTCCACAATACCTGACAACAACAATGACAACATCCAAGTCTCAATCTTCTTACAACTACTTGATTTATCAGGATATTATTATAAAACCTCCATACTTAATCATTACATACATGTATTTTTCAGGGACATAATTTCATCCATGATACTATAGAACACAGAGAATCTTAAATAAAGGGAGGAAATAATGAAGAGAACTGACTAGAAGATTTTAAAGGGTGGCTTGTTCTCAAAGTCAAATATTAAATGTGCAAAGACTTAGAAAACCAAAACACTCAGCATTGCTCAAGTTGAAAGAACTGGAAAAAATTTCAAGCCCTCACCTAGAATACTCAAGGATTCTACTAGGAAAATATTTAATGGAGAAGGAAGTATCAAAGGAAGATGGCAAGAATATACAGAGTCACTCTACTAAAAAATTAGTTGATGTTCAATCATTTCAGGAGCTAGCATATGATCAAGAACCAATAGTATTGAAGGGAAAAGTCTAAGCTGCAGGGGCATCGCTGGCAATAAACAAGCCTCCAGTAATTGGTATAACACCAATAGAAATATTTCAGCAAATATATCCATTGCTAGAAATACTCAGCTATCTATACCGAGAAAATTAGAAGAGCTACCTGATCAGCTAACTGGAATAAATCTATATTTGTGCCCATTCCAAAGAAGGCTGAAATTATCAAACAATACCATTAGTATCATGCAGGTAAAATCTTGCTGAAGGTAATTATAAATTAAGTGCAATAGTATATACATAGAGAATTGACAGAGTTCAAAATTGATTCAGAAGAGGATGTGGAATTAAAGATATTCTTTTTTTTAATTTATTTATTAATTTTTATTTTACTATTATTTTTTTGTGTGTACCATCAAATTGGGATCTGACTGGTATAGGAAGAGATTGTCCTCCTTCTTCAGCAGAGCATCTGGTGGATTCGAACCATTTACCTCTGGGATTGCAGTGAAGCTTCTTGCCACTAGGCCACCAGAGCTCGCCTAAAGATATTCTTGTTGATGTCATGTGGATCTTGGCTGAAAACATGGAACACCAGAAACATGGTTACTTGTGTTTTATTGTTATGCAAAGACATCTGACTATGTGGATCATAACAAATTATGGATAAAATGTCTAAGAATGGTAATATTAGAATACTTACTCATTCTCAAATAGTTTCAAACACCTCATATGCATGTGAAAACTGGATAGTGAATAAGGAAGACTGAAGAATTGATGCCACTGACTTAAGAAGTTGTTGAAGATATTTAATATACCATGGACTGCCAGAAGAACAAACAACTCCATCTTGAAGGAAGTACATGGACCAAATAAAACAAGTGACTATTTAACAATTAATTTAATATAAATGTATGCATCAGGTTTATATCCTTTTATCATTCTGGCACTAATAATGTAAGAAACTGGACTATATGAAGAAAAGAGTACCAAAAGTGTTTGAGATAAACTCATTAACAACCCATGATACATAGATGACAGAACTTTCCTTACTGAAACTGAAGAATACTTGAAACATTTACTGATGAAGATCAAACATTATAACCTTCAGTATGGATCATATTTCAATATAGAGAAAACAAAATCTGCACATAGGGACCAATAACCAATATGATAATAAACAGAGGAAAGAATTAAGTTGCCAAAGATTTCATTTTGCTTGGATCCACAATCAACATCAATGGATGTAGTCAATAAATCAAATGACTTATTGCTTTGGGCTGCAAAGGACATCTTGATATAGTAAAGAGCAAAGATGTTGCTTGAAGTGTTAAGGTCCACATGACTCAAACCCTGGCATTTTCTTTTTTTCTGCATAAAAACAGCTGATAGTAACTTATTCACTAAGAAGAGGTCTGATATGTCATAAAAGTCCTCACATGACCTAATGCTCCCTTTTACACTTGTCATTCCTGATTACAAATGCTTTCTGGCCAACCTCACCATCCTGTGCATTGGCCAGGGCCAGTGTAGGTGACAGTTATGGATATGTGTCAACTCACTTATGTGTTACAAC
This sequence comes from Elephantulus edwardii, assembly GCF_000299155.1. NCBI lineage: Eukaryota > Metazoa > Chordata > Mammalia > Macroscelidea > Macroscelididae > Elephantulus > Elephantulus edwardii. The sequence goes on along the minus strand of NW_006399799.1, from coordinate 1,132,990 downwards.
TACTATTATTCCTGTTGTTGTTGTTTGGTGTCAATTCAGAACTGACTCATAGCTGACCCTACAGTGGGTTTTGAAAGGGGATAAATTCCACAGGAGAAGATTTCCCATCCTTCTCCCACAGAGCAGCTGGTGTATTCAAACTGTGTGCCTTTGGGATTGCAGCTCAGCTTCTTGCCACTAGGCCACCAGAGTTCAGTATCATTCCCACTGATTTTGCTGCTGAGTACCATACAGTTGGAATCAACCCATAGCTGACCCTGAATCAACCCTGATATTTTCAAACACCTCATATGCATGTGAAAACTGGACAATGAATAAGGAAGACTGAAGAATTGATGCTATTGATTTAAGAAATTGTTGAAGATATTTAATATACCATGAACTGCTAGAAGAACAAACAACTCTATCTTGAAGGAAATACAGCCAGAGTATTCCTTGGTTTCTTAAGCTCCAGTGGAAGAGCCTTGGCTGAGCCATGGTTTCTGAGAGGGCTACAGAGGTCTCTATTCTGCCACTCAGGTACTTTGGCCATGAACTCTGCTGTCTAACTAAATTACATGGGATTTCTTAAGCAAGTGGAAGAGGCTGGGTTAAGCTGTGGTTTCTGGAGGGCAACAGTCATCTCACTTCAGATAGTGTTCCCCAAGAGGAATAAGATCCTTCAGAAAACATAGCTATACCCTAGGATATTATATAGTTACAACAGCCCAACATCTACTAAGAAAAGACTCATATAATGTCAAGAAAGCAGCAGTCTGCCTCAGTCATCATGAAAAAACAAAATAACCCTTCTAAAAAAGCAGACCAAATGAATACCCCAGATAGAACCAGAAGAAATATGCTGATGTAGAGTTATTTGAACAGCTACAAAAGATGCAAATGATAGAAGAAACAAATGGAAGCCATTAAGAGAGTAAATACCCCAGAGACAGTGATCCAGAAGAAATATACTGATGAGGAGCAACTTGAACAGCTAAAGAAGAAAATGCAAAAGATCGAAGAATTGATGGTATAGATAAAGAAGTACAAAACTTAAAAAAGCATCACAAGACAGAGAAGATACAGCCAACACAGTACTGGAAATAACAGAGTGTTCCTTGTAAACAAGAAGGGAGTTCTGGTGGTCTAGTGGTAAGAATCTGATCTGCAATCCCAAAGGCACATGACTTGAGGCCACCAGCTGTTCTGCAAGAGAAGGATGGGCATTCTCCTCCTCTGTGGTTAAGTGCCTCTGAAAACCTGCCCGAGGGTCAGCTATGGGTTAGTTAAAACTCTATGGCACACAACAACAACAACATTTTGGACATGTTATTAGGAGGGATAACATGTCTCTGAAGGGGAACAGCAAGTTTAGTAGAGGAAAGAATCAGCAAAAAGAGGATGATCCTCAGTGAGATGAATATGTGAGGATGACACAGACCTGGAAATATTTCATTCTGTTGTAAGTACGGTTGATGTGAGTCAAAACAGAGTCAACAGCATCTTAAACAGCAGCTGGACTGTAGGTTCCTGGTTGACATAATTTGTACTGTGGTGGGTTTTATTTTGGGGGGGGGTATTTGTTGTTGTTGTTCTTATTTAAGCTTAAAACAATAGAAATTTATTCTCTCCCATGTAGTATGCTATTAACGGAAAAGTTGGTGATTCAAATCTACCCAAGAGGGCCACAGAAGAAAGGCCTGGCCATTGGCTTCTGTAAAGATTACATTCAATAAGACCCTGTGAAGCAGTTTTACTCTGTAACGCACAGTGTTGCCAAATGAGTTTAGTTTTTATTTGAACAGCCTTGTGGATAAAGATTATTATTCAGTTGCTAAGAGAAAGTTTGGAAATTCATGTCTACTCATCAGTACCTCAAAAGACCTGGTCATCTACTTTCGAAAAATCACCAGTTAAAAACTGTGGAGTAAAGCTCTACTCTGACACACAACAATTCCAGAGCAATTGGTTGGGTGCAGGAGGGGTAAGGTCATTCCTAGAACAGGCCGAAGAAGAAAGGTCTCTTCTATACGAGATTTGTCCAAGGTCATGTAACAAAAAAAATGGCAAACCAAGTCCAAATGACTTCCCAGCCTATATGTTCTTTCCATGTTGCTCCGTTTCAGGGTCATAAAATGCAGGGTTTTATGCCTGAGGTGAAGTATCAAACATTAGACTATGGAGAAGGTTTGGAAAGCTAAGTTAAGAACAGTGTCTCCATCCTAGTTTCACTGTTAGACTATAAATTGAGGAAGATAGTATGTGTCTGTCATGGGTTCTGGCACATAGGTGGTTGTTGTTAGGTGCTGTCAAGTTGAGCATGAACCATAGCAACCCTATGAACAGCTGACTTGAACCCTGCCCTATTCTGTGCCTTCCTCCTTGTCTCTGACACACTAGAAACCCCTTGCTGAAGTCACCATGTCAATCCTTCTCATTGAGCGTCTTCATCGCCTTCATTCACCCTCCATCTTTCCAAGCATAATGTCCCTTTCCAATGAATAGCCTCACCTAGCTACATAGATTTTGTTGTTGTTATGTGCTGTCAAATTGACTATAACTCATATCGACCCTATGTGCAATAGCTCTGAACCCTGCTCTATCTTGAGCCAATTTCATTGTCTCTGACATACCTACTTGCCAATTATTTGGTGAATGAATGAATGAACGAATGAGCTAAAGGACAATGTGAATCACTTTTAGAGCGTGGTAAAAAGAAAGTTAACAAGGGAGCTCTGGTGGCCTAGTGGCAAGAAGCTGCACTGCAATCCCAGAGGCAAACAGTTCGAATCCACGTGATGCTCTGCTGGAAAAGGCAGGAAAATCTCCTCCTGTACCAGTCTGATCCAATTTGACGGTACACACACACACACACACACACACA
>NW_006399799.1:1110528-1111560 GCF_000299155.1 Elephantulus edwardii | reverse complement strand
CTAACTTCAGAAAGGACCTTGGTTTCTCTTTCCAAAATTTCATCTTATTAGCTCAGAACTACCTAGGATAATCTCCCTTTTGTTTAATCCTAAATCAACTGAATCCCTTCTCCTTTCTAACATAATTATAGGAAGGACAGTCCATCATCTTTTGGCTAGAATCAGGTATAGGTTCTGCCTTCACTCAAGAAGTGACAGTTTCACAAAGACATAGCTGTTAGAGATCATCTTAGAAGTCTGCCTACCATATCACCCACACCAGATCTTTGGTTGGGTGGCAAACATTTTTTAAGAGACATAAACACAGGTTATACACATGGATCTCACCTGATGGTATGCATGGGAATCAGACTGATTACATCTGCGGAAGGAACCGCTGGAGGAGCTCAATATCAGCTGTGAAAACTAGGCCCAGAGCTGATGGTGGAACAGACCACCAACTACTTATATGCAAGTGCAAGCTGAAGCTGAGGAAAATTAAACCGAATCCACGGGAACCAAAATATAACTTTGAGTCTATCCCACCTGGATTTCAGAATCATCTCAATAACAGGTTTGAGGCCTTGAACACGAATGAGCGAAGACCAGATGAGTTGTGGGAGGATATTAAGGGTATCATCTAAGAAGAGTGCAAGTGTTCATTACAAAGGCAGAAGAGGAAGAAAAGACCAAAATGGATGTCAGAAGAAACTCTGAATATTGCACTGGAGTGCAGAGAAGCCAAAGCACAAGGAAAAATTCAAGATTCTAAAGAGCTTCAAAAGGCAGCATGGGATGACAAAGTAAAATATTACAATGAAATGTGCAAGGAGTTGGAGTCAGAAAACCAAAAGGGTCGAACTCGTTCAGCATTTCTTAAGCTCAAGGAACTAAAGAACAAATTCAAACCTCAAGTTGCTATAATCAAGGATGCTTTAGACAGAGTATTAAACGATCCAGGAGGTATCAAAAGTAGATGGAAATAATTTACTGAGTCATTGTATCACAAGGAATTGGCAGACACAGAAGAATTTAATGAAACAACATAAGGAA
>NW_006399799.1:1082022-1109492 GCF_000299155.1 Elephantulus edwardii | reverse complement strand
ACCTCTCTAAAGTACTCAAGAGCAACAGTGTGTCTCTGGAGACTAAGGTGCATCTGATAAAGTCATGGTCTTTGCAATCACTTGTTATGTGTCAGAGAGTTAGACAATGAGTAGGGAGGACAGAAGGAGAATTGATGCTTTTGAGCTTTGGTGTTGGAGAGGAGTGTTGAGGGTACAATGGACCGCTACGAAAACAAACAGATTCATCCTGGAGAGGGTTAAACCAGGCTGCTCCTTGGAGGCAAGGATTCTGAGGCTTCATCTGACATATTTTGGTCACGTTGTAAGGAGAGACCAGTCCTTTGAAAAGGACGCCATGCTTGGGAGGTTGGAGGGCAGGCGCAGAAGGGGAAGGCCCTCTGGGAGGTGGATTGATTCGGTGACTGGGGCAATTGGGATGAGTGTGTCAGAGACAATAAGATTGTCACAGGACAGAGCAGAGTTTAGAGCTGTTGTGCATAGGGTTGCTATGAGTCGCAAACTACTCGACGGCACATAACAACAACAACAACATGTGGTTGTTGAATACCAGTGAGTTGAAATTGAACCCAGCTGACCCTCCAGAGGGTTTTCAGAGGCTGTAAATCACATGGGAGGAGATTGCTCATCCTTCTCCCGTGGAGCTGCAGGTGGGTTAGAACCATATGCCTTTGGGATTGCAGTGCAGTTTCTTACCATTAGGCCATCAGAGTTCCCTTTTCATAGGTTAAGGCAGTAGAAGTCAGAATTCAGAATGTTAGCTCTAGGAAGACTTTCTCTCTCTGTCAGCTGGGAGGACAAGGGGTGAGGGTGGATCTTTGTCTCCTTTCAACATCAGTAGATCCTTCATCCCTAAGGGAGCTAGCTGCATGTGCCTTGACATCAATTTTCATCTGGTTCTAGGAGGATTGTAAAGATAGGGACCCTAGATGCAGAGAGCACATGCTCCACTCCTTACTTTTCTTCCTGGGTGGTACTGTGGTCCCTCAGAGCTTTGCTTACTTGTTTAATCTCTTTTAGATCTCAAAAGAGATTGACTCAATCTATAGCCAAATCCTATACATTGTATCCTGCCTAATCATATTGTTGTATGTTGTCTTGTATACCATTGAGTCAGAACCAACTCATAGCTGATTGTCCATCTTTCTCCCACAAACAAGCTGGTGGCCTTGAACCTCAGGCCTCAGGGTTGACAGCACACCCTCTTTGTTTTCTTCTTCCATTGTTACACATTTTTCTCTATGCCTTTTCTCCCTGCCAGCCCACTTTGCAATGCACCCCTTGTTCCAGAATGTTGACAGCACAACCTCTTAACACTATGACTTATAACGTGACTGCCCCTAATTCTACCTCGTTAACATCACAGAGGTTGGGATTTACAACACATATGGTAATTGCATCAGATAATGAAATTGGGGATAATTACCAAGAATTATGCTCAGCCAAGTTGACACATATTTCTAGGGGTCACACAATTCAATCCATAATATCTCGCATGAAAGCAATGAGCTGACAATATTGTCCTCTGTGCCATCCACTTCCTAAACAACATGCCTCTGGAAACTCTACAAACTTTGATAAATGTCAATAGTTTCAAAGGGGCTTCAGGTCCTTTGTTCATAGGGTCCCTATGAGTCATGCTCGACTCAAAGGCAACCAACCACAACATAAATAACTATACTGTGGCACAGAAAAGGTAAGAAGTTCATATAACTTGTCTCAGAGCTATCTAAACCGCCTGGCCTCGATGCTCCACATTTGACCGTCACATCACAAGAGAGCAGGAGCCCACCCCAGTATTAAGAGTGTCAGAATCTGTGGAGATGGGAACTGGAAGACTGTATTTTAACAAGTCCAATAGTGGTCTTGATACCAACCAGAATTAAACTTTAAACTGTGGTTCTAAATTAGCAATTAGACAGGAGCCTTGTAACTTAAAGCAAAGCTGTTTGCAGGATTGTAAAGATTACCTGATGATGGGAGCATTGAAGTGAATAACTAAATTAACTCGTTGTCATCAACTCAAGTCCAGCTCACAGGCGACCTTCAGACAGAGTAGAACCATCCCGCAGGGTTTCCAAACCAATCTCACATGTTCAATTGATCATGGCTCTCCATCAGGTTTCCAAGAGGAGACTGTGTATCTTTCTTCTAAGAAGTGCCTCCTGGATTCAAACTACTGACCTTTCAGTTTGGTGTCTTTATAGGGTTTTTAAGGCTTTAATATTGATGGAAGCAGATTGTTACATCTTTCTTTTGTGGAGCATCCAGTGGGTTCAAACCAGTGACCTTTTTGTTAGCAGTCAAGTACTTAATTGCTATGCCTCTGGGGTTCTATTATGTGAACATCAGACCTGTCAGATACTGTTGACTGATTGTATTCCCTTTGAAAAAGGGGAACTCACATTCAGACCAAAGACCAAGATTCTTCTGGGAACTTCCAGAAGAAGGCCTGCTCAGAGGATCTGCTTAAGAGATGTCTTCCCAACAGGCTCCAGTGGGCAGGCCATCAGGCTAGGGAGAGTCTGGCTGACTCTACCTGCCATAGTTCCTGGACTTTGATCTCTCATCTGACCTCCTTCTCACCCCTGCTCTGATCTGACAACTCCTGCTGGGTTGACCCCATCTCTGACCCCAGCTTGCTCCATTTTTCAGCTTCACTGCTCCAGACTGGTATCTCACATCTTGTCTGATTAAGGAAGAATGAATTTGAATTGGCTACCAATATCGGGTTCAACACACTGTCTCTTCTAATGACGTAGTGGAAAATGGAGCATTCACATCCAAAGAACTGTGGCTCTTAGATTGGAAATCAGGTATCTTAGTATCTTATACCAACTCTGTACTGTCAGTAAGCATGGGACATAGAAACACTAAGAGAACAAACAGCCCTTGCTTCTAACTGGAGTAATGCTTTTTTGTTGTTCATAAGGGAATTACCATTTAGGGTTGATGGTTTCTGTCTTAGCACTAAGGAGAAAATATGAACAAGATCTTCTCTGTCCCCAAGGAGTGCTCCTATTTCAGTTTTGCAATTGCATCAAGATAAAATTATGTTTCTGTTTCTAAGCAATTGGATTGAGGAGGATAGACTACAGACTACATTTTAAGAAAATATTCCCATGCCCATCAAATATTTGGACCTGCCTGACTATGAAAGTTTAGGGAAATTCTTAATGAATTTCAGCACAAAAAAAATTTTAGAAAAACCCAAACCTAGATCAGTTTTTATTAGACGTTCAGACCCAAGAAGTGGATGGCCATTTGGTAGACATTAAAAGGGCTCAGGATACCCCATCCTTATATGGCTTTACACAAATTTGATATGTAATCTTGTTGTTGTTGTGTACCATCAAGTTGGAACCAACCCATCTGACCATCTGGTGGATTTTCAGAGGCAGTTAATTGCAAAAGAGGAGATTGCCCATCCTTCGCCCATGAATCTGATATGTAATCTTGTTGTTGTTGTTGATGTTGTTGATTGCTGTCCAGTATGACTCATAGCAACCCTATGAACAAAAAACCTGAACTTTTTCTATAACTATCATCATTTCTGTAAGTTCATAGAGTTTTTAGAGGCATGTTGTTTAGGAAATGGATGCCACTCTTGCTTCTAAAAATCTTAATCTAAGAATTCCACCAAACACTATCTTCCATGCGTAACTGTAACCATTATGGCATTTGACAAACCAATGTCACAGTGTTCAGCATCACAGCAATTCCAGGTTACCTCAGTACATTAAATTGACAGACCAGTGCTGAATGTTCCTCCAAAATATAGTAACACTAGGCCCACTACTGCAGGTCAGAGAACACTGCAGGCCAGAGGGCCCAATTGACTTTTAAATACAAAGGTCCTCTTTGTTTAGTCTAAACAATAGGCTTAAATAAAAGATCAAGTGAACATTCCACATCTACCTTCAACCAAAACAAGAGAGCTCACTTTTCAGAGTCCAACCCCTTCACCTAGTCTCCAAACTGGAGACAAAAGCTGATGACAACTTAAATTTTTTCTCTGGGCATATTAAGACTTCTCAGACTATGTCTTTTCTTTCTGAATGTCCAGCCCTCAAAGAGTGCCTAACACATAATTGTTTGGTTCCGTCCAATCGGAACCCACTCATATCTGACCCTACAGTGGGTTTTCAAAGGTAGTAAATCACACAAGAGGAAATTGTTCGTCTCTCTACTGTGGAGCAGAGGATGTATTTGAACCATGTGCCTTTGGGTTAGCAGAGAAGCTCCTTATCACTAAGCCACTAGAGCTCCCTAACACAGAGTGAGTGTTTAACAAATATTTGTTGAATAAAGGAATGAATCTTGATGATCACTGCCAATTCTAATAATGTAAGTCTATAAGCTAGAGATAGCTTTGGGAATTAATGGAATGGTCCAAGCAGAAAAAGGTTGATTCTGCTTCTGAAGGATTCCTGGGATGTTCATTCCATCAGTAGGACCTACCTTTCATAAACCATATCGCATTACTTTTGATTGCCATCATTTGCCATTCTCCCTCGATTTCAATCCTATTAAAGTCCCTTGTTAGGAAATCAACTCACTCATGTATGTTAACAGAGCTTAGAGAATCTCCACTGTCCCTGATATCTCTCCAAATGTGTACTGAAGATGAGTCACTACTGAGTCTACTGTGGATCTCTGAAACCAAGAAGTCTGCTCCCTTGTGGGAGAAGGAGGGAGGCCCTCCTTTAGCAGTTTAGCAGGAAGAGAATGCTAGGGAGGTTGTAAGAGAGCTGCCAGCTGCTTTTCTTCTCCACTTAGGACACCCCAAGGAAAAAGGGGCCTTTTATCACTGTAAGAGGATGTCACTGTCATTTATTTTCACTCATTCTGTAGATATATATGGGATATTTATTTATTGTGCCAGGCATTGATAGGAGACTAAAGAGAGTATGTGTGGATGAGTGGATGAGGGCAGGAATGCTAAGTCATATAGGTCACATTCTCTGAGTTATATGAAACAAGTTGGAGTTGTAGCATGGTGGATAAGAATTTCTAGATGTCACATGCGTAAGCACTGGACTACTAGCTGAAAGGTTGGCAATTCCAACCCACGAAGAGGCACTTGGAAAGATAGGCTCCCACAAGTCTCAGCCTTGAAAGACCTACGGAACAACTCTACTTTGCACTTTTGGGACCATCGTGAATTGGAATTTACTTGATGACAACTAACAACTACAACATAGTGAGTCATTAGCATGGGCTTTGGAATTAGAAAGTCCTAGATTTGAAGCTTGGCTATCTAGTGCTGATTTCCTTAGTGATCTTGGACTAATAATTTCAGTTTAGGTTTATTGTGAGGATTAAACAAAATTATATATCTAGCACGGGGGCACAGAAAGTGCTCAATAAAATGACTTTCATTATTGGTGCTAAGATGTCCCTTGAAAACAGCTCAGTAAAAGAGTAAGAGGATTCTGATCAAACATGACCCCTATCCAGCTCACACTCTCATCACCTTCTGTCAGAAGCTATCTGACTGAATCTTCAGAACAACTCAAGAAGTCAGTCTTTTCCAAATAGCAAGGGATGTGGCAGAAGTATGATCCAAATTAGAGCTCCCAAGCACTTCATATTCTTAGATAATATTTGCAAAACAGAGATAGCAGGGGAATGAGGATAACAATAAGGTAGGGAGAGAAACTAGGACATTTGTCTTAAAACTGTGGTTGCCTCTACAGAAATTATATTGCTTATATTGTCTTGGATCATTATTCTGTTTATCACATACCTTTTTAGTGCTTATTATGAAATGCTCTAAGCATTTTATTTTAGTAATCCAAGGAGCTCTGGTGGCCTAGTGGCAAGAAGCTGCTTTGCAATCCCAAAGGTACATGGTTCAAGGTCACTAGCTGTTCCATGGGAGAAAGATGGGCAGTCTTCTCCGATGAGATTAATTACCTTTGAAAACCTGCCAGGGGTCAGCTATGGGTTGGTTCCGACTCTATGGTACACAACAACAACAGGTCTATTAGGTAGATATTATCACTATTCCCATTTTACCAATGTGGAAGCTGAGACAGAAAAGTTAAGCAGCTTTCCACAGGCCACACAGATATTACATAATAGAAGCTGAATTTACACCTGACTCTTCTTCTCAAAGAGAGTTCTAGGGACATAGTTTGCAGGAAGGTGTGCTGTTAATCTAAATGTTGTGCCTCTCCAAACGTTTGAACCCAACAGCTGTTCCTGTGGTAAAGGAGAAAGATGGGAATTCTCCTCCCATTTGATTCCCAACCGCAGAAACCCAGTGAAGGATCAGTTCTGAGTCAGTTATGACTCAATGAGGGTTTTCTTTTTTCATTTGTTTGTGTTCTCCTGCTCGAGAGACAATCTATGACCTCTGCTCTATGCCTCAGTCACTTTTTGAGGGTGGAGAAGTTAAAGAGAGAGGGTTACTCACCCCCTCCAGTCACCCTTTGGTTCCATTACTGCAATAAGACGGTAAGTAATTTGACCCTATAGGGTGAATGGCAGGATGAAGTGGGGCTGTTTAGCCCTGGGATTCTCTGAGTCAACAGCTTCTCATCTAGGGGCCCATTTCCTGAAAACGTTTTGCTCCTCAGCTTTGCAAACCCTTTGAGCACAAAGAGCTCATTTCCTGTGGCCAGGAAGGACAGGAAGCATTCCCGATGACAGCTCATCTCCCTCATTAAGGCCCTCATAAAAGTGTTTCAAGGAGTCTGACTTACGGCTCCACTGTTTGTCAAGATCTCCTTCCTGCACGAAGTCACTCTGGTAATTTGCTGCAAGGAGATGTGCAGGAAAAAAACAGCTCCTTTGACTCCAGGAATTATTTATGATCCCAAGAAGAGAGAGAACATAATTTGGAGAGATAACAAGCCTTCACCAGCACAACCGGCTGTTCAATATGCCATGAGGGATGGAAGGCAGTTTTAGAATTCCAAAGCCAGTTAGGAAACCTTGAGAGATTCTGTACATGTTGGTTGCCTGTTAACTCGAAATGCTCCTAGGATAATAAAGGGAACAGTGACCAGATACCTAATAAACAAGGTTCACATGAGTTTACTTGTGCTAACTTACTAATCTATAGGGAACAGTTTCACATGACATGAAAAACATGTGAAACTGTCCACTGACAATTAGGAAGTACAAATAATCCGTTGCATACTTTGCTTATTGGGTAATCCACCCTTGAACACAACTGACAATAGGTAACAATTATGGAAGATTTACCTTGGGACTAAATGCCTATGTTAAATGTTTTATATACATGGATTCTTTTCATTCCTACAACATTCCTGTCCAGTTTTTAAAAGTGACAAAAATGAGTAACAGAAAGATTAAATAATTCATCCAAGTCCACACAACTAGTATGTGGCCATGTCAGAATTTTAATCTAAATAGACTTATCCCTGATTTTTGTTCCCTTAAACACCAAACTGTCACAGTTTAAGAAGGAATTGAGTTTAAATCAGCCCATACAAGTGGAACTATATATTGTTGTTGTTGTTATGTGCCGTCGAGTCGTTTGAGACTCATAGCGACCTTATGTACAATAGCCCTAAACCCTGCTCTATCCTGTGCCAATCGCATTGCCTCTGACACACCCATCCTGATTACCCCAGTCACTGAATCAATCCACCTCATAGAGGGTCTTCCCCTCCTGCGCTGTGCCTCCACTCTACCCAGCATGATGTCCCTCTCTAAAGACCTGTCTCTCCTTACAACATGTCCAAAGTATGTCAGACGAAGCCCCAGAATCCTTGCCTCCAAGGAGTAGCCTGGTTTAACCCTCTCTAGGATGAATCTGTTTGTTTTCTTGGCAGTACATTCAATACTCTTCTCCAGCACCACAGCTCAAAGGAATCAATTCTCCTTCTATCCTCCCTAGTCATTGTCCAACTCTCTGCTGCATAACAAGTGATTGCGAAGACCCTGGCCTGCATCAGATGCACCTTAGTTTCCAGAAAGACGCTGTTGCTTTTGAGTACTTTAGAGAGGTCCCTAACAGCAGACTTTCCCATCGCAATACGTTTTTTTATTTCCTGGCAAGAGTGTTGACCGTGGAGCTGAGCAAACTGAAGCTGTGAACAATCTCAATCTCTTCATCATCCATCCTGATGCTACCGATTGGTCCAGTGGTGAGAATTTTTGTCTTCTTGACATTGAGCCTCAGTCCATACTGAAGGCTGCAGTCCTTGACCATCTGCAGTAAGTGCATGAGGTCCTCCTCAGTTTCAGCGAGCAGGGTTGTGTCATCGGCATAACGCAGATTGTTGATAGATCGTCCACCAATCCTAACACCACGCTTCTCCTCATAGAGCCCAGCCTCTCGGAACTATATATATGTGTTTAAAATTATCTTTATTAGTCTCTTAAATTTTGGGTATGTAGTTCTGTCCAGTAATTACTATAATGTAATTCTAAACTGTATTTCTTGTATTAACAATTTCAGCCTGCTTGGTTCCATAATCAACTTTTCTTGGCACCAGCAGTCAGGAAATCAAAAGATTGAGTTAGGAAAATCTGCTGTTAGGGACCTCTCCAGACTGCTGAAGAGCAACAATGTCAGTATAGAGATTAAGATAAGCCTGATCCAGGTAATGGTCTTCAAAATTACTTGCTATGCATCAGACAGCTGGACAGAGACTAATCGTGAGTGAAAGAATAGAAGCCTTTGAGTTGTGGTATTGGAGAAGAGTCTTGAACATACAATGGATCACAAAGAAAACAAATAGGTCTGTCTTGGAGAGGGTAAAATCAAGTTTCTCCTTGGAGGCAAGGAATTTTACATTCTATCTCATGTACTTGGGCATGTGGCCAGGAGGGACCAGTCCTTGGAAAGGGAAATCATGCTTGGAAAAGTGGAGAGACAGCACAGGGCAGGAAGACCCTGGATGCGATGTATTGATACAGTAACTGGGGTAATGGGAGTAGGTGTGTTGGAGACAGTGAGACTGGCTCAAAATAGAGGAGGGTTCAGAGCTGTTGTAAATAGAGTCATTATGAGTCACAGGTGGCTCGAAAATACATAACAACAACAATAATGTAATTCTCTAAATTAAAGGTAGAGAATTATTAACTACATGAAAGGGAAAGGAGCAAAGAGAAAGTCTACATGCATGTGTTTGTGCTTCTGAACTGTTTTGTCTCTTGTGGTGGTGTTATTGCCTACCATAGAGTTGAAACTGACCCATAGTTGACCCTCCAGTGGGTTTTCCAAGGCAGTTAATCACAGAGGAGGAGACTGCCCATCCTTCTCCCACAGAGCAGCTGGTGGACTTAAACAGTGTGCTTTCCAATTGTAGTGCAGCTTCTTGTTACTGAGCCACCAGAGGTTAACTAAAAGTTAAAAAAGCAGAGACAAATAGAGTATCCCTACTTGCCTGCAAGTATTCTCTTTAAATACTTAACCTGTGTGACTTTAACACATGTCACATAAATGAAATGAATTTGCAGACATCATGTTGTTACATGCCATTGAGTCAGAACCAATTTAGAGTGACCCTCTAGCAGGTTTTCAGAGGAAGCAAACCTGCCCATCTTTCTCTCATGCAGCAGAGGTTGGATTGGAACTGTGTCTTTCCAGAGCTCGCTTCTCTTTTATTAAGCAGGGTTAATAGTACAGACATCATAGGATTCTTCAAGAATCGTTCTGTCAAAAGCATAGTTACACCTTAAGAGGGAAGGAGTTCTATTAAAGAAGAAATTCTAAAGCCCCCTTTTAAATTAGATGAACCTGGTATGATAAGACTAGTTTTGGGGCCAAAACCCCCTGGACTTGGGCCCTAAATCTACTACTGACTAGCCATGTAATCTGGTCATTTCAACCTCCTCCTAAATCTCAAATCCTTAATCTGTGAAGTGATCGTTGTGGACCATTTTGTCGGAGCACTGAGAGTAGCAGTAAATCACACCAGAGTTAATTGTCTATCTTTCTCCCTCGGAGCAGCTAGTGAATTCCAATCGCATACCTTTGGGATTGCAGTGCAGCTTTTTACCACTCGCTCTTAATAACTGAACCAAGGCGAGTCACATACCTTCTCTGAGCTTCAATTATCCTCATTTGTAGTACGGACATAACTTTGTTCTGCCTACTAACCTCAAAGAAAGCTGTACAAATGGTGTCTAAGGATTACTCTATGTTCAGTATGTTTGGAATTGTGAAGAGGTGTTCAGGGATCCCTGTTAGAGAACCCTGGGCTGGAAGTCAGAAATGGCATCTGTGGCTTTGTGACCTTGGTTGTGTGAGCCTGGACTGAGTCCCGGTCTCTTATTGTTTTTAGGTATGGTCAAGATGGAACCCTCCAGAGGGTTTTCAGAGGCAGTTAATTGCATGGGAGAAGATTGCCCATCTTTCTCCTGAGGAGCAGCTGGTGGATTTGAACTATGTACCTTTGGGTGAGCAGCGCAACTCCTTATGATTAAACCACGGAGCTCCCTTCTCTTTTAATAAATTAGGTTAATAGAACAGACATTACAGAGTTACTTACAAAATCATATTCTGCCTAAAATGGTCAGAGGTCAATGAAGACTTGCAGACTCTAAATCAAGCTGGGCTGAGCCAAATTCAACCCTTCTCCAGCAGAGAGGTGGGTTCAGCAGGCTCTGCCTGTAAAAGAAGCCCAGGTAGGGGAGATGCTCCCGCAGACCACCAGCCTCCAATGCTCCTCCACGCTCCCCTCCCGCCCTCCTGGCCGTTGCTATGGTCACCGGTTCAGGCCGTGAGCCGCACTGAGGCGTGTTCAATCCAATCCCCGCCTTTCCAGAGTAACCATTGGCAAGAGAGATCACGTGGCTCCTCCCTGTATGCTAATTTATGGTAATAAAGCACACGCCCCTCCTCCTCAGGCCGCGTCTGAGCAGCCAGCAGGGTGCGCGGAGCCGAGCCGAGGGGGCGGGCTGAGGGGCGGCCCCCGGGAGAGAGCGGCCAGGTGGAGGAGGAGCGCGAACGCGACCGCAGGTAACGGGCAGGCGCGTGCGCGGTGGGGCCGGCTCTCGGCGGGCGGGCAGCTCGCGGGGACACCCGCGGCCTCGCTGCTGGCTTAACCCTTTGGGCACCCAGCTGTCACGGCCGGGTCGCGGCGCCGCAGCCGGGCAGGGCCGCGCGGGGCGGGGCATTGCCGTGGGCACAGGCAGGCGGGCGGCGAACGGCCTGACCCTGGAGCTGCGACGTGGGGCGCGCGCGAGGACTCTCCGCGGCGCGCTGGGGCCGGAATCCAGCCGCGGCGAGGGGTGCAGGGGAACCGTGCGCCCGGGAGCCTGCGGGAGACTGTAGGGGAGCGGCTGAAGGACCGACACTCGCGCGGTTTCTCGGGCTCCGAGCCGCGTTCCTCGTGGAGGCCCGCGCCCCAGCAGCTAGTGGCCTTGCAGGGCCTGCTACTCTGCGTGCCGGGCAGAGGGCGGGGAGACCCAGGGGTCCGGCCTGACCTTGGCGCCCCCACCATAACCGCTGCCTGACAGCCCAGCTTTTTTGACCTGGAGTCAAGCTGGGGCCCCCTGTGGGACGAAGGCAAGATTGGTGCCTGGGAAGCTCCAGCAGAGGGAAGTGGAGATTGCTCGTGCTGAAAGGAGAGGGTGATCCCCTAAAGGAAAAGGAGAATTTGCCAGACTTGGGAAAAAGGGATGCCCAATACACGCAGTGGTCTGTTGTTTTCAGTGCTGGGTGTTGACCAGACACCCAAGGAAAAAGGTTACAGCTGGACACTTGAATCTAGTCTTTTCATGTTCAGAAGAAGAGGCTCTTTTGCGTGAGTTCCCAACAAATGTTTTATAAAGCAGAATTTAAATTCTGCTTCCATCCTAGCCCCTCATGGATCTGCTAGAGAAGTGTTTTTAATAACCCACTCCCTCCTCCCCCAATCCACCAAGACCGGGAACAGTTTTAGTTTTACAGTGTAATTTAGCTTTCACTATAATAAAAAGGGTAGGGATAGAAGATGTGCCACTAATAATTAAGCTTGCCCAGGGAGTTCCTTTGATATGTGAGGGGGAAATATCTTCTGTCACCAATAAGGATGAAAAACTAGCTAATATGCCAATAATACTAACAGTTTCCTTTATGAGTCTAAAACAATTTCTTTTAAATTAAGAAGCAACATAGTTACACATGAAAAATACAAGGAAATCAATTGATTTTTCTAAGCGAGATACAAATTGCACTTCCGTGTTACTCTTCATGCCCTTTATTACACAAAAGCAAGATGCCAGGCATTCTGCCATGTCATGGGGATGCAAAAATGAGTAAGATAATTAGTGCTTGTCTTCAAAAAAGTTGTGGGAAAGACAGAAATAAAATAGCCCGCAAAAGTGCTAAAGGCTGTAATGGATATGTACATAGGAACTGTGAAAACATGAAGGAAGAGACAGTTAGCTATCTGAAAGGGTCAGAAAAACTTTCCAGAGAAGAGCATGTTTAAGCAAGGTCTGGAAGGAGTAGGAGTTTCCCTTGTAGGGAAGATGGGGAAAGGACAGCCAAAACAGAGGCATCAATAAATGAAGTGACCTAAAGAGTATGGTATGTCTAGGGGATGGCTCAAAATCTGATGTTCCAATAATAACAATGAGGAAATCATAAAATTGAGCAAGCCCTGCAGGCTTTACTTGTAACTTACTTTTCCCTGAGGAGTAAAATTTTACAGTTGAAGATAACAAGATTGTAAGTGTCTCAAAATTTTACTGGCTCTTGAGATTGATAAAGGTAAAACCTTGAAGGTTTAACACAGAATTTTGTTGGTTTTTTTTTTTCCCCTTTCTGTTGCATTTTTTAAGACCTGAAAATTCCTATATAGTTGTATTTTTTTTCCCACTTTACAGAGGCATTTTCTTCTTTCTAAAATTCATTTGTACCATCTTAGAATTCTAGAATTGGCATCTATACTGTTTTATCTACTTCCCCCTCAGATAGCAAGTGCCACCAGGTGCAGAGATTGCAGTAATTTGCTCATTGTTTTAGAAAGAAGAAAAATGCTGAGGAACAAGTACTGTTTGTAGGTGCACAATTATTAATTTGGAATATAGTCTTTACCACTTAGAGTACATGGAACTGATGCTCAAATGATGCTAGGAAGATGTCTTAGGTTCTGGTTGAGTCTCTCTAGCAGCCTGCATGTTGTTACTGTGTACCATAGAATCAAATCCCATAGCTAACACCCACATTGGGTTTTCAGAAACAGTTAAGTGCAAGGGAGGAGATTGCACTTCCTTCTCCTGCATACTTGACGCAGTCTGAATACTTGAAGTCATCTCCTACCATGGAATGGTTCTGAAAAAAACAATAAAAACTCCAAGTTCATTGCTGTTGAGTCAGATTTTGTTCATAGCTGACCTTTCAGTGGGTTTTCTTATTAAATTGCATTATTTCATTATTTTCATTCATCCACATAGCTCAATTAGTAAGTAGTAGAGTATATGGTATGTTTATAAATCTTCCAAATCTACAAGTCTTTGCACTTACAGAACTGGTCTTTTACTTTAAAGGTTTATGTTCCACCCATTGCTTTTTATCTTTCTGAGTAATCTAACTTTGTAAAGTTAATCTGGAATGTCTAAGTTCTGTTACTGGTCTGTTTCTCACTTTTCCCTCTCATCCATCTGTTTGAACTTCACTCATAGTCTCTCTCACCCTTATCTTTCTAAATAATGTTTGTCACACGCAAGTAAGGGTAAGGGTCCAAGATATGGAGGTGGGAAGGGGGTTGTTTATAGCAGCTCCCACAATAGAGGGTCTTAATAACTTTAGAGGCAGCATCACAGAACCGTATAAAAAGAATATTATGGATCATAGCCAGAGAAGCAATACCAAATGTCAAAACTGTGAAGGTCAAATGTGTGAGACTTTGGGATATTAGTAATAAGATCAGAAGCTTGTAGGAGCTGGAGCAGGAGAGGATTTGGATTGTAATATGGGTCAGGTCAAACAGTTCTGGACTGAGGCATGAGTCATGGAAAAATGAGAAAGCCCACTGTTAAGTGGTGGTGGCTCCAGGCAATTTGGAAGAAAAGACAGTGCTGTTCACCTTATAAGCTGTTTCTCATGTCACCTTCCACTATCCTCCCCTCTTTACTATTATTCTCTTTGTCCTAATTTCTACCTGTGATTCATTTTTTGTTTGACTTCTTTTATTGAGGTGTTAGCTCCCAGAACAGAGAGAATCTCCTTCTACTGCCTGTGCATCCACCTCTGGAGCTATAAATAGTTCATTTTTGCATCATAAGCCATCAACTAGCCAACCTATTTTTATCTTCCAATCATTTGGCAACAAATCAAGGATAAGTCCAGAAGTAGTAAGGTGAATCTTATACCCAACACTTACCTATAATTTGAATGAGATAAAGGCTTTTTAAAAAGCC
The DNA here is from genome assembly GCF_000299155.1 of Elephantulus edwardii. Lineage (NCBI taxonomy): Eukaryota > Metazoa > Chordata > Mammalia > Macroscelidea > Macroscelididae > Elephantulus > Elephantulus edwardii. Next base: position 1,095,179 of record NW_006399799.1, on the reverse strand, counting down.
AAAATTAATTTTAAAAAATGGATTACAGAGAATTTTATTCAAATGTCCTGTTTTAACTGTATTAGAGATAAAGACATTTAAAGAAGGTGGCACTGGGGTGATAAGCATAATCTGTGTTGCTAAGCAGATTGATAGTTCTGTAAGTACCAGAAAGTCTGGGTGGTATTTAAGCAGTCTTCTCAATCAGCATATTTACTGAACACCTGCTTGTGTGGGTGCTCAGAGGAGACAGGAAAATGAGAGGTGGAATAGTGTGGGAGTTATTCTGAGCTAATGGGCATTCACATCCCAATTCTGCCAGTTGCTTGCTGTGTGACTGTGGGCAAATAGTTGAGACTTAAGTTTTTCTGTGATAATGCCTCAAATAAAAGAGAGTACAAGTCCAAAACATAACTCAGTAAATTTTCAAAGTGCCAAATATGTGGGGAGTGAAGTGAGAGGGGTAAAAGATTATTATGGACTGAGATTACTAGGGAAGTAATCAGAAATATGGTGAATTTTTGTGACAGAAATAAGGAAGGTGGAAGGAATTGCCAGGCAGGAAAAATAGTATAAAGAAAATACAGGAGCACAATATGGAAGTGTTCAGGGTCCAGCTGATGAAATTGACCAGTCTGTCAGATGAGAAGATTTAAGTAGAGAATTGTTATTGTTAGGTGTCATCAAGTCTAGCAACTTATGAGCCAACAGATCTGAACCTTGCCTATCCTGTGCCATCCTCATAATTTCTGACATACTTGACCCCATTGCTGAAGTCATCATGTCAATCCTTCTCACCGAGTTTTTTTTTTTCTTTTGGGGATCTACCTTTCTAAGTATGAAGTCCCTTCCCAAGGGACATCAACATGCCCAGAGTATGTGAGATGAACCAGCCCCATCCTTGCCTCCAGGGAACATTCTGACAGTATTTTTCCCCATCTTTATGTCTTCATAAATGTTTGCTCTTTTGGCAGTCCGTGGGATAGTCATTGTTTTCCTTCAACAACACAATTCAAAGGCTGTAGGATTTTTTAATTTTAAATAAATATTTTAATTGTGATTTTAATGAAAGTTTACAGAAAAGTTAGATTTTCATTCATTGTTGCACATTTACCCCTGCTCCTTCCCTTCCCCCCAGTTCACTTTTTCTTTAGTGTTTTTTCACATTTTCCTTCATTGACATTAGGTTTTCATATGATCATGTTGCTATGTGCCATCAAGCCACTTATGACTCATAGCGACCCTATCAACAACAGCTCTGAGCTCTGTTCTATCCTGAGTGGATCTCACTGTCTCTGACACACCTACCCCCTCCCCCCCATTGTTCCATTTACTGTATCAATGCATCTCATCCAGGCTCTTCCTCTCCTGCGCTGTCCCCCCACCTTTCCAAGCATGAGGTCTTTCTCCAAGGATCAATCCCTTCTGGCCACATGCCAAAAGTATGTGAGATGGAGCTTCAAAATCCTTGCCTCCAAGGAGCAGCATGTACATTGTGTTTTCTAAAATTAATAATCACTGGTGGATTATAAAATTTTTAATGGATATAGGATACTAAGATTTTTCTTATATACAGTATTTTTTAAAAAAGAATATTCCACATAGTCTGCAACAATGAAATTGAGTCAATGAATTTGGTTATTTTAATGGAAGTTTTTCATTGCTACAGTGTCAGAGCCAATTAATTGTTGACTTTCCACCAGGTTTTTCCAGTCTATAACTTGCCCATCATTCTCTTGCATAGCTACCGGTGAATTTGAACCATCAGGGAGATGCAGCCTTTGGATTTGCAGTGCAACTGCCTGTGGATTAGGCCACCAGAACCAATTAGTTGTCCCAACAATCAGTGTTCATCTCTACTGAGAAATTTGCTTTCACAAATTTTGCTTTATTATGGTTCATACTTCAAATCTGATGCTTGTTTCATTAAATTGCTATAATTTTACGTGAACAAAGGAAATGGTATAATAAAAGAAAATCTAATGATAAGAAAACAGATATTACAACAAATTATTTTTAGATCTTTCACCTCTCATATTAAAAACATTTCTAAGCTGAAAGCAGGGAATGCCCGAGGAATGTATATCTGTTTTATTGACTATGCAAAGGCGTTTGACTGGATCATAACAAACTGTGTCTGACTGAATCCCAGAATACTTGATCATGCTAATGTGAAACCTTTACTTGGACCAAGAGGCAGTCATCAGAACAGAGCAAGGAAACTGCATAGTTCAAAATTGGGAAGGGCATACACCAGGGATGTGTCTTGTCTCCATACCTTTTCAGCCTGTTTGCAGAACAGATTATCCAGGAGACTGGGCTCTGTGAGGAGAAATGTGAGGTCAGGGTTGGTGGAAGATCTAGCAACAATCTATGTTATGCAGATGACACAACCCTGCTGAAACTGAGGAAGACCTGAAGCACTTGCTGCAGAGGGTCAAGGACTAAAGCCTTCAATATGAATTGAGGCTCAAATGTCAAGAAGACGAAGATTCTCACCTAAAGCCTTCAATATGGATTGAGGCTCAAATGTCAAGAAGACGAAGATTCTCACCACTGGACCAATTGGCAGCATCAAGTTGGATGGTGAAGAGATTGAGATTGTTCACAGCTTTAGTTTGCTTGGCTCCACAGTCAACACTCTTGGCACCAATAGCCAGGAAATTAAAAGACGTATTGCCATGGGGAAGTCTGCTGTTAGGGACCTCTCCAAAGTACTGAAGAGCAATGGTGTCTCTCTGGAGACTAAGGTGCATCTGATACAGGCCATGGGCTTTGCTATCACTTGTTATTCATCAGAGAATTGGACAATGACTAAAGAGGATAGAAGGAGAATTGATGCCTTTGAGCTGTGGTGCTGGAGAAGAGTATTGAGGGTACCATGAACTGCTAGGAAAACAAACAGATTCATCCTAGAGAGGGTTAAACCAGGCTACTCCTTGGAGGCAAGGATTCTGAGGCTTCATCTAACATACTTTGGACATGTTGTAAGGAGGGACTGGTCCTTGACATCGTGCCTGGTAGGTGGTGGGACGGCGCAGGAGGGGAAGGCCCTCTCTGAGGTGGATTGATTCAGTGGCTGGGGTAATCAGAATGGGTCTGTCAGAGATAGTGTAATTGGCACAGGACAGAGCAGAGTTTAGGGATATTGTACATAGGGTTGCTATGAGTTGCAAGCAACTCGATGGCACATAACAACAACAACAACAACAACATTCTTTATACTTGCAAATTCTTCAGTGATTTCATCATAGTTAAGCTTCTGGACAATATCTACTCTGTACATAACGGATAATTAATTTAATCTTTCTTGGATCCACTGTTCTGTAGTAGGAATTTTGAGCCTTTTAGGGATGAATATGAGCATTCTGATGTGCTGTTTGTGATAAAACTAGGAATATGCATAAATCGGTTTTACCATTGAGAAATGTATATCATATTTTATCTTCTGTTATCTACTCATATGTTTACATGGGTAAAAGTTGTTTTTCATGAATCTGTAAAACTAGTTAGAATGCAGTTATTGGATTTTTCCTTTAAGGTCTATATTTAAATAATTGGAATGGTGGTGGTGTTAGGTACCATTGAGTCCTATATGACTCATAGCAACCCTGTGAACAACATATCTGAACCCTTTTCTATCCTGTGCCATCCTCATCATGTCTGACACTCTCAAGCCTATTGCAGCAATCACTAAGTCAGTTCATCTCGTTGAGGGACTTCCTTCTTTCACTGTCTCTCTACGTTTCCAAGCATCATATCCATTTCCAGAAATGGCCTCTTCTAGCAACATGTCCATAGTGTGTGAGATGAAATTTTGCCATTTTCACCTCCAAAGAACACCCTGGCCGCAGTTTTTCTAAGACGTACCTGTTTGTTCTTTTGGCAGTCAGTAGTGTAGTGGGTGCTGTTCTCTACCACTACATTTCAAAGACATCAGTTCTTCTGTCATCCTTATTCATTGTCCAGTTTTCAGATGCATAGCAAGTGATTGAAAATACTGTTGCCTGACTCAGGCACACCTTAGTCTTCAAACTGACATCATTGCTCCTCAGTATTTTGGAGCAGTCCGTGACAGTGGATCGATCTCATTGGAATGAGCCTACAGTAATTTCTTGGATTTGTCATGCATTATACATCAGGTATGTAAAATTATTTAAGAAAGAGAATCCATGTCAACGAACTACTTAAAATTTCCTCTTGTTTTCAGGCAAGATTCAGCTGTGTATAAAGTTCCTTCAAATGGATTTTCCTTAAAAAACAGAAGTGTAACAATTTCACCCTTACATGAGAACTAATTTTATAGATGCAAAGTACTCAAAAGTCCCAAAAAAGCAAAGCTGAAAACATTACCATCAAAATGCAAACATCAGGGTATGTATTCATTTATGTTAGTTATGTAGAAAAAGAAATAGTAGCATTTTCATAAGATGAATCAAGCTCTCAAAGATTCAGAAATAAATGGTGCAGTGTGTGGTTACAGAAAGTTGATCTCTAGTATTTGGTACTCCTAAAGCACTTCTTGTCATGGTTTCTTTCTGCTGCTTCGGTGACAATGAACTGCTTGATGATCAGCATCTAGTAGAATTTGTTGTGTTTTCAAAACTTTTAAATTATTCAGTATCCTTTTCATGACTGTTATGGGTATGTCTTCAGAGTTACTTGTGAATCTTTGAGAGCTTGACTGGCTGATGAAATGCTATATTATTCCACATAATATATATACTGTTTATCCAACATAAATATGTACTTTGGTGTTTGTATTTTGTTGGAAATTTTTCCAGTTTTTATTTTATTTTTTTGTATATTCTTTTTTTTCACTCTTATCTCTGGTCCTATATGCTTAGGCACCTAGGCTCTGATGTGCGATTCTAGAATTACACTCATTGCTATAGCACGTACATTCTAAAGTGGATTTTAATACTTTATAGTTTCCTAAATTGTCTTCAGAGCTCTCTGTTAGAGGATAGACAGAACAACAACAACAAAAAAATTGTAGAGTAACTCAAAGGTGGGAAAACTTTATCACTTGTTTATTAATTCTACACATATTGTTTAAAACATATACTATGTGGTGTGATAAAAGTGGATCAAATTGAACAACAAGTTCAAGTAAACACCCAAAGCTTCCATTTGGTAGTAATTCAGATGCTTCATTTCTTCTTTGGAAAGACAGCTCATGTTCAGTGGTTGTTATAATACAGCAACAATGTGTTGTAAAATGACTTTCCAGGACTGACATGCTTCATCGATGGTTGTTTTCAGCTCATAAATTTAGCCAAAAAAATGTCTGTAATTTCAAATATGAAAACATACTATGAATTGGGTTTTCCTGTTTGTCATAGTCAAGTTGTACCAGCTACTAAATATATCTGTTGTTACTGTTGTTATGTGTTGTTGAGTCCACTCAACTCATAGTGATCAGCAATTAAGAAATCAAAAGATGAATTGCATTAGGTAAAACTGCTTGTCAGAGACCTCTCCAGAGTCCTGAGAAGCATCGATGTCCGTCTACAGACTAAGGTGCACCTGATCCAGGCCATGGTCTTTGCAATTACTTGCTATGCATCAGAGAGCTGGACAATGACTAAGGATGACAGAAAAAGCATTGATGCCTTTGAGTTGTGGTGCTGGAGAAGAGTCTTGAATTTACCATGGACTGCCAGGAAATCAAATAGGTCTGTCTTGGAGAGGGTGAAACCAAGCTGCTCCTTGGAAGCTAGGATTTTGAAGCTCCGTCTCATACTTTGGACACGTGGCCAGAAAGGGTTGGTCCTTGGAAAAGGACATCATGCTCAGAGGGTGGCAGGACAGTGCAGGAGAGAAAGACCCTGAATGAGATGAATTGATACAGTAACTGGAGCTATGGAGGTAGGTGTGTTGGAGTCTGTGAGACTGGCTCAGGACAGGCCAGGCTTCAGAGGTGCTACACATAGGGTCTCTATGAGTTGCAGGTGACTCAATGGCACATAAAATTAATAAAAAAATTACATTTGAAAATTATGGTTATTATTGTTGTATACTATAGAGTTGGACCCATAGCTGACCCTCTGGCAGGTTTTCAGAGACATTTTATTGCATGGGAGAAAATTGCCCATCCTTCTCCCACAAAACAGCTTGTGTCCTGGAACCATGTGCTTCTGGGATTGCAGTGCAGCTTCTTGCCACTAGTGCCTTCAAGTCCTTATAACTCATAGTGATCCTATGAGATCACAGTTCTGAATCTTGCCTTATCTTGTCCCGTCCTCATGCTCTCTCATGCTCAAGTTCATTGTGGTAGTCACTGTCAATCCATTTCACTGAGAGTCTTCTTCACTTTTGCTGACACTGAACCTTTTTATTAATTTAAAAATTATTTTTTTAAAAAAGAAAAATTTGGAATATGTAATTTTGGTCAGTCTGAGTTCGTCAGAAGAAACACCTCCTCAGTCAACAGCTCCCATTATCTGATATTTCACATTTATGATGATAGTAGACAATCTGTTGTCTGTGTGTTCTGTGCATTGACAAAGTGGCAGTCATGGCAACAGTGGCTTCAATGAGCCCTCGCTAGGGGAAGATCTCTGGATGGCCTCTGGGAAGCTGAGTCAACACAGAGGCCGTGGATGCCTGTTTGGGGTTCCTAAGTAAGTCCTAAGCAGCCTGAGGCCCCTCAACTCTAAATTGTGTGGTGTAGGAAGGGCAGAAATAAAAAATCATCTGAGATGGTATTGGAAGAAATGTGTGTGAGTTTAATGACATCTCAAAGGGAGCTACCTGGGGCATGAATCCTCTGCCTTGTTGGAGTAAGGTGTATAACCAAGCTTTGATACCCCTCACAGGGAGCCTGAGCCTCTGTAACTCAGTGTCTCACCAGGCCCAGAGGGCAGAGCAAGACCCAGCATGGTGAACACAGAGCTTGCAGAGGTCAGAGTGGAGGCGGTGCTCTGAGTACCCAGGGGGAAGGTGAAGTGCTTAAGCTGTAGCCTCCTCCAGTGACAGCTTTGTCTCCTTCAAAGCTCCTTCTTCATAAAGAAATCTATAACTTGTAATAATGATGAGCACATTAGTGCATCTTAGCTGATAATTTTCTTACCAAGGCTGTAAACCAAATGGGAACTGATTGGCTCATCTTTTTCTCACAGAGCGGATGGTGAACTTGAAAGGTTAGTAGCTTAACATGGAACCCACGAGCCCACTAATTTGATATTTTTTTCTAAGTTTAACTGTTTCATTATTTTAGTTGCCTTAAAGCTTCATTCTCCTTCTCTCCTATCCTTAATAACAACTCAGCATTTTTTATAAACTTAAATTATGCCTGTTTCATAGAATAAAAATAGGAAAAATCTCAGACTCATGTATGAGAACTGGCTCATAACTGACCCTCTTTTGGGTTTCTGAAGCTGTCAGTTGCACAGGAGGAGATTGTCCATCTTTCTACTGAGATACTCCAGGTGGAGTCAGACTATCAGAAGCGTAGCCTTTGGGTTAGTTGTACAACACCTTATGGGCTACCCCACCAGTGGTCCCCATAGTTAATGCTACCGTTGATTGAATGTTTACTGTCTACGAGGTGTTGTGCTAGTCGGAGCTCTGGTGACTTAGTGGGGAAGGAGTTGTGCTGCCAACCTAAAGACAGACAGTTCCAGTCCACCAGCAACTCCCAGGGTGAAAGATGGACGATCTGCTCCCCTGCAATCAGAAAACCCACTGGATAGGTAGTTTTAGTTGATGGCAGTGTGTTAAGTTGAATTGTGCTAAGTGCTGGTATGTATTCAGCTCATTCTTATTGTTATGTGCCATCAAGCTGAATATGACTCATCATGTCCCTGTGGACAACAGATATGAACCCTGCTCTCTCCTTTGCCATCCTCACAATCTCTGACATACTTGCGCTCATTGCTGCAGTCATAATCCACCAGATTGAGGGTCTTTTCTTTTGTCATCCCCCGACCTTTCCAAGCTTGATGTCTTTCTTGCAGGAATAGCCTCCCCTAGCAACATGCCCAAAGAATGTGAGATGAAGCCTCACCGTCTTTACCTCCAAGGAGCACTTTGGTTGCACCTTCTCCCAGACACGTCTGTTTGTTCTTTTGGCCATCTATGGGATCTTCAGTACTCTTCTCCAACACCACAGTTAAAGGCATCAATTTTTCTTCAGTGTGGTGGCCTAGTAGGAAGAAACTTGGCTGTAATCCCAAAGACATGGTTCAAATCCACTTGCTGCTCTGTGGGAGAAAGATGGGCACTCTCCTTCTTTGCAGTTTACTGCTTCTCAAAATCAGCTGGAGGGTCAGCTATGAATCTGTTCCAATTCCAAGACCAACAGTAGTCTGTTGGTTGTTGGATCAGTTTCAGTTCATGGCAATATACTGTGTGTTACAGAGTAGAAGGTCTACATAGGGTTTTCTTGTGTGTGTCTTTATGGAAGCAAATTGCCAGGCCTTACTCTCTCTTCTGCTTGTTGAGGTCACATTCTTAAATAAATTTCCTATTCATTGTTGTTGTTGTTGTGATCCTCCAGCAGGTTTTCAGAGGCAGTTGATCGCACAGGAGCAGATTGCCCATCCTTCTCCCTTGGTGCAGTTGGTGGCCCTGAACCACATGCCTTCGGGATTGCAGTGCAGCTTCTTGCCACTAGGCCACCAGAGCTCCTATTCATTATAACACTTAATTCTCATACTACAGCATTACAAGCATATGATTCTTGAAAGCATGGAACAGTTAAGAAATTGCCCACAATTACACTGCTATTGAGTTAAAAAGTAAAAATTTAACCCTGCCTTTACTTTGCCAAAGATCAAACCAACCAATTGCTGTCAAGACAGTTCTGACTCACAACCACTCGTGCAGAGCAGAACTTCACTCCATCAGGTTTTCAGAGGCAGATTTCCAAGCCTTTCTTCTGAAGCACCTCTGTGTGGATTTGACCACCAGCCACTCAGTTATTTAGGCACTTGATGTTCGTACCACTCAGTGTCTCGTGCTCTTACTCTGAATCACTTCTAAAGGGCAATGCTATAAAGAGGCAGGGCTGGCTTTCTGGGTGTGTGGCCTATGCAATTCCAAAGTCCTATTCTCAGGAGGGCTATCATGCTTGGTTTAATGCCCTGTTTTTAGCACAAGGCCCTACATTTTCATTTTGCACAGTACATATTGTTAGATTGTTATTTTTGTATATCATAGAGTTGGCACTGACCTGTATTTGACCCTGTGCTAGGTTTTCAGAGGCAGTTAATCTCACAGGAAGAGACTGTCCATCCTTCTCCCACAGAGCAGCTGGTGGATTCGAACTGTGTGCCTTTAGGATTGCAGCACAGCTTCTTACCATTAGTCCATCAGAGATAACTTCAAATAATTTCTGACTTACAGTGATCCTCTGCCAAACAGAACAAAACCCTATCTGATCTTGTACCATCCTACATCTCTGCTGTTTAAGCTCATTGTTGCATATACTGTGTCAGTCCATCTTGTTAAGGGTCTGCCTCTTTTTTCACTGACCTTCTACTTTTTCAAGCATGATGTCTTTATCCAGAGATTGGTTCCTCCTGGTAAACATGTATGTGAGTGAAGTCTCACTATCTTGCCTTCTGAGGAGCATTCTGACTGCTGAACCCCACAAATTATTGGTAGACCCACTTGAGAATATCATTGCAACCTCTTGAAGCTGAGGAAGCATTTGAGCTGTATCCTTTATTTTGTTTGCCTAAAATCCTTGCTGTATCCTGGTGCAAAATCATATTTTCCTATGACCACCACCCATTTTGCACCTTGGATCTGTCTATAGGAAGGTTAAAAGAAAGAAAATTTGAATTGGAAGTCAGTACACAGCTAATGTAAAGAGAGAAAAAAAGGCAAGAAATAATTTAGTTGAAGTGACTTCTGGAAGCTCATCCATCATATCATGAGAACATTATTGCATAACACTGCTATCACTCTCAATTTAAATGAGTTCATTTCTATTCCTATTGTTGTCAGATATACCATTTTCTGATGGGACCTTATGGAGGCCATTTTTCAACCTTCTGAAACAGCAATTAGGATTTAATAGGTGTGATACAACTTGTCTGCTCTGCTCTGGGCACCCTATTTCTTCCCCATGCCCTGTACTCTCTGTGGACCATGTTGCCCTCTTTACCACAGTTGTCTTGAATGTGCCTGTTCTGTTCTTTGTTGCCCACTCCATCCCCTCATCTACCCACCTCCTGGGTTTTTTTGTGTAATAGCCTCTCATTTTTGGTTTCTTCTTAGAGTTGACAATATACTAGGTCTTTCTCATTTGTCATGATTATTACTCTTTCACAAACTACTTCTGCTCGCTCTCCTACTTTTCCCAATCTTTCTATCTCTGAGTAATCATTCTGACCAAGTCTTGATACCACTTGACACCAGCTGACTGCTTGGCCAAGTCCTAACACGAGCCCACCTGGCTTCCTTTGTATTACCTTTTCCTATTATCTATCTCACCCTCATTCGTAGTGCTTATTCTCAAATTCTACTCCTAATATGGACTTGATATGCCTGCAGGTGTATTACGTTAAAAAGATGAAAGCAGTGCTCACTTTGGAACACATATACAGAATTGGAATGCTACAGGGATTAACATTAGCATTAGCATTACAAGGGTAAACACGTAAAAAGATAACTATGAGATATCATCTCACCCCAGTAAGAATAGCAAAATTTAACAGAACAGCAAACAACAAATACTGGTGAGGTTGCAGAGAAACTGGAACCGTTATTCACTGTGGATGGGAGAGTCAAATGGTGCAACCGCTTTGGAAGGCTGTATGGTGCTTTCTCAAAAGGTTGCAAATAGAAATACCATTTGACCCAGCAATTCCACTTCTGGGAATTTACCCTAAGAAACTATAACTGCTACCCAAGCAGATATATGCACACTCATGTTTACTGTGGATTTGTTTGCAATAGCAAAGAGCTGGAAACAACACAAGTGCCCATCAACAAATGAATGGATAGTGAAGCTGTGGTATATTCACACAATGGACTACTATATGCAGCACTGAAAAACAAGGAACACAGGCAATATTATGTTAAGTGGATGACCTTAGAGGACATTATGCTGAGTGAAATATCTCAGTCACAAAAGGACAAATATTGCACAGGGCCACTATTGTAAAACAGGACTGACATTGGGGTTGAGGGAAGACAGATAAGAAGGGGAGGAATGATGTATACTGCATTGCAACAGATGAGGGAGAGAACTGTTTAAAAGGGGTATATGATTAGGAATTATTGTCATGACAGGAGTCCAGAATGAAGGCTGCACAGTGGAGTGGACTTGGGGAGAGGGATTGCATAGCAATGAAAGAGTTTTTCTTTTACTCATCAAGGAGAAAAGTGAATTGGGGGAGGGGGGTGAGCAGGGAGAAAAGTGCAACAATGAATGACTGGAAACCCTAAGTCTCTGTAAACTTTCATTAAAATTAATTTTTAAAAAAAACATGTAAAAAACATGTAAAAAGGTAAAGAAATTTAGGACACAAACTCTGGTATACTTCATATCTAAAATTTAAACAGCCAGGTAGCAGTTGCCAGGTACAGATTGCCCTGTAGCAGTTACAAATTGTCATATAACAAATTACACCAAAATGTATCAGCTTAAAACAAAATTTCTCAATTTTTACCTTTTAAGACTCAATTGAAGTGTTATCCTGGCTTACTTTTAATGAAACATTTTCTGACTTGCTTTTACTGAGATAATATCCTTTCTCTCTAAGCTTCCATTGTATTTTAACATCCCTTATTATAGTACTTAATGTTGCAATTGCTAAGGACCATGTCTTTTTCACTCTTGTATTCTCAGTTGTTAATAGCAGATTTTCACAATGCAATTAATCTTGAGGGTGATGATGGTGGATCTGAACAAGATGAAGTAGTTCACATCAATCTTTACTCCATCATCATGATGCTCCCTATTGGACCAATTGTGAGGATCTTTATTTTCTTGATGTTGAGATGCCATCCATATTAAAGACTGCAGTCTTTACCTCCTGCAATAAACACTTCAGGTTCTCCTCAATTTTGGCATGCAAGGTATACCAAGCATGCTTACTTGGTGAATGGAATAATAAATCTCCATTCTCTAGTCTCTATATTCCTGCCCATTCCTGTCATCCAGATCCTAATCTCTGATCACTTATAATCTCTGAAGTAATCATTTAAAGGCTTGAAATGTTTGTCTTGGTTATAAATGTTACTCCTTGCTAATTCAGAACTAGAGCACTTCTTTGTGGTTCCCCCCCTCCCCAACCTTTGATATTGGCCAGATACCTTTTGAAGATATTCTTTGCCTATAACAAGAAATATCCAGCATCCCATTAAGTGTATTCTAAAATACTTTGACCAAAAATTTGCATTTCCATTTCTAAGGAAAATAGTTAAGCCTTTTTAAACTTTTGGACAAATAAGAGACCAAGTTTTATAAGTCTGTTAGACTGATTAACTTAGAAGTGTCAGCAAGTTAATGCAAATTAATTTTTATACCAACCAGTGAATCAAAGAAGGGGAAGGAATTGAGTGAATGTGTAAAGATAGTTGCCAGGGAAACACTTAGTGACAGAAGAGAGAACCCCACAGGAATTTATACAGGCCCTAGGAAGCAATGTAACTTGATCTTTCTCTGTTCACTTTCTGACAGGGGAAGAAAGTGATGTAGTAACCATGGGGACAGATAAAGTGACTATAAATTTTTCAGTAGACTTGAAGAGTAAGTTCTCCCTCTGGCAGAGGGACTGAGTGATAGAGTTCTCCAAAGAAAATGGCATTTTAAGGCACTTTTGAGGAGCCATTTATAAATGCAGTGCTTCTCTGAATCCATCTCTGAAATGTATCACTAATTCATTGTAGAAATAATTACTCCACACTTTCTCAACATTTTTTTGCCTAGAAAATAGTAGAATTCTAAGTTTTGTAATACTTCAAGTATACGGCTTCATCTGTAGTAGATGATCTTTAAATTTTTTCTAAAACTTTTTGAGTATGGAATGATATGTTGTTGTGTACTGTCAAGTCAGAACTAACTCATAGCTGCCCCTCGAGCCGGTTTCCTTAGGCAGTTACTCATATGAGGGGAGAGTGCCCATCTTTCTTCCGTGGAGCAGCTGGTGGATTAGAACAGCTTGCCTTTGAGTTGGCAGCAAAACTCCTTATCACTAAGCTACCAGAGCTTTTTTGTT
>NW_006399799.1:1076475-1081922 GCF_000299155.1 Elephantulus edwardii | reverse complement strand
GATTCTGAGGCTCCATCTAACATACTTTGGACATGTTGTGAGGGGAGACCTGTCCTTTGAGAAGGACATCATGCTTGGGAGGGTGGAGGAACAGTGCAGGAGGGGAAGGCTCTCTATGAGGTGGATTGATTCAGTGACTGGGATAATCAGGGTGTGAGTGTCAGTGACAGTGCGATTGGCACAGGACAGAGCAGAGTTTAGGGCTCTTGTGCATAGGGTCGCTATGAGTCGCAAGCAACTCGACGGCACATAACTACAACAACGTGGAAGACTCAGTATCATGACAGTTCTGCCAAAGGCAATCTACAAGTTCAGTGCAATCCCAGTAGAAATGCTAATTCTATTCTTCAATGAGATGGAAAAAACAATTTCTAATTTAATCTGGAATGGAAAGAGACCCCAAATAAGTAAAACACTCCTATAAAATAGAAACACTTTCTGATCTCAAAGTCTATGGTCTGTCAAGACAGCACAATACTGGTATAGTGACAGACACAGATCAGTGGAACAGAATTGAGAACCCAGAAATAAATTCATCTATCTATGGTCAACTGATTTTTTACAACAAGATTAAATCAGAATCAGTTAAATGGGGAGACAAAAGCCTCTTTAACAACGGTGTTGGCAAAATTGGGAAACTATCTGTAGAAAACTCAACCAAGATCAGTATGGACTGAGGCTCAATGTCAAGAAGACAAAGATTCTCACCACTGGACCAATTGGTAGCATCAGGATGGATGATGAAGAGATTGAGATTGTTCACAGCTTCAGTTTGCTCGGCTCCACGGTCAACACTCTTGGCACTAGCAGCCAGGAAATCAAAAAAGGTATCGCGATAGGAAAGTCTGCTTTTAGGGACCTCTCTAAAGTACTGAAGAGCAACGGTGTCTCTCTGGAGACTAATGTGCGCCTGATACAGGCCTTGGTCTTTGCAATCACTTGTTGTGCATCAGAGATTTGGACAATGACTAGGGAGGATAGAAGGAGAATTGGTGCCTTTGAGCTTTGGTGCTGGAGAAGAGTATTGAATGTACCATGGACTGCCAAGAAAACAAACAGATTCATCCTGGAGAGGGTTAAACCAGGCTACTCCTTGGAGGCAAGGATTCTGGGGCTTCATCTGACATACTTTGGACAGGGGTCCTTGAAGAGGGACATCATGCTTGGTAGGGTGGAGGGACAGCGCAGGAGGGGAAGACCCTCTATGAGGTGGATTGATTCTGTGACTGGGGTAATCGGGATGGGTGTGTCAGAGGCCGTGCGATTGGCACAGGATAGAGCAGGGTTTAGGGCTGTTGTACATAGGGTCGCTGTGAGTTGCAAACAACTCGACGGCACATAACAACAACAACAGGTGCTGTCTAGTCAATTGCAACTCACAGTGACCCTAAGAACAACAAATCTGAACCCTATCCTATCCTGTGCCATCCTCACAATCTCCAACACTCTCAAAGCCATTTCTGTAGTCACTCTGTAAACCCACTGATTGAAGGTCTTCTCCTCTGGTGTCCTTGCATTTTCCCAAGCATAATGCCCCTCTCCAAGGACCAACCTTTCCTAGCAACATACTCAAAGTATGTGAGATGAAGCTTCATAATCCTTCCCTCTGAGGAGTACTCTGGTTTCACCTTCTCCAAGACATACCTGTTTGTTTTTTGTCAGTTCGTGGGAAATACAGCACTCTTCTCCAGCATCACAGTTCGAAGGCATTACTTCTTCTTCTGTCATCCTTAGTCATTGTCTAGCACTCAGATGCATAATAAGTGAGTGAAAAGACGATGGCCTGAATCTGATGCACCCTAGTCCTCAAACTGACATCATTATTTCTCAATAATTTGGAGGGGTCCTATAGACTTTCTTTCTTAGTGCAGTACTCCTGATCTCCTGACTGCTAATACCAAGTATATTGACTGTGGATCCAAGTAAGATGAAGTCATTAACAGTTTCAGTCTTTTTTCCATCAGTCATGATGTTGCCTCTGGGTTCAGTGGCTAGGATTTCTGTATTCTTGATGGTGAGATGCAATCCATATTGAAGATTGCAGTTTGATCTTCTGCAGCAAGTGCAAGTCCTCACTTTCAGCAAACAAGGTCGTGTCATCTGCATAACGATTATTGAAGAGTCTTCCTCCAATCCTGATGTCATATTCTTCTTCATAGTGTCCAGCTTCTTCCCCCGCCCTCTTGTTGTGTACCATTGAATCGGATCCGACTGGCACAAGAGGAGATTGCTTTCCTTCTCCAGCGTAGCATCTGGTGAATTTGAAATGTGCCTTCGAAATTGCAGTGCAGATTCTTGCCACTAGGCTACTAGAGTTCCCTTGTGTCCAGCTTCTTGATTAATCTTCTCAGAATACAGGTCAAATAGGTATGGAGAAAGAATCCAATAATCCTGATGCACACCTTTCCTGGTTTAAAAACTTGCATTGTTTTCTTGCTGTTAGCACAACAGCCTCTTGGTCTAGGTATAGGTTTCACATGAGCACAATTAAGTTCTGGAATTTCCATTTTTCTCAATGTTAGCCTTAATTTGTTATGACACACACATAGTCAAATGCCTGCATAGTCAATAAAGCACAAATAGAACAGAGTTTTAGGTTTTGTTAAATATTTACTTCCTGAAAAACCAAAATTCCGTTTATGTTTAAAAAAAAAAAGCATGAACACAAGTATGTCTTCTACCATATTTCCATTTTTAGGTAGTGACTACTGAAAAAAACCTGTGATGAATTCATAAACCTGCACCTTCAGGTAGTTGTTCATCTTATGGCAGTTGTAGGTATAATACCAGTGTAGGGAAAATCCACCCTCCTTCATGGCTAACATTGCAAGGGTGTCTTCTTATTTTAGCTATGAATAGTGGATTGTATGAGGTCTAATATGCCTTTGAATAGAAATGTACAACACTGTCTCATATCTAAGGCTTATCATTAAGCCTCCCCTTTCTGACTTATTAACTGTGCTCTAGACTTCTTTTATGCAGTGAAAATGTTGTTGTATCTACCTCAGCTAACTGTAGAATTGAGTACTGTAAGAGGGTGCATAGCAGGTACTATTGTGCTTTACCATCTATTATTTCCTTTGAGCTTCTGATCACTAGAGTCAATGCAATTTGAAAAAATAGTACATTAAAATTTATAGAGGTATAATAGCTTCCTTAAGGTTTTATAATGAATTTGAGCTAAGATTATGTCATTCCTGAAGTTTTTCATTCCACTTAGTAAAAGGGAGAGAATGAAAATTAGAGTTAGAGGGAAGAACTTGGCCTTTTGAAACATTTAGAAATAAAGATTGCTTCATAAAAGATGCTTACTCTAAAACATATAAAAATGAAATTATTTCTTCAAAGACTAACTGAATATGAGAAATTGGGAGTAGCCGAAGACAGGAAATGCCATACTGAGTCATGCATGTAGTGTATTCATTTCAGAATTCTGTCTCTAATCTGGATAACAAGGGATAGCAATAGAGAGGAGTATTGTAGCTGACATCTGGTAAAATTTTCAAATTATAGTAATATTAATCCCTATAATTATACTAGATGTTTGTTTCATCCAAGTATTTAAGATTTAACTCTATTTTCTGGCCTTTACAATCTAGACATTCATTCAATAAACATTTTTTAAGTTTCTCTACACTCTCCACAATCAAACACTGTAGCCTTCAATATGGATTGCATCTTAACATCAAGAAAGCAAAACTTCTTGCCATTGGACTGATAGACAGCATCATGTTAGGTGGAGAAAAGATTGAAACTGTCAATGACTTCATCTTACTTGGATCCTCAATCAATACACTTGGTACTATTGCAAAGGACTGGATAGAGAGAGGGTGGGAGGGAGGTAATTGTACAATCATGAACTAATATTAAAAAACAAGAAGTGAATTGTGGAGGGGAAAGGGATTGAGAGGGGGTAAAACATCAGTAATAAATGAATGAAAATCTAACTTTTCTGTAAACTTTCATGAAAATAACAATTAAAAATATTTCTAAAAAATATACACTTGGTACCAGTAGTCAGGAGATGAGAAGACTTATTGCACGGGGGAAGTCTGCGGTCAGAGACATCTCCAAATTATTGATAGCAATGATGTGAATTTGAGGGCAAAATTGCCTTATTCAGGCCCTCGTCTTTTCATTCACTTGCTGTGCATCTGAGAGCTGGATAATGAATAAGAGTAACAGAAGAATTGATGCCTTTTAACTGTGGTGCTGGGGAAGAGTACTGAATATCCTATGGACTTCCAAAAGAACAGCCAGAGTGCTCCTTGGAGACAAAGATGATGAAGCTTCATCTCACATACTTTGGGCATGTTGCTAGGAAAGACTGTTCTTAGAGAGAGACATAGTGCCTGTAAAGGTGGATTAATGGCAAAAGAGAGGAAGACCCTCAACCAGGTGTATTGATACAGTGACTATAGCAATGGACTTAGATGTGTCAGAGTTTGTGAAGATGGCATAGGATAAGACAGAGTTCAGGTCTGCTTTATGAGTCATACTCAAAGGTACCTAACAACAACATAGTTGTTGGAATTACAACATGATTGAAACATAATCATGGCACCCTAGAGCCCTCTAAAGGAAGATAGACTTGGAAATGTTAATTGTGGTCCTGGCCTAGTTTCAAGAGCCTGCACTGTAATCCCGAAGGCATGAAGTTTGAGGCCACCAGCTGCTCAGCAGGAGAAGAGAAGTCTTATGATTAGATAAGAAGATGTGTTTAATTGCCTCTGAAAACCTACGAGACGGTCAGCTTTGGGTCCATTTTGACTCTGTGGAACACAATAAAAACTACAGTAACATTTGGTACTACAATAAAAGTATGGACAAAATACTTTTGAAAACTTAAAGAAGGATCAAAAAACTCTGTCCTTGAAATATTAGGAAAAGTATTCTGGAGGAAGTGTTATATGATGTAATGATTAAATGAGAAATTATTTGGACAAAGAGTGCATCCCAGACAGAAGGAGCAGTCTCTGTATGAGACTGTGTGAGGTACCTATGGATGAGAGAGTGTGTAATGTATTTGGGAGACTCCATATAATCTGCACGTACACATATACTATGTTAGTGACAGAAATGGTATAGACAAGTGGGCTACTGTCAGTTCACCAAAAGCTTATTTTGGTATAACAAGAAATTTAGATTTATATGAGAGTCCATGTGGAGATACTAAAGCACTTTAGAAGTAGCATGATCTGCCTTTAGAAAGAATTGAACAGATTTGGATATGGAAGGTTATTTGAGTAACAGTGGTACCCAAAATGAAATAATACAGTTAGAAGGGAGTCCTAGTTCCTAATTGAGTTTCCCATATGCAGTTGTTGTGTACTATCTAGCTAATTATTGCTCATTTTTTAAAGAATATTTTTATTGTCTAACTAATGCTTAACTCCACAATAAGGGATTTATCTTTCACTGCTTCACAAATTGCTGTCTGTCAGATA
>NW_006399799.1:1046008-1070285 GCF_000299155.1 Elephantulus edwardii | reverse complement strand
ACTGGTGGGAGTGTAAAATCGTGCAGTCACTCTGGAAAGCAAGATGGTACTTTCTCAAAAAGTTGAAAATAGAAATACCATTTGACCCAGCAATTCCACGACTAAGAATATACCCTAAAGAAACCAGAGGTGCTAGCCAAAGAGATGTATGCACACCCATGTTTATTACTTCATTCACAATAGCAAAGATATGGAAGCAACTCAAGTGCCCATCAAGAAATGAATGGATAGAAAAAACTATGTTACATTCACACAGTGGAATGCTATGCAGCACTGAAACACAAGGAATTAGTAAGATATTACATAATATGGGTGACCCTATCGGACATTATGCTAAGTGAAATATCTCTGTCACCAAAGGACAAATACTGTATAACACCACTGTCATAAAACAGGACTGACTTGGGTGTTGAGGAGAAACTAAGAAAAGGGGATAAATAATAATATTGCATTGGAACAGATGAAGGAAAGAACTGTTCAAAAGAGTATATGATTAGACATTACATGTAGGACAATAGCCAAGAGATAAATTGCAAAGAGGAATGGGGTAGAGGGAGACATTTTTACAACAATGAATGAATATTGGGAAAAAAAGAAATCTAATCTCTTCCAATTTTCTTAATTTTTGGTAGTGATCTCTGTAAGTAGTTTTATTTGGATGACAAAAAGGCCTGGTAAGGCTTTGGAGAATTCTACCCCCACAAAGTTTGTGATGCTTATCATACTGATATTTGAGTTTGCATGTTAGTCCCTACAGAAGTGTTTTAGTTCATTGTGAATACTATCTTACAGTTTATCTTCCAAGGGAATGAATTGTGCCTTAAAGGATGGTAAATGTACTAAATATATTTTATAGAAAAAGAAAAATTTCCTGTGTGGTTTATGTTGTTATTTCCATGCTAAATCAATCTGTCCATAATGGTAAGTGTAGTAGGATGAATAAAGCCACCCAAAGATACTAGTTTATTTTTTCTGAACCCTGTAAATGTAATAAGGGGAAAGGATCTTTGCAGGTGTGATTAAAAATCTTGCCATCAGGAGATTATTATTTTGGATTATCTGGGTGAACCTTAAATCCAATTATACTGTCCTAGTAAGAAGGTGGCAGAGGAGGATTTGACATACATACAGAAAAGGAAGAGACAAAAATATGACCATAGAGAAAGAAATTAAGAGTGATGGGCCAAGCTGGAAAAGGCCAAGAACAGATTTTCCACAAAGACTCTAAGTGCAGCTCTGCTGACACTTTGATTTTAGCCATTGCAACTGATGCTGAACTTTGGGCCCTTAAAACGGTGAGAGAATAAA
This sequence comes from Elephantulus edwardii, assembly GCF_000299155.1. Lineage (NCBI taxonomy): Eukaryota > Metazoa > Chordata > Mammalia > Macroscelidea > Macroscelididae > Elephantulus > Elephantulus edwardii. The sequence goes on along the minus strand of NW_006399799.1, from coordinate 1,068,977 downwards.
TTTACATTGCTTCAACACATCAAACTTTGTGGTAATTTATTACAGCAACTATGCAAAACAATAACTGAGTAGGTAGTCACTAATTGCCTCAATCATCTGTGTGGTGCTCTTTCTGTCAAAGACTATTCTCACCTTTTAAAATTTATTAATTAATGAAACATTCATAAAATGGCACATAACAGCAACAATTCATAAAAATCATATGCGGGTTATTCTAGTATTATAAATGGAAAGATTAAAGCACATAAAAGGTAGATTAATTTGACTAAAGTCATGTTACCTACTTAGTAGTAGGACTGGGACCTAAATCTAGGCAATCTGGCTTGTAAAGTACCTTCCTGTTAAACATTGTGCTGCACATGACTTTGATCCTTTCAAGATTGCTTTCAAGCTTTGTTCTCAAGGGTCCAGGGAAGCCTCTAGTCTAGGACTAATTTAGCCTCACTGCTATGGCAGTTCCTTTCTGAGGATTCTAGTTAGTGCTCTGTAGATTGTAACGTCTTTCTACTCTTACTGATGTGAGCCAAACTATTTCCTTCCTTGTGGGTGCTCTTTAGATTGTTCTGCTTCATTCTAGTAGGCTTAAGTATTTTCCTGTCACATGTGCAGATCAGTTTGCACATAAAGAGACCAGGGAGAATTGTTCATAGAAATCTAGAGGCGGTCTTATTCATCCTCTCTCCCTCTCTCTCCCTTGTCTTCCACTCCCTCTCCATTTCTCCCTTTTTCTCCCTCCTTTCCTCTATCTCCTCAGCACACTTCTTTTCAGGTTTTTTTTCCACACCAATTCTAGCCTTTTTCTTTCCTGAATCTGTAATCTCAGACTCCTAGATTCAGTGAGATCACTGGACTCTGCCTGGGGTTCCCTCCCTCACTGCATCCTGGAAACTTCCTTCAGGCAATAAGTGGGCATACTAATAGGCTCACTTTATTTTCCCTTTTTTTCTGAGCTCACAAGCCTGTGATCCTCTGAAACCCATTGTTTCACATTTCTCTCTTGGTTTTGTTTCGTTTTATTTGTAGTTGTTCAAAGCAGGGAGGTAAAGCTAGTCTCTGTTTCTAAATGGAAGTCTCTGACATTTTTCTAGAGACTTTACATGTTAACAGTAGATTTCTTGCTTTTAAAAAGATTTTCATCTTCAGACTTGGCTTTGACTAATTAAAAAGCAGATCTGTCTTTAAAGTAAAAAAAATCATACATCTTTATAAATCAAAATAGGATTTCGGAGAATTAGCTTCACCATATGGCTGTTACATATGATTAGAGACATTGTCCCAACAATGACAGAGCATCAAGACAGAATTTCAAAATAAGACCAAAGGAGACTAGATTGTGATTAACTGAAGTATCATGTTTTTTTGGAAGCAGGAATGGCACCCACTTCCTAAACAACATGCCTCTGGAAACTCTATGAACTTTGATAAATGATGATAGTAATAGAAAGGCTTCAGGCCTTTTGTTCATAGGGTCACTCTGAGATGTGCTCGACTCAACAGCAATCCACAACAACAACAACAACATTATGTTTGTACAATTTCTTACTGCTGCAACTAGTAACTAATCTATCTTAAATCTGGGAGCTCCCCTGGAACCTGTCTACCACACATGGCACTGCTGGTACCTGAGATACAGTGATGTAGCTCCCAGCACCACAGCAGTCAGTGAGTCATCTCAGAAAAGCAACTGACAGACAAGTCTTGTTTTCTGAAGAGCAAATGATGAACAAGCAAGCATATATATCTGGTGGCCTAGTGACCATAAATTGTGCTGCAATCCCAAAGGCACAGGATTCGAATCCACCAGCTGCTCTGTGGAAGAAAGGTGGGCCATCTCCTTCCATGTGATTAACTGCCTCTGAAAACTCATGGGAGGGTCAGCTATGGGTTACTTCCAACTCAATGGTATATAACAACATGAAGCTATAAATTAAGTGCCAACATGCAGATCACTTTCCAATACAACAAATGGTAGGTACGTATTGTACCCCTAATAGTGAACCATAAAAACAATATATAGATATCATGTAGGCTTCCAGGTTGCCCACTAGCTAGCTGGCTGTGTTTAGGACCCCAGGGTGAGGGTGATGCAGGAATACATACAGGCTTCCAGGTCTTAGTCTCTCACTGACTAGCACTGGCTGGAACCCCACGGTGGAGATGGCACACACAGACAGGCAGGCCAGCCTCTGGGTCTTACCTGCTCACAAAATACTTGATTGTGCTCAATTGAAATTTATACCTAGACCGATCAGCTGTGTTGCAAGAACAGAGCAAGGAAACACTGCATGGTTTAAAGTCAGGAAAGGTATGCATCAGGGCTGTATCCTTTCTCCATACCAGTTCAATCTGTATGCAAAATGAATCATTTGAGAAGCTGAAATATATGATGAAGAATGTGGCATCATGATAGGAGGAAGATTCATCAACAATCTTCATTGTGTCAAAGATGACACACTTTGCTTACTGAAAGAAAGGACTTGAAATGCTTGTTTTAGAGGGTCACAGACTATAGCCTTCAATATGAGTTACATCTGAACATCAAGAAAACAAAAATCCTCACTTCAGGGCAAATAGGCAACATTATGATATAGATAGAGAAGAGAGAGAAATTGTCAGTTACTTTGTCTTGCTGGAATCCACAATCAACACCTTTGGCACCAGCAGCCAAGAAATGAAAAGACAGATTGCATTGGAAAAGTCCACTTTTAGGGACCTCTCCAAAGTGCTGAAGAGCAATGATATCAGTTTGAAGACAAAGGTGTACCTGAACCAAACATAATCTTTTCAGTTACTTGTTACGCAGCTGGAAGTTGGACAGTAAACAAGGATAACAGAATTGATTTTTTTGAGTTATAGTATTGGAAAAGAGTGCTGAATATCTCATGGACTGCCAAAAGGACAAACAAATATGTCATAGAAAAGATGCAGCCAGAGTGCTACTTGGAGGCAAGAAGTGTGAAACTTCATTCCATACTGTGGATGTGTTGTTAGGAGGGGTCAGTCCTTAGAAAAAGATAGGTTTGAAAAAGGTGGTGGGTCACTGAAGGAAGGCAAGACCCTCAGTGAGATGGATTGACACAGTGGCTGTAACAGTAGGCTTGGGTATGCCAGAGATGATGAGGATGGCACAGGATAGGGCAGAATTCAGATCCATTGGTCGGAGGGTCGCTTTGAGTCCTGGTCCACTTGACGATGCCACTTAACAACCACCCCGCCGGTTACTAAGTCTTGGCTGTCAACTCTCTAACTGCTCTACTGTCTGTTTCAGTAATGTGGTCATAAGTGCTTAAATGTTTGTTCTGATGCCTTATTCCAGTATTAAAACAAGGAGTAAAAGATTAAGAACCACAGAGACAAAGGTCAAAACAATAATGAGGAGTTAGGTAGTCATGTTTAAACTGTGGAAGCTTCCACCAACCTAGAATTAATGTTTTTTCTCCAAGTCCTTGGTGAGCACATGGAAAGTAAGCTAGACTAATTAAAATAATGTGCCCTTGGGCAATGTGATGTGGATCCATACATCAACCTCACCCATTAACCTTTGTGTGAGTGTGTGGGGTGTATGTGTGTGAGAGAGAGACAGAATGAGAACTTGTGTGCAAGTATTCATACTCACATACTCTTCTAGGTTTTTGTAACAGAACAAATATCCATGCATAGTCAGTACTCTTCTCTAGCACCACAATGGACTGCCAAAAGAACAAACAATATATCTTGGAAAGGGTGAGGCCAGAGTGCTCTTTGGAGGCAGAGATGATGAAGCTTTGTCTTTCATACTTTGGGCAAGTATCTAGGTAAGGCTGTTCCTTGGAAAGGGACACCATACTTGGAAATATGGAGGATCAGTGAAGGAGAGGAAGACCTCCAAGGAGATGGATTGACACAGTGACTTCAGCAATGGATTCTAGTGTGCCAGAAATGATGAGGGCACAGGATGGGGCAGGTTTCAGGTTGGCAGTTCATAGAGTCACTATGAGTCGTATTCGACTTGACAGCACCTAACAGAATAAGGAGAAACTGCATCATTTAAATTAGGGAAGGTGTGCATTAGGGTTATATTATTTCGTGACACCTATTTGATCTGTGTTCTGAGCACATAGTCCCAGAAGAATGTGGCATCAGAAATAGAGGAAGACTCATCAAATACTCTATTTTCTTCTATCATCTGCATGATACAGATTGCTAATGAATCATCTTCCAATCCTGATTCCACAATCTCCTTCATGTAGTCCATCTTCTTGGATTATTTACTCAGCAAACAGTGAATAGATACAATGAACAACTACAATCCTGGTACAGTAACTCCTTGCTCTGTTCTAATGATTGCTTCTTGGTCCATGTAGATTTTCCATGTGAGTATAATTAAATATTCTGGAATTTCCATTCTTCTCAATCTTATCCATAATTTATTATGATCAGCACAGTCAACGCCTTTGTATAGTTGATAAAACAGCAGTTAACATCTTTCTGGTGCTTTTTCACCTGGAAATTTCTGTTTATTTTGACTACTATTCCAAAATAGGGAGCTCTGGTGGTTTAGCAGTCAGGAGTAGAACTGATAACCCAGAAGCACATGGTTCAAATCCACCAGCTGCGCCACAGAAGAAAGATGGCCAGTCTTCCTGTGCGATTTGCCACTTCTAAAAACTCACTGGAAGGTCCGCTGTGAGTCAGTTCTAGTTCAGTGGTACATAGCAATAGCAACTCAAAAATAATTTGTAAATTATTTCTCAACAATTATGTACTATTTTTGAGTTCTATTCTAAAAATGAATCCTATGACTGTCTTAGTTATAGATTACATTTTTAAGAGATAATGGCCTTTTAAAAAATAAGTATATCTATAAATAATAACCTTTTTGGGAATAAAGGACAAATTATTCTATTGGGAAAAAAAAATTATTCTATTGGGTCTTTTTAATTAATGATTTAAGTATATTTCAATGAAAAATAAGGCAGTGCAAGGAGAATATTTATACTGACTTCTGGATCATTTACTTTTCTCACAGCACACACAAAATAATACTGATTCCCTTTAAAGACTTCCTTTTAAAGAATGAAATACAATGAAGCTAGAAAATTAGTACATAATTGTTGAGAAATAATTTACTGCAGATTTACAAATTATTTTGGAGTAGTAATCACAATAAGCAGAAGTTTCTGGGTAAAGAATGGCTTGTTCTCAACTGTTGATAAATAAAACCAGGCCCTTCCTAGTGACTGTTTTCCTCTGTCTGCTTGCTGGCCAACCATAAACATAATATGATCTTCAACCTCATAAAGGAGGGTATTTTTGTTGTTTGTTACTAAGTATTACAAGGCCTATTCTATTCTAAAGAGCTATTATTTTTAAAGATGGCATTAAAAAAATCTATATTTAAATATAGTAAGAGTGATTCATTCCTCCTTTTGCTAGTTCTAGTCCCCACAAAAGGAAACAGCACTGAACGGGACATCAGCTGACTTAATCTCCCATTAAGTTTTTATTTGCATAGCCCTTGATCCTTAAAGGCTTAGCCTGCCCATTGCCACAACAGACCTTTTGTACAAACAAAATTGAATCAAGCAGATGAGTGAATAAGTGTGTCTGGATAGCAGCCCTGGAATCTCACTACCCTTCTCCCATGCAAAGCTGCATTTCCCAGCCCTCTCAGTTAGCACACAGCTAGTGAGGTCAAACCCAATTAGATGCTCTCATCTACTCTCTTACAGGATTGGCCTTTTCAGCTTCAAGAAGCAGCATGACCAGTTCCATTCAGCTGCCGCTCTCAGTCTATTCTTTAGCTCTGTTTCTTAGTTCCCATGAAGTAGGACTCTGGACTTCTTCAGCACACGTTCCCTGAGGGAGTAAATGACAAAGACAAGCTGCTTTCTGGTGAAAAGTAGTAGAAGCATTTGAGAAAGGAGATGAAGAGTCATACCAGCCAGGGAAGAATATGGCACTCTAAAAATTACATCAGTGCAGGAATCCCAGAGGGAACTGTATTGCACTAATGTGCTTTCATTGCTGGAAATTCCACTTCCTCCTAGACATTTCTTTTTCTCTGTACTGGAGTAGGAACATGCTTGTTTCTCTCCATTCTGCACAATTTAGCAGCAGAGGCACTACTAAATAAATACACAGCAGACACACCTTCCAGAAAAAACGCATGGTATCATTAAACAAGTAACTTTCCTTTGGAGTATTCTTTTGAAATAGTTCTAGTTTTGGTTTGAGAGAGAACATAAAGTCATATGAGTGGTTTAAAATGTTTTAAAAATTTTTGTAACTTGAATCCACAATCAACATGCTTCGTACCAGCAGTTAGGAGATCAGGAGGTGGACCTCTCAAAGTTCCTATGAAGCAATGAAGTCCATCTGAGGACATCCCTGATTCAGGCTGTGGTCTTTTCAGTCACTTGTGTTTTTTTTTTTTCTTTTCAGTCACTTGTTATGCATCTGATAGCTGGACAGTGAATAAGGATGACAGAATAGTTCAACAAATAAATATTACAAGTTAGGGAATCAAGCATAGTCAGCCCTAGATATCCAAGTGATAACTGCAATTTTTCTATGTACTGTTAATTCACATTTATTTACATTGCAACAAATAAATATTACAAGTCACTTACATACTGGTAGTCTGTTTATGAACCAAGAGTGGGAAGAAGACAAGATCACTCTAGTGCAATGGCTAAGGTGTTCAATTGCTAACTGAAAAATCAGTGGTTCAAACCCACCAGTGGCTCCATGAAGGAAAATCTCAGACTCTTGTAAACCTTTGCAGCCATGGACATGCTCACCAGTATGCCAGGAAATTTGGAGGATAGCTATTTGGCCAACTGAACTGTAGGAGATTCATATTTTTTCTCATTCTCAAGAAGTGATCCAACAGAATGTGGAAATTATTGAATATCATTAATATCACATACAGGCAAAATCTTGCTAAAGATATTCCAAAAATGGCTAGAAGAGTATATTGACAGGAAATTACCAGAAGTTCAAGCTGGGTTTAGAGGAAGCTGTGACATTGCTAATGTCAGATGGATCCTAATTGAAAGCAAAGAATACCAGAAGAATGTCTATTTGTGCAAAGTCATTTGACTGTGTGGATCATAACAAATTATGGCTAACATTGAGAAGAATGGGAATCCCAGAACACTTACTAGTGCTCATGCAAAAACTATACATAGACCAAGAGGCTGTTGTTAAAGAAGAGATAGGGAGCACTGTTGTTGTTGTTGTTATGTGCCATCGAGTTGTTTGCGACTCATAGCAACTCTATGTACAACAGCCCTAAACCCTGCTCTATCCTGTGCCAATCGCATTGCCTCTGACACACCCATCCTGATTACCCCAGTCACTGAATCAATCCACCTCATAGAGGGTCTTCCCCTCCTGCACTGTCCCTCTACTCTACCCAGCATGATGTCCCTCTCTAAAGACCTGTCTCTCCTTACAGCATGTCCAAAGTATGTCAGACGAAGTCCCAGAATCCTTGCCTCCAAGGAGCAGCCTGGTTTAATCCTCTCTACGATGAATCTGTTTGTTTTCTTGGCAGTCCATGGTACATTCAATACTCATCTCCAGCACCACAGGTCAAAGGCGTCAATTCTCTTTCTATCCTCCCTAGTCATTGTCCAACTCTCTGATGCATACATAACAAGTGATTGCAAAAACCATGGCCTGTATCAGGCAGACCTTAGTCTCCAGAGAGACACCGTTGCTCTTGAGTACTTTAGAGAGGTCCCTAACCATAGACTTTCCCATCGCAATACATTTTTTGATTTCCTGGCTACTGGTGCCAAGAGTGTTGACCGTGGAGCCGAGTCTGCGGCAGCTTAGGGAGCACTAGATGGTTTAAAACTAAGAAAGCTATGTTTTGGGGTTGTATCCTTTCTCCAAACTTATTTAATTGGTATGCTAAGCAAATCATTCCAGAAGCTGGTCTCTATGAAGAAGAATGTGGTATCAAGTTCAGAGGAAGACCCTGCCTTATGCATATGACACAATCTTACTTGCTGTAAGTGAGGAGGACTTGAAGCTTAGGTGCAGATTGGAGACTACAGCCTCCAGTATGGATTACATCTCAACATCTAGAAAAAAATGTCTCATCACTGGATCAATAGGCAGTATCATGATAGATTGAGAAAAGATTGAAACTGTCAACAACTTTATCTTACTTGAATCCACAATCAATATCCTTGTTACCAGCAGTCAGGAGATTGGGAGATGTAGTGCATTGAGAAAGTCTGCTGTCAGGGACTTTCCAAATTATTGAGGAGTACTATTATCAGTTTGAAGAGCAAGGTGTGTCTGATTCAGGCCATGGTCTTTTCAGTCATTTGCTATACATCTGAAAGCTGGGCAGTAAATAAGAATGACAGAAGGAGAATTGATGCCATTGAGCTGTGGTATTGGAGAAGTGGACTGACTATCCCATGGATGACCAAAAGAATGAACAGATATGTCATGGAGAAACTGCAGCCAGAATGCTCTTTGGACACAGATAACAAAGCTTTGCCTCACATACTTTGGGCATATCGCTAGGAGAGGCTATTCCTTTGAAAACGACATCATGCTTGGAAAGGTGGAGGGTCCGCAAAAGAGAGGAAGACCCTTAACAAGATGAATTGATACAGTGACTGCAACAGTGGGCGCCAAGTACGGCAGAAATGAGGAAGGCACAGGATAGCACCGGGCTCAGATCTGTTGTTCCGAGGGTCACTATGAGTTGTCTTCAACTCAATGACAACTAACAGCAACACTCTGTATAAGAAGGGAGGGGGTTTGGGGAAGAACCGATAGCCAGCAAGTTGCTTCTGACTCATAACAACTTTCACTTGGATTTCTTGGTTGAAAGCAGAGTATGAGAGGAATGTCCGTGTTTCATTGACTATGCGAAGGCATTTGACTGTGTGAATCACAACAACTGTGGCTGACTCTGAGAAGAATGGGAATCCCAGAACACTTTTTTGTGCTTATGCAGAACCTGTACTTGGGCCAGGAGGCAGTCGTCAAAATAGAGCAAGAAAACCCTGCATGGTTCAAAATTGGGAAGGGTGTGTTTCAAAGATGTGTCCTATCTCCATGTCTTATCAATCTATATGTGGAACAGATAATCCAGGAGACTGGGCTCTATGAAGAGAAGTGTGGCATCAGAATTAGAGATAGACTCATCAACAATCTGTGTTATACAGATGAAACAACCCTGCTTGCTGAAACTGAGGAGGACCTGAAGCACTTGCTGCAGAAGGCCAAGGAAGTGCAGCCTTCAAATGGATTGAAGCTCAACATCAAGAAAACAAGATTCTCACCACTGGGAATGATTAGCAGCATCATAATAGATGGATAAGAGATTGAGATTGTTGACAGCTTCAGTTTGCTTGGCTCTACAATCAACATTCTTGGTACCGGCAATCAGGACATTAAAAGATGAATTGCATTGGGAAAGTCTGCTGTTGGAGATCTCTCCAAAGTACTGAAGAGCAACAGTGTCAGTCTGGAAACTAAGGTGTACCTGATACAGACCATGGTCTTTGCAATTGCTTGCTATGCATCAGAGAGCTGAACAATGACTAGGGATGATAGAAGGTGAGTTGATGCCTTTGAGCTTTTGTGCTGGAGAAAAGTATTGCATATAGTATGGACTGCTAGGAGAACAAAAAAGTTCATCCTGGAGAGGGTGAAGCCAGGCTGCTCCTTGGAGGCAAGGATTCAGAAGCTCCATCTGTCTAACATACTTTGGACATGTTGCAAGGAGGGGTCAGTCCTTGGAGAGGGACGTCATGCTTGGGAAGGTGGAGGGATGGCACAGGAGGGGAAGACCCTCGATGAGATGGATTGATTCAATGACTGGGATAATGGGAATAGGTGTGTCAGAGACAATGAAATTGGCAAGGGATAGAGTAGGGTTTAGGGCGTTGTACATATGGTTGCTATGAGTTTCAGGCGACTCGATGGCACATAACAACAACAACAAATCTTAATGGGAGCACCCTCCCATCTTTCTCTACAGAGCCACTGGTGGATTTGAGCCACTGAAGCTACATGGCCTTTTGGCTAGCAGTGCAGCACAGTATTAACTATGCCGTAAGAGCTTCTTCCTGTAAAGATTGCAGCCTGGGAAATTCTAAGGGACAGTTCTACTTTTTCACATTGGGTTGCTCTCTATGAGTCAGAATTAATTCAGTGGCACAGTAACAGCAGCAACAAGACTTTTTGCTAATCAGCATTAGGTACTACAACAGGGAGAGGACTGGGTCTGAGGTGGCTCGTTATTTTACCCAGAGGAAGAAGAACTCTAGATTATGTTTTAGTTATCGATGTTCTCCCCCTACCCAGTCTAAAAGGTAATATATTTTCATAATAGAGGACTCAGGGGGAAAGGTAAGCAAAGCCATGAGTAAAATAACAATTATGCTCCTTCCCCAATATAATGCTGTGGTGGTGCTCTGCTGGTCTAGTGGGTCAGGACTTGCACTGCTAACCCAAAGATGGTACTTCTCAGGCCTTTTGAATCCACCAGCACTCATTGGGGGAAAGATGGGCATTCTCTTCCCATGTGGTTTACAGCCTCCAAAAATACACCAGAGGGTCTGCTATGAGTCAGTTCCTACTCAACAGCAATGAGTGAATGAGTAATGTAATGCTATTGTGTTATACTTGATTTAGTTCTTTTTATGATTGCATGTATACTTTTATTTTTTTTAAAATGTTCTTGCCATTAGTAATCTTTCTTAAACTATCACCTTACAATGAACATTTTTCTAGCACTGGGTATTCTATTATATGAAGGTACAAACATTAATCTCCTACTGATAGGGTTTTAGTTAACTTTCCTTCTGTAATGATCTTCCAGGTAGTTAAATTTTTTTGAACATCCATGGTTTTTAAAAAGCAAATTCTAAAACATAGCATGACGTGTTGTTATTTTTGTTGTGTGCTGTTGTGTTGATTGCAGCTCAGCAGCTCAGTGAACAACAGATCTGAACCTTGCCCTATCCTGTGCCATCCTCACCATCTTTGACATCATTGAATCCATTGTTGCAGTCACTGGGTCAATCGTTGAGAGTCTTCCTCTCTAATGCTGACCCTCCACCTTTCCAAGTATGATGTCCTTCCTCTAAGAACTGGCCCTCCTAACAATATGCCCAAAGTATGTGAGATAAAGTGTGACAGTCCTTGTCGTCAAGGAGCACCTTTATTTTGCTTTATCCAAGAAAGACTTGTTTGTTCTCTCAACTGTCAATGGGATATTAATTATTCTTCTCCAACACCACATCTCAAGGCCTTGATTATTCTTCTGTCATTCTTAGTCAGTAAGCCATTTTCAGATGCATAGCAAGTAACTGAGAAGATTATTGTTTCAGTCAGGTGTACCTTAGTCTTTAAAATTACATCCTTTGTCATTAGTACTTTGGAGAAGTTCCTGATAGCAGACCTTTCCAATCTGACTTGTATTTTAATTTCTTAATTGCTAGTAATTGTGTTTTAATTTCTTGATTGTTGATTGTGGAACCAAGTAAGAGGAAATCATTGACAATTTCATTCTATTCTCTGCCTATCATGACGTTGCCTTTTGGTCCCATGGTGAGGATTTTTGTTTTCTTGATATTGAGACGTTGTCCATATTGAAGGCTGTATTCATTGATCTTATACTGCAAGTGCTTCAAGTCTTCCTCACGTTCAGCAAGCAAGGTTGTGTCATCTGCATAACACAGATTGTTGATGTGCCTTTTTCCATTTTTTTTTAAATTTTTAATTTTTTTTGCCTTTTTCCATTTTTGATGTCACATTCTTTATAAAATCCAGCTTCTCAAATTCTTAAGTATATTACTTAGAGTCAAAATTATAAAGTACTATGGCTCTTGATGCGCACTGTTTTTTCATTTCCCACAATTTGAGCATCTAGTTAAGTATATGAGGAAATGTCTGGCTACAAGGCTGGAGATAGCTGAACAATATCAAATTTTACTGACATTTACCTGCTTATGTATCCTTATATCCTGACTGCATGTAAATCTCAACCTTGCTGTAATTTTTGCTGCTCTCAGCACTCTGCTAATGCTCTGCTCTACTCGGCAGGGGGAGGGGAGATGAACCCCTCAGGACCTGCTTCTCCTCAGGGACCCTCTCAAGCATCAAGAGAGTGAGTGACAGGAAGAGAAGAGTGACAGTTTATCTTGTTTGCTCGGTCCAGAGAAAAGAGGGCTATTTGTTAAAACAGAAACGAATCTCTAATCTCTAAGAGCTTACTATTCAGTCAGGGAAAGAGACAGAAACATACATCTACATGAGGCAAATAGACTAATGCACATCATAATATTCATATAACTCAGACTTTATTATTTTGTGTTATTTTGATTAGTAGTTGAGAATATTTTTGTTCAATGTTTTGAATGTTATTCCTTTCACCTTTAGCAGAATCTGACAAAATCTGACCAACATACACTTGTTGATTGCCCTATCTCTGTTTAAAAGTCATCATCCATTGATTTCTCCCCACATTTAATATGAAATCTTTATTACTTATGGTAATAAAGTACTGAGTAATACTTGCTATGTGTCAGAGAGCTGCACAATGACTAAGGATGACAGAAGCACAATCAGTGCATTTGCATTGTGGTGCTGGAGAAGAATCTTGAACATGACCATGAACTGCCAAGAAAGCAAATAGGTCTGTATTGGAGAGGATGAAACCAGGTCTTCCCTTGGAGGCTAGGATTTTGAAGCTCTGTCTCACATACTTTGGTCATGTGGCCAGGAGAGACTGGTCCTCGGAGAAAGATATCATGCTCAGAAGAGTGGAGGGACACCACAGGAAAGGAAGACCCAAGATGAGATAGATTGATACAGTATCTGGGGCAATGGGGGTTGGTGTGTTGCAATTAATGGGACTGGTTCAATACAGGGCAGGGTTTAGAGCTACTGTACCTTGGGTCACCATGGGCCACAGGCAATTTGAAAGCACAGAACAACAACAATTAGAATCACTTAGGACATCAAAAAAGCTTAGAAAATGTTTTAAAAGTTTTCTTAAAATATTGAAAAAACCCAAACCCAAACCATTTGCATCAAGATGATTCTGACTTCTGGTGACACTCCATCAGATTTATGAGGCTATAGCTTCCTAAGTACCATCATAACCAGAGGAGACTACCTTTTTCTTTATCCCTCAGAGCAACTGTTGAATTCAGACCACTGACCTTTCAGTTAAAAGCCCAACATGCATAGCACTATACCTCTAGGGCTCCTTAAGAGTGTTAAGAAGTTAGAAAATGGTTAGATGGTATTAAGCTAAAATCTAACATAAAACAAGAACCAAAAAATGTAAGCTCAATGCTTAAAGGGTGTGCTCAGCCCCCGCCCCCCAAGGCATTTTGTTAGTGTGGAAGAAATAGCTGGGAATCAAGCTGAGGTTTTGGGTTTTTTTTGGGTTTGGGTTATTTTTAGTTTTTGAGTTTTATTGTAGTCATACTGGTGGCCTAGAGTTAAGAACCTGTGCTGCAATCCTGAAGGCATGAGATTTAAATCCACCAGCTTCTCCGTGGGAGACTGATGAACCATCTCCTCCTGTGTGAAATTGTGTTGTTGTTGTTGTTGTTATGTGCCGTCGAGTCGCCTGCGACTAATAGCGACCCTATGTACAACAGCCCTAAACTCCGCTCTGTCCTGTGCCAATCGCACTGTCTCTGACACTCCCATCCCAATTATCCCAGTCACTGAATCAATCCACCTCATAGAGGGCCTTCCTCTCCTGCGCTGTCCCTCCACCCTCCCAAGCATGATGTCCCTCTCTAAGAACCGGTCTCTCCTCACAGCATGTCCAAAGTAAGTTAGACGGAGCCTCAGAATCCTTGCCTCCAAGGAGCCACCCGGTTTAACCCTCTCCAGGACAAATCTGTTTGTTTTCCTAGCAGTCCATGGTATTCTCAATACTCTTCTCCAGCACCACAGCTCAAAGGCATCAATTCTCCTTCTATCCTCCTTGGTCATTGTCCAACTCTCTGATGCATAACAGGTGATTGCGAAGACCATGGCCTGTATCAGACGCACCTTAGTCTCCAGAGAGACACCACTGCTCTTCAGCACTTTGGAGAGGTCCCTAACAGCAGACTTTCCCATGGCAATGCGCCTTTTAATTTCCTGCCTCTGAAAAACCTGTGGAAGGGTCAGCTATGGGTCATTTCAGACTCGACAGCACACAACAACAACATGGAGGAATAAAACTAAATCAAAACTTACTACCGTCAAACTGTTTCCAGCTCAGAACAGCTCTCCATCAGTTTTCTGAGGCTGTAAACCTTTACAGAAGGAGAGTGCCCATCTTCCTGGAGGGGGGTAGGCATTCCATTCATGGGCCTTTTGCACCAGCAGTCTAATACCTTATACACTACACCGCCAGGGCTCCTTGGTTATGGGGAAAGGAAGCAATGCCTAGAAGTAAGAAATCATGAATAATCCTTCTTCATGGTGAGACTCTAAAGAATTATACCCTCAGACTACGAGTAAGCCAGAAGAACTCAGCCCTTGGGTCGTTTCACTGTGTGTCACATAGGAATCTAGTTGAACTTCACACTTTGTGACTTAGACCAGGAAGATTCCATATTATAATTTTTCCTTCCATTTGTTGTTGTTCTTTTGAGTCAGAACCAATTAATTACTGACCCTCCAGTGGGTTTTCAGAGGCAGTAAATCACATGGGAGGAGATTTCTCTCCTCATTTCTCTCTCATGGAGCAGCGGATGGAGTTGACCTGCATGCCTTTGAGATTGCAGCACAGCAGTACTTGGAAAAACAAAAGGCTGTTCCTTCCTAGAGGATGATGTCATGATTGTAGAACTCAAATTAATATGAAAAAACATTAAGTATAATTACCGACAATGATAATCAGTTTCATAGATAACAAAGCACTATAAGCAATAACAAGCAGAAGCAACAACAACACAAAGAATATCACAAAAACTTCATATATTGCATGTCTGAGTAAAATCGTAGAGTAGGCAGATGGGAACCTGTAAAGTAACATTTTTCAGCCAAGATACCCTAAAACAAAGATAGCAGATACAAAGGATATTTATGGAACTGTGTGTTGAAAAGAAAACGATAAATAACTATTTCAAACACTGACTGAGGGGGGAAAATGGAATGAAAATACCAAATAAGGAGACTGACAGAGCACAGAATTAATTGCAAAGAATGTGGGATGGCCATTATCAGCTGCAGTCTGGCCACCTTTAGGAACTGAGGACCAGCAGTTATCTGATGACAAGGGAGTGCACCATCCTTGATTGTACACAGATTGGCAGTGACTCTCTTCACATAAGCCATTTTTCTGCCTAGGTGCCCCGCCTGCATCCAAACTCTAGATCAACAAGAACAACATCTCCAACTCGGCAGACTGCCATAGGCTCCTCTAAGTGCTGTATAACTCCATCCCAAAGTAGGTACTCCACCCTTCAACATCCTCTAAACCAGAAGTGCTGTTCTTTGCATGGCTTTGATCTTGGGGCCTCAACCACTTTTCAGCACTTCTCAAATGAGCCTGACCTGACTGGGCTGCTTAACTCCAAATTTCTGTCAGATTGGCAGACAAACTGTCCCAGGCCAGACAGCTTCCCTCCATCACCCACAGTAGTAGCAAGGGTACTCAGTGAACCCTTCTCCAAGGCCACTTCCTTCTCTCTTGTTTTGGGTTTTGGTGCATTTTTGGTAGCTTTTTGAATTTTGGTCTGCTTATCTGATTTTTATCTTTTGGGGGACTTAGATTTTTGGTGGTGTTACTGGTGTCTGCATTCTTCCTCACTAGTTCTTTTCCTTTCCTCCGCCAGACTTTTCTCTCAATCTTTGTTGTTCTTCTACTCTGATTCTCCTTCCTTTTGTACCCTTCTAAGTTTGGGATTTTCTGGTTTTTTATATGGTTCAGCTTTTATTGAGTACTGTTTTGTTTCCTCTTTCCTTCTATTCATTTGGCAACAGACAGCAACACTCTCTAGCCAAATACATGTCCTGCAGCTTCACCCATCAGGCAAGAATAAAGTCCAACTCCTGCTGCACCTGATCTACTAGGTACAGCGTCAGCACCAGCCCAGTCTGCCCTCAATTGCTCTACACAAACAGTGACTAGAAACCTGTACACACATACACCTCCATCCTCCTGTCAGACCTCCCAGAAGAAAGGAGGTGAAACACTAAAAAGTGCCAAATTAGCAAGCAGAGCAACATACATAGCTTAACCAGATATATCAAAACTAAATAATACAAAGATAATAACACCACAATTTCTTGGAGCCAACAGATAACTTGAGCCTGCTCAAAGAATCAGGACAAGATGGCACCAAAATGTGACCAATAAAAAGAACCAGAAAACCTTTCAGAAGAAAAAATATTATAACTTCGCCATAAGATATTAAAAAGCATGATGCCTTTTCTAGATAGAGAAAACACTGAATAATTTTTTATAACTATGTAAGACCAAATAGATAAAATAAGTGAGAAATAATAAGAAATATAACAACAGTAAATTGAAATTCTAAGTATTAAGATGAAAAGTTCAGAAATAGGTAACATATTAGACAGAAAGCAGCATTGAAGTAGTCGAACACTGACTTGGTGAGATGGGAGATGAATTCCTTTTTTAAATATATATATGTTGTTGTTATGTGCAGTCGAGTCGTTTGCAGCTCATAACGACCCTATGTACAACAGCCCTAAACCCTGCTCTATCCTGTGCCAATCTCATTGCCTCTGACACACCCATCCTGATTACCCCAGTCACTGAATCAGTCCACCTCATAGAGGGTCTTCCCCTCCTGTGCTGTCCCTCTTCTCTACCCAGCATGATGTCCCTCTCTAAAGACCTGCCTCTCCTTACAACATGTCCAAAGTATGTCAGACGAAGCCCCAGAATCCTTGCCTCCAAGGAGCAGCCTGGTTTAATCCTCTCTACGATGAATCTGTTTGTTTCTTGGCAGTCCATGGTACATTCAATACTCTTCTCCAGCACCACAGCTCAAAGGCGTCAATTCTCCTTCTATCCTCCCTAGTCATTGTCCAACTCTCTGATGCATAACAAGTGATTGCAAAAACCATGGGCTGTATCAGGCGGGCCTTAGTCTCCAGAGAGACACTGTTGCTCTTGAGTATTTTGGAGAGGTCCCTAACCACAGACTTTCCCATCGCAATAAGTTCATAAAGTTCATATACATTGTTTTTCACATTGGATCTTTCCCCTTTCCTTTACCCATCCCTCCCTCCATCCATTAAATTGTGTGATCCTCTGATTAAGCTCCCCCCTCCCTTGGATCCTCATGCTCAGTCTACAATAATGGCCTTATACAGTATCTGTCTTTCTGAGACCGAGTTCACTTAGCCTAATGCTTTCTGTTCCTTCTCATGTTCAGTGGTAATTTACAAAATCATTGCTCCTGTGTGCTACATACTATTCCATTGTGTGAATGTACCATACATTCTCAATCCATTCCCCTGTAGTTGGGCATTTGGGCTTGTCTTTGCATGTTCTTGTCTTCATTACTAATCTGCTAGAGACACTCTGGTGGCCGAGTGGGTAGGGAGTTGCCCTGCTAACCCGAAGCATGCAGTTTGAATCCACCAGGTGCTACTTGGGAGGAAGATGGACAGTCTCCTGCTAGGAGATTTACTGGCTCTGAAAACTTGCTTAAGTGTAAGCTAGGAGTTGGTTCCAATTTGATGGCACAACAAAGGCAATAAACTTTTTAGAGGAATAGCTAGAATAAAAAGAAAGAAGGAAAAAGAAGACATTGTAAGAATGATGAGATGACATTGAGAAGAATGACATGTGATTGCAACTGCAGATCGGGTAAAGACTAAAAAAAAAGCACAAAGGAAATTGTTGACAGTTTGCTGGGAGAAAATTTCCCAAACATTATGAAAAATGAGGAAATGTGCATTCAAGAAGCTGCTGCTGCTGTTGTTAGGTGCCATCAAGCTGCCTATAACTCCTAACAACCCTGTGAACAACATGGAGAAACCTTGCCCTATCTTGCACCATCCTCATAACCCAAAAACCAAAAACAGCAAGACATATTATGATCCAGTTTTCCAAAATCTGAGACAATGTATACGGAAAACAGCTTGGGGAAGACAGAGTTAACATGCAGAGAAGAAACCGTAAGACTAAGCTCCCCTTGGTCAGCAGAAAGCAGGTAGGAAGGAAGAAACCCACACTTAAATACATAGTAGTAAAACTGCAGATGGCCAAAGACAGATCTTTAAGAAAGAAGAAACAAACTGCATTCAGGTAATCTGATGGTTGGCTAACTTGTCAAGAGCAATAGTGGAAGCCAGAATATCAGAATTTCCATATTGTTTTCGATTACTCACTGTGCAAGAACCTTCTGCCAAGGAAAGCCTTCTAGGACTGTGAGAAGAGCCAAAATCTAGTCCTCATTCTAGAAACAGCTTGAGGCTGTTTCTGCTCAGAAAAAGGGATGCCTTTTCCCCATTCCCACAGAGGTGTCTTCTACTTGCCAAACCACATGTCACTGGGGCTGCATGTGCCCAGAGAAGATATTCTCAATTTGCCTACAAATAAATTTGCATCAGGTCTGCAGAAAAGAGTAGAATAATGTCACTATAGCATAATTAGTCTTTATTTCCTTGAGATTTCAGTGAAAGTTTACAAAGCATATCAGTTATCCATTCAACCCTTCATCCATATTTTGTTTCATCAATTACAATCCCCACAATGTAGTTGCATCCTTCCCACTTCCTCCAGTAATTCTCATTTCTACTTGATCCGTCCAGCATACCACTCCTATCTTCTGGGGGGCAAATGATACTCTTTTCCAGCCTACCACTCCTATCTTCTGGGGGGCAAATGATACTCTTTTGAGCTTCTCCTTTGGTTGTTCTAAGAAATTAAGTGCCTCCCTTGGTACCACTATTTGTTTTGAATTTATATATTCTTCCTGTTCTTCCTATCAGTAGACCCAGGCAGAAAGAAAATTCTTCTCAGATGGATATCCATAAAGGAAAATAAGGGTATTTTTGAGACAAACAAATACTGGAAGTTTCCAATAACATGAATGGACCAAACATTACAGTTATAAGAGGAAAATTGCCATGCTGGACAAATAGTAGTAATTTAGCCATATGCTATTTGTAAGAGGCATATACCTAAAATATGTATCAGTGATTTTTTCAGTTGGAGGTTATTTCCCCTCCAGGAGACATGTGACAGTACTTCATAATGGTTTTGGTTGTCACAACTGAGAATGGGGAGAATATTTAGTTAGTGGAAACCATAGATGCCTGGTAAACATTCTGCAATACACAGGACAATCCCACAAAGAATAATTTTCTATCTCAAAATGTCCCAGGTGTTAGGTTTGAGAAACCTTTGTGTAAACAGAAAGGTTGGAAAAAAAAATGCCATGAAAATACACACCAAAAGAAAGCTTCCATACTTACATTAATGATAAGTTAAAATGAAATATTAAAATGACAAAATTATTTTAAGTCATATAACTAAAAGCAATCATTTAAAAATGACGAAAGTTTTTATTCACCAGAAAGATAAAAGAATTTTAAATTCATATGCAACTTATAAAATGACTTCAAGATAAATAAAGCCAAACTTTATAGAGCCTCATGGAGAAAGTCAAGTTTATATTCAAGGTGTTTCATATTTACAGTCTGTCTTCTCTCAGTATTTGATATAATAAACTAAAAAAGAAAATATCACTGCCCTTGAGTCAGTTCCAACTCACAGTGACCCTTAAATAAGTTTCTGAGGCTGTAAATCACAATGGAGAAGATTGCCCATCTTTCTCCTTTGGAAGTGCTGGTGCATTCTAACTGCCAGAGGTAAATAAGCATTAGTTTAGTAGCACAACTCACTACTATGTAACCAGAGCTTCCTTATATAATACTAAAAAACCTCAGATTCCTTGTCATCGAGCTGGAACTAACACATAGCTGGCTCTCCAGTGGGTTTCTGAGGCTGTAAATCACTTGGAAGGATATTGCCTAATTATCTTTCACCTTGGAGCTACTGGTGAACTTGAACCACCAGAGAAGAACCACCACCTTTGTGTTAGCAGTGTAACTCCTACATATATATTATCCCATTAGAGCACTCTTTATATAAACAAACCCAACCCAAAACACTGTTAAGAATATATAAGATTTGATAATCAATGACAAAAATATATTTCACAGATATATAACACTAGAACTGACAACACAGAATGAACATGCATTTCAAGTACCCACAAAAAAATTATTTCTGAAAGTTGACCATTTGGTGGGCCGTAGGCTAATCTCAATATCACATGATTAATTTATAACTATGCTTTCAGACCCTAATATACTAACAATTAATTAGGGGGAAAAGTGACTGGGAAAAGCCCCCTTGAATATTTGGAAATTAAGCAACACACTTTTTTATATGACCCACAGGTTAAAGAACAGATCACTGTAGAAATTAAAAAAAAAATAATATAATAATAATAATATATGTAAAAACTTTGAAGTGCAACTAAACTGTGCTTAAAGTCCCCCATCTCAAGAAGTGAGGAAAAAAAGCAGCCTAAATAAAAAAAATCAAAACCCAAAGAAATAGAAGGAAAGAGATAATAATGACCAAAGCAGAAATCAGTGAAATAGAAATCATTCATAAAGAGGATCCACAAAGCCAAAACTGATTCTTTGTAGAGACTTAAAAAATGAAAACTCTCTACTGCTAAGAGAAAGAACAGATTCATCATTGAGAGGGTGAAACCAGGCTGCTCCTTGGAGGCAAGGATTCTGAAGCTTTATCTGACATATTTTGGACATGTCACAAGGAGGGACCAACCAGTCCTTGGAAAGGGTCATCATGCTTGGGAGGGTGGAGGGACAGTGCAAGAGAGGAAGATCCTTGATGAGATGAATTGATTCAGTGACTAGGGTGATGGAAGTAGATGTATCAGAGACAGTAAGATTGACACATAATAGAGCAGAGTTTAGGGCTGTTGTACATAGGGTTGCTGTGAGTCGCAGGCGACTCAACAGCACATAAAAACTCATCAAGAATAAAAGAGGAAAGTATTTATGATGTTAAGAAAAAAAAAAAGACACTACTGCAGGAGTGTATCCACTTCCTAAACAACATGCCTCTGGAAATTCTGAACTTTGATAAATGACGATTGAGGGGTTTTAAAATTTATTATTATTAATTTTAATGAAAATTTACAGAGATTTTGGATTTTCATTCATTTATTGTTTCACTTTTCTCCGTACCCACCCCTCCCCTCCAATTCATTCGTCTCTTTGAAAAGTAAAAGAAAAATTCTTTCATTGTTTTATAATCCCTCCCCCCAACTCTACTCCACTATGCAGCCTTCGTTCTGGACTCCTGTTAAGACAATAATACCTAATCATATATCCCTTTTAAACAGTTCTCTCCCTCATCTGTTTCAATGCAGTATACATAATTTATCCCATCTTTTTCAGTCTTTCCCCAACCCCGATGTCAGTCCCATTTTACAACAGTGGCACCATGCAATATTTGTCCTTTTGTGACTGAGATGTTTCACTCAGCATAATGTCTTCGAGGGTCACCCATTTTGAATATTTCACGTGTTCTTTGTTTTTCAGTGCAGCATAGTATTCCATTGTGTGAATATACCACAGCTTCTCTATTCATTCGTTTGTTGAGGGCACTTAGGCTGTTTCCAATTATTTACTATTGTGAACAAAGCCGCAATAAACATGAGTGTGCATGTATCTGCTTGGGTAGAGATTATGGTTTCTTTGGGATATATTCCAAGTAGTGGAATTACTGGATCAAATGGTATTTCTGTTTGCAACTGTTTGAGAAAGCACCATACTGCCTTCCATAGTGGCTGCACTATTTTACACTTCCACCAACAGTGAATAAGGGTTCCAGTTTCTCCACTCGCCAGCATTTGTTGTTTGCTGTTCTGTTAAATTTTCCTATTCTTACTGGGATGAGATGATACTCATAGTTGTTTTGAGATAAATGACGATTGTTATAGAAAGGCTTCAGATCTTGTTCATAGGGTGGCTTTGAGTTGTGTTTGACTTGATGGCAATCAACAATAACAGCAACACAGTTCTTTCAGACATTAAAAAGAATATATTTACTTAAGAAACTTATTTCCCTGAGTGTACAACACCCCGTGAAATCTAATCCCTGCCTTTATTT
Organism: Elephantulus edwardii; assembly: GCF_000299155.1. Classification (NCBI taxonomy): domain Eukaryota; kingdom Metazoa; phylum Chordata; class Mammalia; order Macroscelidea; family Macroscelididae; genus Elephantulus; species Elephantulus edwardii. The sequence continues at coordinate 1,046,803 of NW_006399799.1, read as the reverse complement.
ATACAAACTGCCTAGTCTCTCTCTCTTGCAGAAGGGCTCATAGGTTTGAATAGCAAACTTTTTGGTTGGTAGCCAAACACTTCAACCTCTGTGTCACCAGAGATCTTCGTTCTATGTATTGTTATGTACTGTCAAGGTGGACCCTTGGATAGGTTTTCAGAGGTAGTAAAGTGAATGGGAGGAGATTGTCCATTTTTCTCCCATGGAGCAGCTGGTTGACTTGATATCATGAGCCTTTGGGTTGGTAGCACAATTCCTTACCACTTAGTCACCTATAAGAGCTCCCTTCTATAAAGGGAGCCTGAATTGCCAGGTGTTGCTAATGTTTTTGAAGTTTTTTCAAAGCCATCACTAAAATATCTTTCTTCGCGTTCAGCCATTTCCTGTGGAATTTATTTCATTCTATAGAAAGAAAATAACTATTTGCCTTCATGGAGTGATGTAGTCAAAGGAGACTAGGAGTGTCATTTGCTGAGAGAGGACACTGAAGGACCTGTTTTGGAGGGAAAATATATGTCTCATTTTTAACAGCTTTAGGTATTGATGTTTTTTTTTTTGTTGTTGTTTTGTTGTTTTTTTTTTAGGTATTGATGTTTTTGAGATGTCACATAGAGTTGTTGGCTCAGAAGTTGATGTCTAAAGAGCAGAAAATGGGGACATGGAGGCACAGACCTTGAATGTTTTTCTGAAAAGGCCAGAGGGAGTGAGAATAGCACAACCTCTTACTGCCCAACAGCAGAAAGCAGACAAAGAGCCTGTAGCCCAGCACCATGGTGCCTCTAGAGCTACACCTGC
>NW_006399799.1:1034389-1045647 GCF_000299155.1 Elephantulus edwardii | reverse complement strand
ATTTGCAAGACCATGTTTCTGGAATTAAGGCAGCTGGAGACCAGAGGGGCTAAGATAGTGGCTAAAAGATGCCAGCTTTAGGCTAATACCACAGCTGGATATATCAGCCTTAATATCAAAGTAGAGGCATGAACTAGAGCTCTATCTAATCTTTGGTATATAAGTGTGATAATTGAGTCTGTGGTCCTAGATATAAATGACTAGGAGAATGAACAGAGTAGATCTGGCTAGTTACCTGATCACAAAGGTGGTTTTCCCAGAGCAATGCTTATCCATCACACTCTGGATGTGCTGACTCCTGCAATTTCTTTAAATATAGGCAACTTGGCTGCATAATTTGTAGTAGTGGGGAACTCCATTTGCATTTTCCCCTGGGGGGAAAATGAGATTAAACCTTGATTATTTGTCCAATATTTAATTGTTAGGTAGTGGGAGACACCTTCTGCAAAGAAAATGGACAAGGAGTGACCAAGAGAATATCACTAAATAGAGCATGTGTTGTGGTAGTTGTGGTTAGGTGTCATTGAGTAGGCTCCAAATAGTAGTGACCCTCTGGTGGCTTCTTGTTATTGTGTGCTATTGAGTCAGAACCAACTTGTAACTGACCCTCTAGTGGATTTTAAGTCAATAAATTGCACAGGAAGAGATTGCCCATCTTTCTCCCTCAGAACAGCTGGTGGGTTCAAACGGCATGCCTTTGGGATTGTATCACAGTTTCTTTCCACTATGCCATCAGAGTTCCCCAGTGGTAAGGAATTGCACTGCTAATGCAGAGATACACAGTTCAAATCCACCAGCTGCTCTGCGGGAGTAGTATGGGCCATCTTCTCCCATGTGATTTGCTGCCTCTGAAAACCTGCTGGAGGAGTCAGCTATTGGTCAACTCCAACTCAAGGATACATAACAACAACAACAACAATGTACAATAGAACAAAACCACCTATCCTGCACCATCCTTACAATCTCTGCTGTGCTTTTAAGCCCCTCTTGCAGTCACTGTGTCAGTCCACTCATTTTGCTGATACTCTCTTTTTCTGATCTTGAACTTTTCAAAGCATAATGTCCATCTCCGGTGATTGGCCACTCATGATAACATTCCCTGAATATATGAGACAAAGTCTTACTCATTTGGCTTCTAAGGAACTCTCTTCCAAGACAGATTAGTTTGTTCTTTTGGAAGTCCATTGTGTATATTTTATATTTTTTTTTATCAGCAGCACAATTCAAAAGCATCAATTCTTCTTTGGTCTTCCTTATACATTGTCCTTCCACATACATATGAAGCAATTTAAAAATACCATGACTTAGGTCAGGCTTATTTTGGTCTTTAAATAAAGAATGTTGTTGTGGGCTGTCAAGATGATTATGACTCATAATGACCCTATGAATGATTGGCTCTGACTGGCCCTGTCCTGAGCCAACATCACTGTCTCAAGCACACCTGACCCCATTGCCATAGTTACTGTGTCAGTCAATCTCATCCAGAGTCTTTTTTTCCTGTGCTATCTCTTCACCTTTCCAAGTATGATGTCCTTTTCCATGGACTAGTCCCTCCTTTCAACATGTCCAGATAATATGAAAAGACGCTTCAAAATCCTTGTCTCCAAGAGTAACCTGGCTTTACCCTCTCCAGGACAGACCTATTTATTCTCTTTCCAATCCATGATACTCTTCTGCAGCACAATTCAAAGACATCGATTCTTCTGTCATCCTTATTCATTGTCTCAGATGCATTGCCAGCAATTGAAAAGACTAAAAAAAAATCTTTGCGTCTGGATCAGATACACCTTAGTTTTTATACTAACATTGCTGCTCTTTAGCGTTTTGTAGAGATATTTGACAGCAGAGTTTCCCAATGCAACTCATTTTTTTAATTTTCTGACTCTTAGTGCCAAAAATACTGATTATGGATTGAAGCAAGATGAAATAAACGATAGCTTCTATTACAGTGAGATGTGCAAGGAGCTAGAGTCAGAAAATCAAAAGGATGAACTTGCTCAGCATTCCTTAAGCTGAAGGAACTGAAGAACAAATGCAAACCTCGAGTTGCAATACTTAAGGATTCTTTGGGCAAAATATTAAATGATCCAGGAAGTATTAAAAGAAGATGGAAAGAGTATACAGTCATTGTACCGAAAGGAATTGGCAGACACAGAAGAGTTTCATGAAACAACATATAAGCAAGAGCCTATGGTGATAAAATAAGAAGTTCAAGCTACTTTTAAAGAATTGGCAAAAAATAAGGCCCCTGGGATTAATAATATACCAGTTGACGTATTTCAACTAACAGATGCTGCCCTAGATATGCTCATCAAATTGTGCCAAGAAATCTAGAGGATATCCACTTGGCCAACTGATTGGATAGATCTATATTAGTTCCCATTCCAAAGATAGGTGATCCAACGGAGTGTGGAAATTATCGAACAATACCATTGATATCACATACAAGCAAGATTCTGCTGAAGATTATCCAAAAACAATTGGAATGTACATCAACAGAGAACTGCCAGAAGTGCAGCCTGGGTTTAGAAGGGGTCATGGTACTAGGAATATTGTAGCTAATGTTAGATGGATCTTAGCTGAAAGCAGGGAGTACCAGAGGAATGCCTGTTGATTATGCAAAGGCATTTGACTGTGTGGATCATGACAAACTGTGGCTGACTCTGAGAAGAACGAAAATCCCAGAACACTTGATCCTCAAATAATGACAATTTTTTTCTTCCTTCTGTATATTTTTTCTATTATACATTTTCATTCTTTTTTCCCCCCTACAGTGGTGGTAAAGACCATCGTTACAATAGTATATAGAAGTGATGACAGGTAGCAGGTCCCCTATCTGTTTTCACCACAAAGTGTGACATTTAATGTGTTAGTATAGTAAAAAGCAAGAACAAGGGTAAAAGTGAGCGTGGCATGTTGGTGCTAAATTATAAAAAGCTAAATTATTTCTTTTTAATGAAATCTGCAAATCTCAGCTCAGCCTTCAAAATATGGTCAGAACATAACCACTTCTTACTCCTTTTAGCACATAAATCCTATCCAAAAACACAGATATATCTTAGAGATACTATAGATACAGTCCCAGACTACCAAGATAAAGCAAATGTCACAATAATGGGAGTTCCATGAAATTTTTTGTTGTTCCTACTGCATATAAAAGTTATGTTCACACTATACTGCAGTCTATTAAGTATGCAACAGCATTATGAAGAAGCTTGAAATATTGTGCAAATTACTGAAATGTGACACAGAGACACAAAGCGGGCACATGCTGTTAGAAAAATGGCATTAATAAACTAGCTCAATTCAAGGTTGCCACATACCTTCGATTTATGAAAATGTAGCATCTGTGAAGCACAATAAAATGAAATATGCCTGTACCATTCTCTTCCCCCAGATCTTTGTAAACCTCCTTACAGTTCTTGGAGCTTCCATCCTTGCTCTCTTACAGTTTATTCTCCATTCAGCAGTGGGAGTGATTTTTTAATAAATATGTTAGACTACAGGCCTTTAATGGCTTTCCATCTCACTTAGAGTAGAAGCCAGCGTCCCAGCAATAACCTGTCAAGTCGTCCATCAGGGTTTCTCAACCTTGACACTATTGACATCTTCTCTTCCTCACTCTCTCTGGAGGGAGCCCCGGCTACACACAGATATTTTAGGCTAAATAATTATTTGTAGTGTGAGGCTGTGTTATAGGCTATTTAGCAGCATCCTTATCTTATACTCACTAGATGCCAATACTGCCCAACCTACACCTCAGTCTTGACAACCACACCTCTCTCCAGCTGTTGAAAGTGTCCCCTGGATGGTAAAATTGCCCTCACTCGAGAACAGTGATCCACTTGATATTATCTACATTGTATTCCACTCACCCTCTCTGACTCTAACTCAGCCACACTAGGTCTTTCCCCCCACCCCTTTACTATTTTTTGAATGCATCTAACATTAGTTCCTTTGCATCTGCCCTTCACTCTGCCTGGAATATTTTTCACTGTCACAATTACATGTCATACTCCCTCATTTCTTTCAGGCCTTTTCTCAAATATCCCTTAATTTTAAGAGTCCTTAATTGGCACCTTATATCATAATACCTGCCCTTGCTACCTGCAACAACCTCCCCATTTCCCCTTGGCTCTGCTTTACTTTTCTCCAAAATATTTAATACTGTCAAATATTTACTCTCTACTTCCTTCAACCATAATATTAACTGTAAGAAAAAGAACAACAGTGTTGTTTGCCACTATATTCCCAGTGTTGAGAACAATGACTGGCACGTAGTTGATGTTCAATATTTCTTGAATGAATAAAGATGTTGGATTTGAAACAGATAAAAAGCAAGAACTAAAACCAATTGCCACCAAGTCATTTCTAGCTTTTGACAACCCCATGTGTCTCAGAATAAAAACAGAACTGTGTCCTGTAAAGGGTTTTCTCCAAAGGGGGATCTACATTCACCAGACTTTTCTTCTGAAATACATTTGAGTGGAACCTCGAGCCTTTTGGCCACCAACTGACAACCTTAACCAAGATGGTGTCAGTCCGATGGCAGTGACTGTCATCCCAACTTGCATGAACTCTCAGATGTTATAGTCTGAAGGAAATTGCACTATTAACCCAAAAGAGGCACCTCTCTGTCAACTCGAATCCACCAGTGACTCTATAGGAGAAAGATGGACAATCTCCTTCTCTGTGTTTACAGCCTCAGAAAACCCTCTGGAAGATCAACTCTGAGCTGATTCCAACTCAGTGGCAATAAATGTTTCCTGATAAATGTTGATAGTTGTAGAGGGGTTTTAGACTTTTTGTTCATAGGGTCGCGAGGGGTCGCACTCGACTAGAAAGCTATCAACAATAACAACAAAGGTTAACTGTTAAGGTCTTTAAAGGAGTGAACTGTAAAATTAGCATCATAGAAAAGAATAAATGAGTAGAACTTGGAATGATGGATTAGAGAAGTGACACTAGGAAGGGAACTTGGCTCCTTTGCAATATGTTAGCCACATTATTATGAGAACCTAAACCAAGGTATTGAAGTCAAATTACAGAAGAATTAGAAAAGAGGCTGGACTACTAGATGCACAGAGATCCATGAAATGAGTTGAGCTCATTCAGACAGATTCACATCAGCTTAAAGCTATTTATTCCTAACTCTGCCACATGCGGAATACTAGAACAGATTGTTATTGACCTTGTGGTTACATTGCTGTTAGAACCTCCTCACATGTTTTTCCCATGTCTCCAGTAGCTTACTACACGTAGCTACTGGAACAATCATTTTTGAGAAATACCATGTCCTTCACTTCCTTTTATGAATAAACCCAAAGTAGTTCTGTGTTAAACTAGATTTAGGCCTTGGTTTGGACTTCAAAATGTAATGACAATCCTCTTAGCAGCCTTTTCTTTAAACTCTCATCCCTTCATGATACTAAAGAAAGAACTTAAGTTCAGAAAACACACTTATTAAATTTTATAATCACTATCAAATGAATATAATGTTTTCATTTCAAAAGTATATATGTGCTGTCTGAAGTCCTTCAATTCTCAATTCCCTGATACTTTTTAAAAATTTTTCCTTAAATATAGAGAAAACGGATACAAAGCTCCCTTGATAACTCCTTTCTGTTGACACAAAAGTGATTATCTAAGTACATTATTACAACCAGAGTATTTTTTAGTTAATAATACATCTTAGCAGTCTTTCCATATCAACATATATAATTAAATTCTTTTTAAATAGTGCAGAAAATTCACTTGTGTTTGTGTGTGAGAGACAGGCAGAAGAGAGACTGTCATATTTGTTAAGAGCAGTGGGCACTCTGGGACCAGACTCCCTGTCTCAGAATCTTAATTATACCAAACCTAGTGAAAGGCCCATTAGAGAAGATTTCTATTTTTTCTATCACTACAGTTGAGCATTCAGAGCATATCTTTAAATCATAATTACACCAACATTTAGTATCATTAAGATTTGCAAATGACATTCACATCCTAATTGGGTGTGAAGTGGGGATAGTTTTATTCATCATGTGAAGACAAAACCAGAATCCATACCTACACTCAAGCCTCAGAATCTTTCCACATACTGTTTATTCCCTTTTTACATGGTATTTTAACATTTCAGGTTTCCTGAGGAGATAGAAAAAAAAAAAGAAGTACAATTCTAAATGGAGCTAGATGATATAATGGCAGGGCCAGATGGGTATTGGTATATTATTTCATATCCATCTGAGATATTCTTTTTTAAAAATAAAATTGTTATATACTAATTAGCTTTTTCTTTAATTTTCTATTAGTTTATTTACAAAACTGAATACACTGTTTTTAAGAACAGATTCTTTGGATTTCCTTCATCCTGCCCCCATAAAATTGTACAACCCCATGATGAATTCCCTAATCCCCCTCCCCCTACACATCCTCATCCCTCTACTTCCATCCTTTCCCACCCCTCTTGGATCCTTATACTCATTCTACAATAAAGGTTTTATATATATTAATTAGCTTTTGAATAAGTTTTGCATATATATGGCTAAAATTTAAAAGATACAAAAGGGTATATAGTGACAAATATGCCTCCCTCTTGCCCCTCTTTCCAAACTACCAACTTGCCCTTTCTGTTAGCAGTTTCTGGTGTGTCCTTACCTGGAACATTCTGATTCTAAAAAGCAAGAATTCACAAGAATGCTCTTCGGTATTACCTTCCATTGCACCAGTTTCTTCTCCACTGTGATCATCCCTTTCTTCTAAAGCTTTGAAGAGGGAGCAGGGTGTGGGGAGTGGATGGGGTGAGTAGCCCTGGATTAAGGACCATGTTGTGTGGTGGTATGCCATGATGTGCTTTGATCATAGTTGTGTTGGCTGCAGTGACAACAGGACTGACAGAAGCTACTGAAGTTCCTGTGGAAAAGAAGGTGGAATTTCAGAAGAGCTTAACAGATGGAGAGGAGAAAAGTCACAGTGCCAGTGAAGGCCCAGATGCCATGTATACCAAAGTGATATCTTCTGATGGTCATGAGCTTATTATAAAAAGAGAACATGTACTAACATGAGGAATAATAAAAGCCATGTTGAGTGTCCCAGGTCACTTTGCTGAAAATGAAACCAATGAGGTCAGTTTTAGAGAGATCCTACACACGTGCTATCAAAAGTATGCATGTAACTGTAGAGCATTGTGCTGAGTGAACTAATTCGATCCCATAAGGACAAATACAGTATGAGACCATTATTAGAGAAATAAAAAAATAACTAGTAAAATGTGTATGAGGATCCAAAGGGGGAGCATAGAGGTGAAGATGGACAGAGGGGAAATTATCGGATTATACAATGTGATGGAGAGAGGGAGGGGTGGATAAAGGGAATAGGAAAGCTCTGGCCAGAATCTGCAAAGACAGGACAATGATGGGCATAGTTCAATGTTGATTAATTTTATAAAACATAATACGTTGGAGGGAGCTCTGGTGGCCTAGTGGCAAGACGCTGCACTGTAATCCCAGAGGTACGCGGTTCAAATCCACCAGATTCTCTGCTGGAGAAGGAAGGGGCAATCTCCTGTACCAGTCAGATCTGATTTGATGGTAAACGTAAAAATAATACAATAAAGAGAAAACAAAACAAAAAACCCCATAATACATTGGAAGGATTGTACAAAACACAATGTGAATTAAGGATAGTATGAAACACGATGTATATGAACTTTGTAAGCAAACCAATATAAAGTAAAAATTTAAAAAATAAAATATGACTAAAAAGGTATACATGTATTTTAACGATGTGGTTTATTCCACTACCAGCTCCATCCAGATTCCTTAAACCCTAGTTACACATGAAATTGCCTTGGAACTGCTGATGGCTGCACAGTTCTTAGATCATTAAATAAAATAAATTATAATTAACTATTAAAAAGAAATAAACAAAGCTAGAAAGAGAAATGAGGCTCCATAACCTCTAACAGTACTGTAAAGGGAAAAAATTTCCTCCTTTAGAAAGCTTGCTGTAGATATATACCCATCACTGAAATCAGTTTCAAAGAAAGAGCAGAACCCCTGTGCTTCGACATTTAGCAACCTCCGGGAGGCTACAGCCATGCTGGACAGATCTCAGAATCGGGGTTAAAGGGCTTCGTCTGAACTGGACCACAGAGCGGCCGTAGATAAGTTACCTAACCTTCCTGAGCCTTGTCAAATGGTGTCATATATGAATAGAAAGAGATCACTTAGAACCAGGGCTTGAAACAAATTCAAACCACTCCATTTCAGTTATGTTCAGTGAAGCAAAACTAGAAGCAACCTGAATTTATAAAATATGGGTATATATATAAAAAGGAATTATTACTGGCACAGGAAAAATTACAGATTGAAACCCTGGAATGGGAGACTCAGAAGAGGCATAGTGAGCCCTTTCAGGCCTGATGTGGGAAGTTAACATACTGGCAAAAGTGTAGAGAGTTATATACATTAAACCAATGTGGTTGTCCACCTCTTTGATCCAAATGCCCTTGTTTCCCACTCCATGGGCAGAGGAAATTTAGTTGCTAGGCAACAAGTGTGTTGCCCTAAAAGAGAGATTAGATTCCTATCAGGGTTTTGAAGCAGTTTTTCCTTTTATTGTTCCAATTCACCCAAATTTTTTAAAAAATGTCTTTTCTGGCGTTGCCTTCTCAGCTATGATTGAGCCTGACCAACCATTTATAACCCTGTTTAAAATAGTACTTCTCAAGCTTAAATAAGTATTTCTCTCTCTCAGAGATCTTGTTATAATACAGATTCTATATCAGCAGATCTAAGTGATCTAGTGCACTGCTGCCTCAAAGGCAGGCAGTTCAAACCACCAGCTGCACCATGGGAGAAAAAAAGGACAGATTCCTCCTGTCCAATGTGCAACCTCTGGAAACCACTGGAAGATCAACTATGAGTTGGTTCTGACTCAATGGCAGTGAGTTGAATTGGATTTAGGGTGGGATGCAAGGATCTGCTTATTCTTCGGGTCTCCAGATAATATGATCTGGCCAATTCAGGGCCACAGATAGAGTAACAGGGACCAAAGTGGCCTATCTAGTGACCTTTGACCTGAGTCCTGTCCTATGCTATGTCATCCTCACAGTCTCAGACACTCAAGCCTATTGCTGTTGTCACTGTGTCAATCTGCATAATTGAAGGTCTTCCTCTCTTTAGCCATCCCTTCACCTTTTCAAGCATAATGTCTTTCTCCAAGGAATAACCTCTCCTAGCAACATGCGCAGAATATATGAGATGAATCTTTATTATCTTTGCCTCCAAGGAGCACTCTCTCTGCACCCTCTCAGAGACATATCTGTTTGTTCTTTTGGAAGCCCATGTGATACTCAGTTCTCTTCTCCAACATTACAGTTCAAAGGCATCTGTTCTTTTGTTGTCTTATTCATCATGTCTCTCTGGAGACTAAGGTCTGCCTGATACAGGCCATGGTTTTTTCAATCACTTGTTATGCATCAGAGAGTTAGACAATGACTAGGGAGGATAGAAGGAGAATTGACGCCTTTGAGCTGTGGTGCTGGAGAAGAGTATTGAATGTACCATGGACTGCCAAGAAGACAAACAGATTCATCCTGGAGAGGGTTAAACCAGGCTACTCCTTGGAGGCAAGGATTCTGGGGCTTCGTCTGACATACTTTGGACATGTTGTAAGGAGAGACAGGTCCTTGGAGAGGGACATCATGCTTGGTAGGGTAGAGGGACAGCACAGGAGGGGAAGACCCTCTATGAGGTGGATTGATTCAGTGACTGGGGTAATCGGGATGGGTGTGTCAGAGGCAATGCGATTGGCACAAGATAGAGCAGGGTTTAGGGCTGTTGTACATAGGGTCACTATGAGTCGCAAATGACGGCACATAACAACAACAACAACAGCTCTCGGATGCATAGCAAGTCATGAAAAGACTATGTCCTGAATCAGATGTACCTTAGTCCTCAAACTAACATCCTTGATCTTCTATAATTTGGAGATATCTCTGACTATTGACTCTCCCAATGCAATACATCTCCTGATCTCCTGACTGCTAGTACCAAGTTGTACTGATTGTAGATCCAAGTAAGATGAAGTCGTTGACAGTTTCAGTCTTTCATCCATCCAGGTAATGATACTGCCTGTGGATCCAGTGGGGTGAAATTTTGTTTTCTTGTTGTCGATATGCAGTCACCTTGAAGTCTGCAGTCTTTGATTTTCTGTAGCAAGCACTTCAAGCACCAGTTCTCTTATATGCAGGAGGAGTACACAGCTGTCTGTCAGATCTTAGTATCTCTTCCAAGGAAAACATTATATTCTACTTCAATTTTCTTACTAACTCTTAAGGGATTCTGATTGTAGCTACCTTAGTTATGGGGTAGGAAGGCTTCTTCCATAAATCTGTCTTTCCTTCAACAAGAGGTTCCTTGGCTGTGAACAGCACTTAGATTGTGTCACAGAAAGGCCATGGGCCTTTAACAGGACACATCCACATCCATTTTCATTTACCTTCTGAAAGAAGATTAAGGAGAAAATTCAATTTTGCCTTTAATGCATCCCCCCAAATGGCTAATTTATATGCTAATTAGTCAGATAGGAATCGATGAAACTGGTAATCAATATGATATCCAAGGCACTGGTAATGAAATTCATTTTGAGATGCACAGCCAGTGGAAATGAAGCAATTATGCAGAATAAATGGGGCAGCTCAGGGAATAAAGGCCTCCTATTGCACTTTGCTGCATTATTTCTCCTTTTTACTCCTCTTTTCATTCTTTTCCCTATGCCACTGAAATCAGCTGTCCATTCTGATCCTTTGAAGAGCCACGTTCCAGCTTTTACATTTCCAGATATCTGACTCTGCATCATCCCTATGGCTTTGTGGTCTGCTTTAGAGAAAATGGCTATTGGACGTTACCAATTTGGAAAGCCCTGGAGGCGAATCAGGGCCTACATGGAAGCTCTTAAGCCATATATAGAGCAGCGAATTTAAGTACTTTATTCTCTCACTTGCTGAGGCTGGTTCAAGAGTTCTCAATTCTGAAGTGTACCCATAATTACCAAGTTGCCCAAATTATACAGTTGTCCTGATGTCAAATATTTATTCCATTAAACCACATGTCAGATGATGTGTACTATATAAATTCAGTTTAAAGTGGGCCCTAACATGTAACCTAACTGAAAGAAGTCTAGTTTGAACCTGGCCATATATTTCAAGGTGTTAATTATTTTGTTTTGTTTTGGGAAGGTAATTATAATCACCTCTGGTTGTTATTGGT
>NW_006399799.1:1030583-1033697 GCF_000299155.1 Elephantulus edwardii | reverse complement strand
TGGTCCAGTGGTGAGAATCTTTGTCTTCTTGACATTGAGCCTCAATCCATATTGTAGGCTGCAGTCCTTGACACTCTGCAGCAGGCACTTCAGCATCAACTGGTAGTGACTGTAAAACAAAACACTCCCTGATCTTGTGCTGTCCTCACAGCCATTTACATGTTTGTGCTGTTGTAATCATTGAGGGCCTTTTTCATTGACCCTCTACTTTACCTGGCATGATGTATTTCTCCCGGGATGAGTCATTCCCTTTAATCAACACATCCATAATATGTGAGATAGCCTTGCCTTTCTTATTTTTAATTTTTATTTCTTTTTTTATCTTATTATTTTGTACCGTTGAATCAGATCTGACTGGTATACGAAGAGATTGCCCCTCCTTCTTTTTTATTTTAAAATTATGTTTATTACCTTGAATTTAAAGAGGAAAAATAAAAACCAAAGAAGACTCATTAACAACCTGTGCTATGCAGATGGCACAAGCCTGCTTGCAGAAAGTGAAGAATACTTGAAACATCTACTGCCAAAGATAAAAAAATGACAGCCTTCAATAGGGGGTTACATCTTAATATCAAGAAAACAAAAATCCTCACCACTGGTCCAACAGAAAACATCATGATTGTTGGAGAAAGATAGAAATTGTCAACAATTTCATTTTACTTGAATCCATAATCAACATTCATGGTAACAGCACTCAAGAAGTCAAAAGATTTGTGTGACATTGGGAAACTCTACTTTTTCGAGCATGATGTCTCCCTCTAAGGACTGGTTCCTTCTGAAAATATGTCCGAAGTAAGTGAGACCAAGTGTCATCATCTCTGCCTCTAAAGAATGCTCTGTTGCTTCCTTCAAGACATATTTACTCTCTTGGTGCATCATGACATGCATATTCAATGCTTTTTGTCAACACCACAATTCAAAGCATCAGCTCTTCTTCAGGATTCCTTATTAATTGTCCAACTTTCAGATTAATTGGAAACAATTGAAAATAATAAAGAGTTGGATCCGGCACATCTTAGTCTTTTACATTTTTGCACCTCCTTCTTAGTGGAGCATCTGGTGGGTTCAAACTGTGTGTCTTCATGATTGCAGCACAGCTTCTTGTCACTAGACCACCAGAACTATGCCTTTTTTTATTTTTAAGGAACTGGCTGTATTTCTTCCACAACAGCCTCACTCATTGTTCTGGAAGTCTGGGATATATTCACCATTCTTCACCAAAACCGTTATTCAAGGAATCAGTTCTTCAATCATATTTGTTGTGCAGCTTTCACATATATGAAAGGAGACTGAAAATACCTTGAACACATCTTATTCACCAAAAGCATCAGTTCTTCAATCATATTTGTTGTACACCTTTCCCGTGCATAGGAGACTGAAAATACCTTGAACACATCTTATTCACCAAAGGGTCATCTTTGCTTTTTACCATTTTTAAGAGGTCTTTTGCAAAGATTTGCCCAGTGAATGATATCATTTGATTTTCTAAGGCTGCTTCATGAACATTGACTGTGGATCTAGGTAAAAATGATACCCTTTAATACTTCAGTCTTTTCTCCATTTTTCATAATGTTGTTTGTTGTCTATTGATAGAATTATGAGAATATTTGGTTTTTACTTCTTTTTTTAAATGTTGAAGTGCAATCAGTACTAAAAACTGTAGTCTTTTATCTTCAGTAAATATGCCAGATTTTCTTTACTGTCAGCAAAGTTGTGTTATATGCATATCACACGTGGTTAATAATGTTTTTTCAATCCTAATGTCATATCCATCTTCAGATATTTCTCAGAATAGTTACTCAGCATACAGATAGAATAAGTATAGTTAAAGGATTTATAATCCTGACACAATTTGTCTAATTTTAAACCATGAAATATTCCCTCCTTTTGTTTAAATCACTATCTCTCAGTCTTTTTTCCTGTAAATTCCCTCCTTCTTCTTTTGATGCTTTCTGTTTCATTCAATATAGTGCCTATAACATCTTTCAATATTGCTACTCAAGGCTTATTTGTTTTTCAGTTCCCTCAGCTTGAGAAATGCAGAGCAAATTCTTCTGTTTATATTCTTCAATTCCAGCTCTCTGTACATTCCATAATACTACTTTGCATAATATTGCTATAATATTTTCTTTTTGTCAAGGACTGTAATCTTCAGTATGGATTAAAATTCAACATCAGGAAGATAAAGATTGTCACCATTGGGTCAATTGACAGCACCATGATACATGGAGATGACATTGAGGTTGTTAACAGTTTCAGCTTGATCCGCTCCATAATCAACACTCTTGACATCGGCAGTCAAGAAATCAGAAGATGAATTTCACTGGAATATCTGTGGTCAAGGACTTCTCCAGAGCATTAAGAAGCAACAATATCAATCTAGAGACTAAGATGCACGTGACTCACCTGATCTCAGTTACATGCAATGCATCAGAAAGCTGAACAGTGACTAAGGATGACAAAAGAATCAATGCCTTTGGGTTGTTGTGCTAGAGAAGAGTCTTGAACATACCATGGACTTCCAAGAGAACAACTAGGTCTGTCTAGGAAAGGGTGAAACCAAGTTTGTCCTTGGAGGCTAGGATTTTGAAGCTCTGTCTCACATACTTCAGGCATATGGCCAGGAGAGACCAGTCTAGGAAAATGACATCATGTTCATAAGGGTGGAGGGACAGCACCTGAGAGGAAGACCTAGATGAGATGAATTACTGACACAGTAACTGGGGTAATGGGGCTAGGTGTGTTGGAGTCAATGAGACTGGCTCAGCATAGGGCAGGCTTCAGAGCTGTTGTACATAGGAGGATTGCTATGAGTCACAGGAGATTCAATGGCACATAATAATAATTTTGCTTTGTCTTCTTGAGTTGCCCTTTGAAATCTTCTGTTTAGTTCTTTACTTAAGCAAGTTTTCCTTTTGTTTTGGCTTCTCAACACTTTAGTGCAGTTTTTAGAGTCTTTTCTGACACCCATTTCCATTTTTTTCCCTTTCTCCTTTGTCTTTATAATGACCTTTTTCTCTCTTCATGGATGATATCATCCCACAGCTCATCTGGTCTTTGATCATTAGTGTTCAGTGCTTCAAACTTATTCTTGATTTTGAAATTCAGATGGAA
>NW_006399799.1:1021460-1029833 GCF_000299155.1 Elephantulus edwardii | reverse complement strand
CAATTGGCACAGGATAGAGCAGGGTTTAGGGCTGTTGTACATAGGGTCGCTATGAGTCGCAAATGACTCGACGGCACATAACAACAACAACATTCCTTCTTCATGGTTTCCTGTTTTTGCATTCCAGTCACCAGTTATCATTAATGCATCTTGGTTACATGTTTGGTCAATTTCAGACTGCAAAAATTTCAGAATGTAAAAATTTTCAATTTCTTTCTCTTTGGCTCTAGATCAAGGAGTGTATATTTAAATAATAGTTGTATTAACAGATCTTTTTGTATGCATATGTGTAATACCCTATCACTCACAGCATTGTTGTATTTTAGGATAGAACTTGAAATTGACTGTTTTACTCTGAATGCAACACTATTCCTCTGTTTTTCATTCCAGCATAGTATACCATATCTGATTCAAAGTGACCAAAGCTAGTCCATCTCATCTCACTAATGCCAAGTATACCAAACCTTACTGGCTGACACTGAAAAATTTCAGAAATACCATATGAGCAGGAGCCAATGGTAATGTAGGAAGAACTAAAGCTTCATTGAAGGAATTGGCAAAAAATAAGGCCCCAGGAATCATTAGGACATCAATTGACTTGGTTCTGTTAACAGATGCAGCCCTCGATGTCCTCACCAGTCTATGCCAGGAAATTTGGAGGACAACCATCTTGCCAACAGAATGTGGAAACTATCAAACAATATAATACCATATGCAAGCAAAATACTGCTGAAGATCTTTCAAAAATTGCTAGATCAGCATATAGATAGGGAACTTCCAGAAGTTTAAGCAGGATTTAAAAGAGGCTGTGACACCAGAGATATTATTGCTGGTATTAGATGGATCCTGGCCAAAAGTAAAGAATATCAGAAGAATGTCTATTTATACTTTATTGTGTATGCAAAAGTATTTGTGGATCATAATAAATTATGGCTAACATTGAGAAGAATGGGAATTCTATAGCAATGAATTGTGCTCATGTGAAACGTAGACCTAGACCAAGAAGCTGTTGTGCAAACAGAGCAAAGAAACACTGCATGGTTAAAAATGAAAAAGGGAGTGCATCAGGGTTGAATTCTCTCTCCATACCTAGTCAATCTGCATGCTGAGAAAATGATTTGAGAAGCTGCGTACTATGAAAAGAAATGTGTAACAGGATCATCAATAACCTGCATTATGCAGATGACACAAACTGCTTGCTTAAAGTTAGGATGCATTGAAGCATGGTTTCAGGAGATCAAAGAATAAAGCCTTTGACGTAGATTGTATGTCAGTGTCAAGAAAACAAAGATTCTTGCCACTGGACAGATAGGCAACATTATGATAGATGGAAACAAGGATGAGACTGTCATTGTCTTCATCTTACTTGGATCCACAATTAAGACCCTTGGTACCAGCAGTCAGGAAATTAGCAGGCATATTGCACTGGAAAGTCTGTAGTTAGGGACCTCTCCAAATTATTGAGGAGTAACCATGTCAATTTGAGGACTGAAATACATCTGTTTCAGAATATGGTCTTTCTGATCACTTGCTATGCATCTGAGAGCTAGACAGTGAATGAGGATGAGAGAAGAATAATTGATGCCTTTGAGCTGTGGTGTTGGAGGAGAGTACATAACATCCCATGAACTGCCAAAAGAACAAACAAATATGTCTTTAGAAAAGAGTGTAGCCAGACATCTTAGGAGACAAAGATGATGAGGCTCTGCCTCACATACGTTGAGCATGTTGTTAGGATGGGCTGTTCCTTGGATGTGACATGAAGCTTGGACAGATAGAGAATTAGCAAAGGTGGAGGAAGACCCTCGACCAGGTAGATTGAGATGGTGGCTGCCAAAATGGGTTCCAGTGCGTCAGGAAGTGTGAGGATGGCACAGGATTGGAGAGGATTCAGATCTATTTGTTCATATGGTTGCTATGGGTTGTACTCAACTTGCTGGCACCTAGCAACAACAGTCTTTGTTCAGGTTTCACACAATAACAATTAAGGGTTCTGGAATTCTTATTCTTTGAAGTAATCCTAAGACCACATAAATGGTTGCTTTGTCAATTAAACATAGGTTTGGTATCCTCTACTTTCAGATGTTGACAATGATATCCTCAGTCTACAACCTCTTCTAAATCCAACTTTATTTTCTGGAAGTTCCCCATTACTTACTGCTGTAACCATTTTTAAATGATATTAAGCAAAAATTTACTTGCATGTGATGTGATATTAATGATATTGTTCAATAATTTCTGCATGCTTTTTTGGTCATATTTCTGTAAAACTATCATAAATCTGGATTTCTTCCCATTGGCTGGTTACTCAGGTAAAGCTGTCTTACAAATTTCTTGGTATAGATAAGTGAGTTCTTCTAGCATTGCATCTGTTTACTGAAATACAGCAGTTAGCATTCTGTCAACTGCTGGAACCTTAATTTTCATCAGTGCTTTCAGTGCAGTTTGGGCTTTGTTCAATATCAACAGTTCTTGATTATTTGATACCTTCTGAAATGGTTGAATGTCAGCCAATTCTTTTTGGTACAGTGAACCTGTGTGCTTCTTTCATCTTTTTTTTGGGGGGGGTAAAAAAGAAATTTATTATCTTACAGTTTAAGAGATTGGATGTCCACTTTTTTTTTTTTTTTTTTGGGGGGGGTAAAAAAGAAATTTATTATCTTACAGTTTAAGAGATTGGATGTCCACTTTCAGGGTGCTAGCTCTTTCTGTCAGTTCTGGAGGGAGAACTCTGTCTCCTTCAGCCTCCCCCTGTGTCATCCCTGAAGGACACAACATGCCTCGCCCATCCCTCATGTCCAGGAGATTCCGCTTGAAGATACCCAAGTCCAAAAGGACAAAAAGACACATTTTACTCCTGGCACTTCTTCTGGATGGTATGGAAGTTTTCCACTTTTTGTTTTAACCTAAAACTGTGCTGCTTTATTTGCTTTTAAATATTTTTACACATTCACATGTATTGCAGCCTTGTTCACAATAACAAAGAGATAGAAGCAGCATAAGTGCCTGTCAACGAATGAATGGATAGAAAAACTGTGGGGCATCCACACAATAGTATATTGCACAGCACTGAAAAACAATGAATTTGTAAAACACTATACAATATGGATTAGTCTCGATGACATGCTGAGTGAAATATCTTAGTCACAAAAAGAGACATACTGATTAAGACCACTGTTATAAAAATAGGATGGACATGGGCCAATTCAGAGCACTGAAATAAGTGAATGGAAGAATATCTGAAAGGAATGGATGACTAGGCATTATATGTATGACAATTAACCATCCAAAACAAGACACACAATTAACAATCCAAAACAAGACACAAAATTACAAAGTAAAGTGAGAAAAGGAGAGCGACAAAAATATGTATCAATGAATGAATGAAAACCCATCCTTTCTGTACATTTTCACCAAAGTCATACACAAAAATATAGAAAAAAATAAAGCAGCACAATTTTTTTTCATCTTTTGATACTTCCTGCATCATTCAATGTGTTTGACATAGAATCCTTCGCTATTGCAACTCACAGGTTGAATCTTTTTTTCTTCAGTTGTTTGAGCTTGAGAAATACCAAGTGAGTTTTCTCTTTTGATTTTCTAACTCTCGATCTTTGTATATTTCATTATAATAGTTGTCTTTCTTGAGCCTTTGAAATCTTCTGTTCACTTCTTTTATACCATTATTTCTTTGATTCACTTTGGCACTCTACGTTAGAACAAGTTTCAGAGTCTCTTCTGGCATCAATTTTTATTTTTTTCTTTCTTTGCTGTCTTTTTAATTATCTATTGCTTTGTTTGCTTATGAAGTAGTTCAGCCCATCTGCACTTCACTCATTGTTATTCAGTGTGCCAAAAGTTTTTCTTCGGATGGTCTTTAAATTTTATTAGAAATATATTCAAATTGAAATTTGACTTTCTTGGACCTTAAAAATTTCCTTTGACGTCAACTTGAACTTGCATAGGAGCGATTGTGGTCTGTTCTAGAGTCTAACTTTGACCTTATTGTGACTGATACTGAGCTTTCCCATCATCTCTTTCTGCATAAGTCATATATTTAGTTCTTTATATTTCATCTGGAAAGGTCTACATATAAAGTCACCATTTGCATTATGGAAAAGTTTTTTTCAATGAATATGTCATTGGTTGTTTAAAAATTCTATCATGCAATCTCCAGCATGATTTCTATCACTAATATATTCCAAAATATTGAGCCTTCTTCTTTGTTTCCAATTTTGCATTCCAATCACCAGTAATTATCAATTGTTCAATTACAGACTACAAAAGTTGGTAAGAACATTCAATTTCATCTTAGCCATTAGTATTTTGTGCATAAAATTGAATATTAGTTGTTTTGACAAGTCTTTTTTTTTTAGATATATGGATATTTTCCTAACACTAGTAGCATTGTACTTTAGAATAAAGCTTGAAATGTCTTTCTGGCCATGAATTTGACACTGTTCTTTAATTTGTCACTCCAGGCATAGAAGACCATAACATGCTCTGACTCAAAATGGTCAATACTGGTACATTTCAGTCCACTAAATGCCTAGGAGGGAAACCTGGGTGGAATATTTTGCTAAACCAAAGACCAAGCCTCTCTGGTGTTTTGAATCTAACAGTGGCCACTAGGGAGAAAGGTGGGCAGTCTCCTCCCATGCAACTTATAGCCTCAGAAACCCAGTGGGAGGTCAGCTCTGAAATGGTTCCAACTCAGTATCAATGAGTTTGAGTTGTGAATGCCTAGGATATGATCTTCATAGTTTATAATTTATCTCATTTTTTTTACAACCTCTTATGCAGAGACAATAAGATTGGCACAGGATAGAACAGGGTTTAGGGCTGTTGTACATAGGGTTGCTATGAGTCGCAGGTGACTCGACAGCATATACCAACGACAACAGCTTAATTTCATAGATTCAGGCTGTATGTGTTCCATGTTCTGATTACTAGTGAATGCTTTCAGTTCTTTCTTCTAAGTTTGAGTCATGTCACATCAGCAAATGGTCCCCAAAACTTTACTCCATCCACATTATTAGTGAACTCTACTCTGAAGAGGAGGCTCTTCCCCAATAATATTTTGAATACCTCTCAACTGGAGGCACTCATCCTCCAGCACCACATGAGACAATCTGTAGATTTAGGGGAATAGCATCATTATTCACTTCACACCTTTCAACTAAGATCACTGAAATTTGTCTTTTAAAAATGTGTTACTGTGATTTTAATGAAAACTTATAGAGCAAATTGGTTTCCCATTAAACCATTTATACATATTTTGGTTTATGACATTAATTGCAATCCAGACTTTGTAACAGCACGGTTCCCACTTCTTCCTTATATTCTTGTTTCCATTCATTCTTCTGTTTTATTTAATTAAAATTTTTTAATTGTGATTTTAACAGAAGTTTACAGAAAAGTTGGGTTTTCATTCATCATTACATTTTCCTCACTCTTATTTCAGATTGTTATCATGTATATAATCCCTAATCATACATTCCTTTTAGACAGTCCTTCCCCTCATCTGTACCAATGCAGTGTTTATTATCTACCCATTCTTTGCCTATTGTCTCCCCAACCCCCCATGTCATTACTATTTTATAATAGTGGTATTATGCAATATTTGTCCTTTTGTGACTAAGATATTTCACTCAGCATAATGTCCTCCATGTTTTATAAGTTCATTATTTTTCAATGTTGTGTGTGAATGTACCACAGATTTTCTGTCATTCATTTATTGAGGAGCAGTTGAGCTACTTCCATCTCTTCACTATTGTGAATAATACAGCAACAAACATGAATGTACATACATATGTTTGAGTCACAACTCTTGTTTCTTAAGGTATATTCCCAAGACTGGGATAGCTGGGTTAAATAGTATTTTTATTTCCAACTTTTTGAGAAAGTACCAGACTATTTTCCATAGTGGTTGTACCATTTTACGTTCCCACTAGCAGTGAATAAGAATTCCATTCTCTCCACAACCTCACTAGTAATTGTTGTTTGCTGCCCTGTTGAACTTTGCTGTTGTTTCTGGGGTAAGATAATATCCTATAATTTTTTTTCATTTGCATCTCTCTGTTATCTAGGGATTTTAAACATTTCTTCTTATATTTGTTCCCTATCTGAATATCTTATTTGGAAAAGTGTCTGTTCATTACCTGTGCCCATTTTGCAATTGGGTTGTTTACCTTTTTCTTGTTGAGGTACTGGAGTATTTTATAAATTTTAGATATGAGTCCCTTATCAGATAGATCTTTGGCAAATATTATTCCCAGTTTATGAGTTTTCTTTTTACCCTGTTGGAGAAGTCATTTTGTTTTGTTTTTTTTTAAATGTGCATAGGGATATTATTCTATCCAATTGAATTCAACAGCACATAAAAAAATAATATGCACCACAACAAGATAAAGGTAAACAATCCAATTGAAAAATGGACACAGGATATGACCAGATACTTCACGGAAGAAGTCATTCAGATGGCAAACAAACACATGAAAAAAATGTTAAAAATCGCTAGCTCTAAGAGTGATGCAAATCAAAACAACTATGATATATCATCTCACCCCAGTAAGAATAGCAAAATTTAACAGAACAGCAAACAACAAATGCTGGTAAGGTTATGGAGAAACTGGAACCCTTATTCACTGTTGGTGGGAGTGTAAAATGGTGCAACTACTATGGAAGGCTGTATGATACTTTCTCAAAAAGTTGCAAATAGAAATACCATTTGACCCAGCAATTCCACTACTTGGAATATACCTCAAAGAAACCATAACCTCTACCCAAGCAGATATATGCACACCCATGTTTATCACGGTTTTATTCACAATAGCAAAGAGTGGGAAACAACCTAAGTCCCCATCAACAAACGAATGGATAGAGAAACTGTGGAATACCCTGCAGCATTGGAAGACAACAATCTCATGAAATATTATACGAAATGGGTGACCCTGGAAGACATTATGCTGAGTGAAGTATCTCAGACATGAAAGGACAAATACAGCATAGAGCCACTGTTGTAAAATGGAACTGACATCATTGGGGGGAGACTGAGAAAGATGGGATAAATTATGTATACTATATTGAAACTGTTGAAGGAGAGAACTGTTTCAAAGGGATATATGATTAGGTATTATTGTCATGACAGGAGTTCAGAACGAAGGCTGCATAGTGGAGTGGACTTGGGGGGAGGGATTATATAACAATGAAATAATTTTTTTCTTCTACTTTTCAAAGGGAAGAGCAAACTGGAAAGGAGGGGTGGTCAGGAAGAAAAGTGCAACAATGAATGAATAGAAATCCAAAGTCTCTGTACATTTTCATTAAAATTAATAGTAATAGTAAAAATTTTGACACTTAAAAAAGTGAATGGGAGAGGGGTGGGCAGGGAGAAAAGTGCAACAATGAATTAATGGAAATACAAAGTTTCTGTAAATTTTCATTAAAATTAATAATAAAAAGAAAGGAAAAAATGCATCATGACCAAGGAGGGATTCATAACAGGTATGCAAAGGTGGTTCAACTTAAGAAAAACAATCAGTGTTATTAATTACATTAACAACGCAAAGAACTAGAATCACATGATCCTATTAATTGATGCACAAAAGGCCTTTGACAAAATCCAACACTCCTTCCTGATTAAAACACTCAACAAGAATCTAAGTGAATTTCCTCAATATAGTGAAAAAGTATATACACACAAGCAAGAGCCAACCTTGTTCATAATGGAGAGAGATTAAAGACTTTTTTTAAAATAAATTTTTATTTTATACTGGCTTGCTTACAAAGTTCATATACATTGTTTTTCACACTGGGTCTTTCTCATTTCCTTTACCCACCCATCCCTTCACCCATCAAATTGTGTGACCCTGCGATTACCCACTTCCCATCCTTACCCTCTGCTCCTACCCTCCCCCTCCTGAGATTCTCATACATATTTTAATATCTTTCTTTTTCTACAGTAATAATCTTATATAGTATTTGTTGTTGTTGGCCTGAGTTAGTTTAGATAGCAAAATGCACTCCAGTCCCTCCCAAGTTATATAGTGATTTTCAAAACTATTGCTCTTGATAGTATTCCATGCTGTAAATGTACCACAATTTCTCAATCCATTCGACTGTGATTGGACTATTTGGGCTATTTCCATGTTTTTGCAATGATGAATAATGCTGCTATGAACATTGGTATACAAAACACTTTTTGTGTAAAGGTATTTTTTTGTAACAAGAACTAGGCAAGGATGCCTAGTATCACCACTCCTATTCAATATTGTATTGGCAGTCTTAGCGAGAACAGAAGGAAGTAAGAGGCATCCAAATTGGCAAAGAAGAGATAAAACTATCTCTATATGGAGAGGATAGGATAATATA
>NW_006399799.1:1020344-1020965 GCF_000299155.1 Elephantulus edwardii | reverse complement strand
CCCAAATAAGAAAAGCACTACTGAAAAAGAGAAACAAGGTAGGAGGCATCTCATTCCCTGATCTCAAATCCTACTACACAGCCATTGAGGTCAAGACAGCATGGTACTGGTACAGTGACAGACACAGAGATCAAGAAAATAGAATTGAGAACCCAGAAACTAATTCCTCTAACTATGGTCTCAGATTTTTGACAAGGAGATGAAATCATTTCAGTAAGGAAATGACAGCCTCTTTAACAAATGGTATTGGCAAAATTGGAAAACCATCTGCAGAAAATTTAAACAAAAAAACCACACCTCACATTATACACAAAAAACCAACTCAAGGTAGATCAGGGGCCTAAGAGTAAAATTAAACAGTATAAAATTCATCAGAGAAAATCTAGGAACAATTCTAGAAGCCCTAACCTACAGCATAAACAGACTTGCGAGCATACTCCTAAACCTACAACCAGAAGAGAATAAAATAGATGAATGGGACCTTCCATTCATTCTTCTGTCCTATCCCTTCTTGCCTTTTGAGCTTTGTCCCTGGGCAAATGCTACCCTTTCGGTCTTGTATAATTGATGGTGTAAGAAGTGAGTAGCTCCCTGGGGGGTTTGTTCACACTATATATATAT
>NW_006399799.1:1015640-1016834 GCF_000299155.1 Elephantulus edwardii | reverse complement strand
GCACATAACAACAACAACAACAACAGAAAACTTGCATTTATTATAGAATGACCATTCATGTGTGTGTGTGTATCATTTTTCTTTGTGATTTTAACAAGTGTACAGAAAAGTTGGATTTTTCTTCCTTCCTTCCTTCCTTTTCTCCCTCCCTCCCTCCCTCCCTTCCTTCCTTTTTCCCTCCCTCCCTCTCTCCCTCCTCCGTTCACTTAAAAAAAGTCATTGTTGCATAATTTCTTCTTTTCCCTCCACCTCCACCTCTTCACTTTGTGATATGCCTTTTATTCCAGACTGTTGTTACACAAATAATGCCCAATAATATATTCCTTTTAAGCAATTCTTTTCTTCATCTCTTCCACTGCAGTGTTCATTATTTATTCTCTCTTTTCTTTGTTTTCCCCAATCCTCATGTCAGTCCTGTTTTATACAGTGGTGTTTTACCGTATTTGTCGTTTTTGACTGAGATATTTCACTCAGCATAGTGTCCTCTAGGGCCACCCATATTGTCTAATATTTTATTAATTCCTTGTATTTTTCAGTACTGTGTAGTATTCCATTGTAGGACTGTACCATCGTTTTTCTGTTCATTCATTTGTTGATAGGCACTTGAGTTGCTTCCATTTCTTTGCTATTGTGAGTAATGCAACAATAAACATGGATGTGCAAGCATCTCTTTAGGTGGCAGCTCTGGTTTCTTTAAGGCATATTCTTATTAGTGAAATTATTGGGTCAAATGATATTTCTACTTCCAACTTTTTGAGAAAGTACCATACTCTATTCCATAGTGGTTGAACCATTTTACACTCCCACTAGCAGTGAACAAGAGTTCCAATCTCTCCGTAACCTCACCAGTATTTGTTGTTTGCTGTTATCTGCTGGTTTGCTATTGCAACTGGGATGAGATGATATCTCATAGTTATTTTTATTTGCATCTCTCTGATAAGTAGGGATTTTGAACATTTTTTCATGTGCTTGCTTGCCATCTGAATGTCTTCTTTGATGAAGTGTATTTTGTTATTCTGTTGCTTACTTTTTTCTTATTGAAGTGATGCAGTGTTCTATAAATTTTAGATATGAATCCCTTATCAGATAGGTCATTACCAAATTTTTTCCTAGTCTGTGGCTTTCCTTTTACCCTATTGGAGAAATTTTATATATATGCATTGGAATTTGATTCTTTTTTAAATTTTTTATATT
>NW_006399799.1:993863-1014935 GCF_000299155.1 Elephantulus edwardii | reverse complement strand
GCAATATTGAATTTTCCTATCCATGAGCATGATATATTCTTCTGTCTTTTCTTGTTTCTTGTAGTAAAGTTTTGTAATTTTCTTTGAGTTGGTCTTTTGTGTTTCTAGTTAGATTTACTCCCAAGTATTTAATCTTGTGGTTAGCTATTTTGATGGGTATTGGTTTTTCTTAGCTACATTTCTGTATTCCCTTTGTGACTGTTGTTGTTATGTGTCATCAAGTTGCCTGCAACTCTTAGTTACCCTATTACAACAGCTCTGAAGCCTGCCCTGTCCTCAGCCAGTCTCACTGACTCTAGCATACCTACCCCCATTATCCCAGTTCCTATATCAATCCATTTTATCCAGCTTCTACCTCTTCTGCTTTGTCTCGCTGCCTTTCCAAGCACGGTGTTCTTCTCCTTCATGGCTATGTGTGCAAAGTATGGGAAAAAGAGCATGAAAATCCTAGCCTCCAAGGATAAACTTAGTTTTATCCTTTCCAGGACAGACTTACTTATTTTCTTGGCTGTCTATGGTATGTTCAAGACTCTTCTCGAGCTCCACAACTCAAAGGCATTGATTCTTCTTCTGTCATCCTTAGTCATTGTCCACCTCTCTGATGCATATCAAATAACTATGAAGACCATGACCTGCATCAGGTGCATTTTAGTCTCTAGACTGACATCATTGTTTGTCACTACTCTGGAGAGATCCCTGACAGATTTTCCCTGTGCAATTCATCTTTGTCATTGTAGAGATATCCATTTGATTTTTTTTGTATGTTTGTCTTGTATCCTGCCACTTTGCTGATTTGATCTACTATGTCCAGTAGTTTTCTCGCTGAGTCTCTAGGGCTCTTCTAAGTATACTGTCATATCATCTGCATATAGAGATAATTTTACCTCCTCCTTGCCTATTTGGATACTTCTTATTTCCTTCTCTTGTCTTATTACTATCACTTAGACCTCCAATACGAGAGGTGATAACGGACATCCTTGTCTAGTTCCTGTTCTCAAAGGGAATATGCTATTATTCTCTCTCCATTAAGAATGAAGTTGTCTCTTGGTTTTGCATATATCCTTTTTATAGTGTTGAGGAAATTTCTCCTCTCTTTATATTTTATTGAGCGTTTTAACTAGGAAAGGGTCTTGGATTTTGTCAAAAGCCTTTTCTACATCAATTGATAGGATCATGTGGTTTTTGTTCTTTGCTTTGTTAATGTGATAAATTATACCGATTGTTTTTCCTATATTGAACCATCCTTGCACACCTGTTCATGAATCCCACTTGGTCATGGTGAATTATTTTTTTTATGTACTGTTGGATTCTATTAGCCAGAATTTTATTGAGGATTTTTGGATCTATGTTCATGAGAGATATTAGCCAGTAGTCTCTATTTTGGTTATTTCTTTACCTGACTTTGGTGAGTATTCCATCTTTTTCTCTTTTCTGAAATACTATGTATTGTTAACAGTTCTCTGAATGTTTGATATCATAAAATTCATTAGTAAAACCATCTGTCCAGGGCTTTTTTGTTGTTGTTGTAGGTTGTTTTATTACCTGTTCAGTTTCTTCTTTTGTAATGGGTCTGTTCAGTTATTCAACTTCAGTCTATGACAGTTTAGGTAGGTTGTGAGTTTCCTCACAACAAAAAAAGTATTTGTCCATTTCATCTAGATTTTCATATTTGTTTGAGTATAGTTTTTTCATAATCATTGTTAACCTTTTTGTTTCAGTTAGTTCTGTTATAACATGGCTCCATCATCTCTTAATCAGATTATCTGTATCTTTTCTCTCTTTTCCTTTGTTAGTTTAGCTAGTGGTTTGTTGATTTTATTGACCTTTTTTGAAGAACTGACTCCTTTTGGTTTCAGTTGTTTTTCTGTTTTCTATTTCATTTATTTATGCCCTAATTTTTATAATTTCCTTTTTTTAAAAAAAAGATGGTTTTAGATTTTCTTGCTGTTCTCTTTCAACTTTTTGGAGATGTTAGGTTAAAGAATCTGTCACTTTTTCTTCTGTTTTGATGTGTATAAATTTACCTCTAATTACTGCTTTGGCTGTTTTCCAGAGGTTTTGGTTAGTTGTGTTTTCTTTGTCATTTTTGTGCAAGAAATTTTTTAATTTAATTTTTTATTTCTTCCTTTACCCATTCTTGTTGAAGCAGGGTGTTGTTCAGCTTCCAAATGTATAAGGTTTTTTTGTCCTTTATCCTCTTGTTACTGATTTCTAATTTTGTAGCATTGTGGCTGAGAAGATGCTTTGTATTATTTCTATGTGTTTTTTTTAATTTATTGATCCTTGTTTTGTGACCTAAAATGTTATCTAATTTAGAGAATTTTCCATGCACATTGGAGAAGATGCTATATTGTGCTTTTTGGGGGTGCATTAGCCTGTGTATATCTTTGAGATCAAGTTGGTTTCTTGTGTGGTTTAATTCTTCATCATCTCTGTTGAGTTTCTTTCTGATGGTTCTATCTTTTCTTTCCTTTAGAGTGGTGTATTGAAGTCCCCTATTAGTATTATGGTATTATCTGTTTCTCTTTTCTGTTCTGTTAATGTTTGATTTGTATAATTTGCAGCTCTAACATTTGGTGCATAGATATTTATTATTATGTCCTCTTGTTTTATTGCTTCTTTAAGCATTATGTAGTGGCCTTCCTTGTCCTTTGTGATGGTTTTTAGGTTGAAATCTATTTTATCAGAGATTAATATTGCTAATCTTACTTTTTTCTGGATCCGTTTGCTTGGTATAATTTTTTCCACCCTTTTATTTTTTCTTCTTTTATCTTCACTTTTCAGGTATAGCTCTTATAGAGGACATATTGATAGACTTTTATTTTTATTCCAATATGCTACTCTTTTTCTTTTCAGTTATGCATTTAAACCATTCACATTCATGTAATTATTGATAGGTGAGGTTTTGTTGCTATCATTTTGTTGAGGTTTTTTATTTGTTTTGGTTTTTTGGGTTTTGGGGTTTTGTTTTTGTTTTTGTGTGTGTGTGTGTGTGTTATTGCTGGTTACTTTGGTTCATCCTGCTTTCTGTGGCATCTCGGTAAGAAGGACTTCCCTTAGTATTTCCTGCAATGCTGGTCTTCTTTTTACACACTCCCTTAAGTTCTGCTTTTCTGAGAATATCTTGATCTCTCCATCATATTTGATGGACAGTTTTGTTGACAGTTGTATTCTTTAAGTGTTTGATACATGTCATTCCATTTTTTTCTTGCTCTTATGGTTTTTGCTAAGAAATCAGTACTTAAATCTTATTTGCTTTCCCTTATAGGTTACTTTTCCTATCTCCCTAGCTGCTTTCAGAATTCTTCCTTATATTTGGTTCTAGCAAATTTGACTATGATGTGCCTTGGTGTTTTTCTTTTGGAATCTGTTCTATATGATATTCACTCTGCTTCTTGAATATATATATTTTCTCATTCTTCATTATACCTGGGAAGTTTTCTTCTAGTAATTCTTCCACAACTTTCTCAATGCTGTTACTTGCTTCTTCCTGTTCTGGGATTCCAATGATGCCCGTGTTATTTCTGTTGATGGTGTCTCACATTATTCTTAGGGTTTGGGTTTTTTTTTTCTGTTTCCTTCCTTTTTTATTCTGGTTTTTGCTCTAGCAGATCCGTGGTGAGAATTCTATCTTCTGTTTCACTGGTTCTGTGTTCCATCTCTTCAACTGTGTTCATGTGTCCCTCCATCATATTGACAGCATCTAAAACCTTTGACCTTATATTTTTAGATCATGGTTTCTTGTTTTTCCAGCGTCTCTAATGTCTTGTTTGTTTTAACTGCATTGTTTTGTACTTTTTTTTAAGCTCCTCCTGATTTTGAGTCCTATAATTCTTCAAGTTTGTTTTTCACCCATTGAAAATATTCAATCATTGTTCTTTTAAATTCTGTATCAGAAAGTTCCATCAGATTTTCTGGCTTCAGGAAACCCATTGCTACTGTGTCACTTTTGGGGGTGATATCTTTCTTTGGGCTTGTGTGGGGAATGAAGTAGCCTCCTTCTTTTGGGATTTTGCTGTGATAGAGTTTTTCATGCCTGAAGTGATAGGCACTTCTTGATCTGATGTCACTGCTCCAGAAGAAGGTTGGGCAGGCACATGAACGAATGCACATAGGGTGAGTGTATGCACATATGCACGTGGGGGGTGGATGGAAAGATGTGCACACACACGTGGAAGGGCGTGCAGGAGGGACCTGAATCGAAAACCAGGAAGCCTTGGTTTTCCCCTCAAGACCCCACCCTAGTTGAGCTTTAGCTGTCCCACTCCCTCCTGCTTAAGGTGATGTTGTTGTTGTTGTTGTTGTTGATGTTATGTGCCATTGAGTCATTTCCGACTCATAGTGACCCTATGTACAAGAGCTCTAAACGCTGTTCTATCCTGTGCCAACCTAGCCATCTCAAATACACTTATTCTCACTGCTCCAGTCACAGAATCTATCCATCTCATCAAAGGTCTTCCTCTCCTTCGCCGCCCCTCCACTCTGCCAAATATGATATCCCTCTCCAAGGACCAGTCCCTCCTTGCAGCATGCCCAAAGTATGTCAGATGAAGCTTCAGAATCCTTGACTCCAAGGAGCATTCTGGCTTCACCCTCTCCAGGAAAAACCTGTTTGTTCTCCTAGCAGTCCATGGTATATTCAACACTCTTCTCCAGCACCACAGCTCAAAGGCATCAATTCTCTTTCTATCAGCCCTAGTCACTGTCCAACTCTCTGATGCATAGCACGTAATTGCAAAGACTATAGCCCGGATCAGTTGCACCTTAGTCTCCAGCTTGCTGTTGTTGCTCTTCAGTACTCTTGAGAGGTCCCTCACAGTCAACTTTCCCAATGCAATTCATCTCTTGATTTCCTGGCTGCTGTTACCAAGAGTGTTGATTGTGCAGCCAAGCAAACTAAAACTATTACCTATCTCAATCTCTTCACCATCCATACTGATGCTGCCAATTGGCCCATTGGTGAGAATCTTTGTTTTCTTGATGTTGAGCTTCAATCCATATAGGAGGCTGCAGTCCTTGACCTTCTGCAGCAAGAGCTTCAGGTTCTCCTCAGTTTCAGCAACAGGGTTGTGTCATCTGCATAACGCAGGTTGTTGATGACTCTTCCACCAATCCTGATGCCACCTTCATCTTCGTACAGCCCAGCATCTCGGATGATCTATTCTGCATACAGATTGAAAAGGTATGGAGACAGAATACATCCCTGACAGACCCCCTTCTTGATTTTGAACCATGTAGTGTCTCCTTGCTCTGTTCTGACAACTGCCTCTTGATCCAAGTATAGGTTTCACATTAGCACAATCAAATGTTCTGAGATTTCCATTCTTCTCAGAGTCAGGAACAGCTTGTTGTGATCAACATAGTCAAAAGCCTTTGCATAGTCAATGAAGCACAGATAGACATTCTTCTGATATTCTTTGTTTTCTGTCAAGATCCATCTAACATTAGCTATAATATCCCTAGTACCACAACCTCTTCTAAGTCCAGCCTGCACATCTGGCAGTACTCTGTTGACATATTGTTCCAAATGTTTTTGGATAATTTTCAGTAGACTCTTGCTTGCAGGTGATATTAATGATATTGTTTGATAATTTCCACACTCTGTTTGGGTTACCTTTCTTTGGAATGCAAAGAAATATCGATCTTTTGCAGTCAGTGGGCCAGCTGGCTGTTCTCCAGATTTCTTGGCACAACTTAGTGAGCACATCCAGGGAAGTGTCTGTCTGTTGAAATATGTCAATTGGTATGCCGTCAACTCCTGGAGCCTTGTTTTTAGCCAATTCCTTCAGAGCAATTTGAACTTCCTCCTTCATCACCATAGGCTCTTGCTCATATGTCATGTCATGAAATTCTTCTGTGTCATCCAGTTCCTTCTGATTCAGTGACTCTGTGTACTCCTTCCATCTTCTCTTGATACTTCCTGGATCATTTAACATTCTACCTAAAGTATCCTTAAGTATTGCCACCTGTGGCTTGAATTTGTTTTTCAGTTCCTTCAGCTTAAGAAACACAGCGAGTTCGTTCGGCCCTTTTGACTTTCTGACTTCAGCTCTATGCACATTTCATTATAGTATCTTGCTTAGTCGTCCTGAGCTGCCTTTTGAAATTTTCTGTTTAGCTCTTTGATTTCTTGGTTTCTTCCTTTAGCTTTGGCTTCTCGGCGCTCTAATGCAATATTCAGAGTCTCATCTGACATCCATCTTGGTCTTTTCTTCTTTTTCAGCCTTTGTAATGATCTTTTGCGTTCTTCATAGATGATTTTCTTGATATCCTCCCAGAGCTCGTTTGGCCTACGCTCATTGGTGCTAATTGGTCCAGCAGTCAGCCATGATTCCCCTAAGTACCTCACTCAAATACCTGCTGTCCTGCTTGCTCCTGGCAGGTGAGTCTTGCTGTGGCTCAATGCTCCCTGCTGTGGCTCGCTGCTGCCTTCTGAGGCTTCCTGTATCCCGCTGATGCTCACTGCTTCTGCGGCTCTCAAATGTTCACATTGGTCCACAGCAACATTTTGAGAAGCACTTACATATTTGTGCTCCCTTTTTTGACCGAGGCCTGCAAGGCCAAGGGCCTGATAGCAGTCCCCCCTCTGCCCCCAAACTACCTGAATGACCAAGGAGGAAGCCTGTTGTTCCCTTCTGGAAGTGGCTTCTCACCTTCGTCAAGATACCCAGGACCTCCCTGTTGCCTGAGTTAAGGGGTCCCACATGGTCAAGCTGGACAGCAGGTTTTCACCCCAATGTACCTGAATGACCAAGGAGGGAAGCCTTTTGTTCCCTTCTTGAAATGGCTTCTCACCTTTGTCAAGACACCCAGGACCTCCCTGTTGCCTGAGCTAAAGGGTCCCATGTGGTCAAACCAGACAGCTATTTGTTCGCCGAAGTACCTGAATGACCAAGGAGGCAGCCTGGTTTTCCTGGCAGCACTGTCCCCGTCCCACCAGCATAGTGTTTTGGGGTTTTTTTGTGTTTTTTTTTTTAATGTAACATTTTTCCTTTTTTATTATTATTAATTTTAATGAAAGTTTACAGAGACTTTGAATTTCCATTTATTCACTGTTGCACTTTTCTCCCAGCCCAACCTCCCCCTCAGTTTGCTCTACTCTTTGAAAAGTAAAAGAAAAAATTCTTTCATTATTATACAATCCCTCCCCCAAAGTCCACTCCACTATGCAGCCTTCATTCTGGACTCCTGTCATGACAATACCTACTCAGATATCCCTTTAAAACAGTTCTCTCCCTCATCTATTTCAATGCAGTATATATAATTTATCCCATCTTTCTCAGTCTCCCCCAACCCCGATGTCAGTCCCGTTTTACAACAGTGGCATTATGCAGTATTTGTCCTTTTGTGAATGAGATAGTTCACTCAGCATAATGTCTTCCAAGGTCACCCATTTTGTATATTTCATTAAATTCTTGTTTTTCAGTGCAGCATAGTATTCCACAGCTTCTCTGTCCATTCGTTTGTTGATGGGGACCTAGGTTGTTTCCAACTCTTTGCTATTGTGAACAGAGCCACAATAAACATGGGTGTGCATATATCTGCTTGGGTGGAGGTTATGGTTTCTTTGGAGTGTATTCCCAGAAGTGGAATTGCTGGGTCAAATGGTATTTCTATTTGTGACTTTTTGAGAAAGCACCATACTGCCTTCCATAGTAGTTGCACCAAGCATTGTGTTTTTAAGATCCATCAATATTATTACAGTTGTCAATAGTTGGTTCCATATTATTATTAAGTAGTATTTAACTGTTTGGATATACCAGGGAATTTTTCCTATTGTGAATAAACTTTCATAAACATGTCTATACAGGACTTTTAATGGGCATATGATTTAATTTTCCTTGAATGAATTTTTAGGAATGGATTTTCTAGTTCTTGGGATAGTGTGCATATTTTGTTTTATAAACTACGCAACCATTTTCCAAACTAGTTATGCCATTCCAGAGAAGCTTTTAAAAAACCTATTAGAGGACAGTAAGCAATAAATGTTGGAGAGGATTTGGTTAGATAGGAACTCTTATACACTGATAGGATTGTAAATGGTAGAACTGCTCTAGAAGGTAGTTTGGCATTTCCTCAGAAAAGCTGAACATAGAAATTCCATATGACCCAGCTATTCCACTCTTTGGGATATACCCTGAGAAGATGAGAACTGAGACCCAAATTGAGACTTGTACATCAACTTTCATAGCAGTGTTATTCACTATCCCAAGAACAAGGAAACAGCTCAAATGTCCAACCACAATCAAATGGATTGAGGAATCGTGGTACATTCACACAGTGTAATACTACACAGCCTTTTGGAGCAATGATTTTGTAAATCACTGCCTAACTTAGAAGGGACTGGAGAGTATTATGCTAAGTGCACTAACTCAGTCCCATGAAGACAAATACAGTATAAGACCATTATTGTAGAATGTGTATGAGGATGTAAGGTGGGGAGCATGGGAACAGAGGGGTGAGGATGGGCAGGGGTGGAGGTGATTAATCATTGGGTTGCACAAACTGCTGGATGGAGGGAGTGTTGGATAAAGCAAATGGGAAAGATCTGGTGTGAAAAACAAAGTATATGGACTTTGTAAGTAAACCAGTATAAAATAAAAATTTTATTTAAAAATCCTCCAAACCCCTTGTTAGACCACCTTCTCACTCAGAAATATATATTTGATCTGCATTAATGTCAATGCATAAACATTTATAATATACTCACCTGATGCTTTAATGTTCAGCAGAGGTGTGAGTCACTTATGGTTAACATTTAACTTTTGATAAAAACATTTGAAAAATGCACAAAGTTGCTTTTACTTTGGAAATTCGTTTTCTGTTACTGCTCCCATTTTCCTTTACTCTCATTGCTAGAAATATTTGAGATGGCCCAGAGCAAACTGGAGAAGCTATTGCTTAGAAGGGGATGTCTTGTTTGAAAATATGGAGGGTCAGCGAAAGAAAGACCCTTGATGAGATGGATAGACACAGTGACTGCAGCATTAGCTCAAGTGTGTCAGAGATGATGAGGATGGCACAGGATAGGACAGGAATCAGATCTGTTGTTCATAGGGTGACTATGAGCCGTACTTGTCTAGAAGACACATAACAACAATAACAATAATGTCAGAGGAGGAGAATGGCATCCTCTATTTGGTATAATGCATGGTTCATTTTTAAAGAATAAGAACACATTTAAGCAACAACAACAGGACAATTTGACCTTCACAGTGCAGGCTTTTTAATCGAAAGACTTGGTTTTTTGGTCCTAGTTTTGCCACTTTATATCTGACTTTGAGCAAGCTCCTCATCAGTTCTCTCTTCTGTAAAATGAGACTTATCCTGTCAGTTATACTTATGTAAGATAGTAAGGGTAAAAATGCCTGACTCACATAATTTTTTTTTAAATTTACTGTAGGACTAGAAAGTAGAGATGTTATCTAACTCCACTTGATAAGGGGAATTCCTGTGTGGACAAAAGATAATTTAAAACTTTTTTCTTTGGTTCCATAATATGGATCTAGATGGTGAGGTTGTGAATGTCAAGAGTTGGAGAA
Organism: Elephantulus edwardii; assembly: GCF_000299155.1. Classification (NCBI taxonomy): domain Eukaryota; kingdom Metazoa; phylum Chordata; class Mammalia; order Macroscelidea; family Macroscelididae; genus Elephantulus; species Elephantulus edwardii. Next base: position 1,005,393 of record NW_006399799.1, on the reverse strand, counting down.
CTGACACCATTGCCTGAAATGACTGGAGAGTAGAAATCAGTATGAACTCAGTCATTCTACTAATCATGACTATGGTACAGTGCTGGACAATATGATGTTCTCTTATGTGTGAAGGTGCCATGAGTCAGAGCAGACCCAATGCCAACTAACAATGGAAAATTCTTTGCTTTTTTAGAAAGGCAGTATTTTTATTGTATCCAAGATTGCTATGGGCTCCAGTTATCAGCATAGGGATCCAGAGTAAAAGAATGACTTCTAATGAGCCTCTTTTTAACTTTTTGGACTCCCTGAATGTCTATGCTTTGTAGGGGCTCAGGGTGGATTGAGCAGGAGAAAGGGATCAGATGGCCTGTTATGTGAAGCATGTGCCTGGCTTCAGTAGTCTCGTTTTGGGTTGGTTGTATTCTGTAATGTGTCCCCTGAGAAGACAGACTAAGCAGCCTGGGTTACCCTGCAATTTCTCCAAACTATTTGCATGAAATACTGCAGGCAAAAAGCCCAGTCCCTGATTGGCTGTTGCTAGGTAACAACATAATCATCAGGAAATTAGGCTGTCTTTTTTTTTCCCCTCTCTCTCTCTTCCAACCCAGAGTATGTGTGCGATTGCAGCGTTGTGCAGCAAGAGAGAGAGAGTGGAACAAAGAGAGATAAATGGGATGGTCTTGAAGGCGGGGACACCACAGCCACAAACCTGCATCCCACGGTAGGACAATTTGTTTGGGGTTGGGCTTTTTACCCAGTCAAGCCATTATTGGTACAAGTTCCTTTTTTTAAATAAGAATGACAGAGCTAGCAGGATCCTGTAGACAAGAACAGAAGCGGTGTGGAAGCAACTTTGACATTTGGAGTGATTTTTAGAGGCAGGTGATAATGCTTAATATATGGGAATGATCCAATGACAGAGGGCAAATAAATGCATGTGTCTGGAGGATGTGTAGAGGCAGATAAGAACCATTAGCATAGCTGTAGAGTGTTTGTGAGGAGTAAAATGTGAGAACGTGCATGTGAATGAGGTGTGTGATCAGGAAAATCAAGCATGCTCTTAAATGTGAACGGAAATGCCAAAGACTGAAGTTTAGAACTGTGTTGTAATTCCACCAATGTTTACGTATTTGGTCCTAGTGTTATTATTTAGCCAGACAATCCTCAGCCAACCCTTCTGCCAAGCTAGACTTGGCAGGTGGATAAAGAAGCAAGAAGGGAGAGACAGAAAAAAGAGGAGAGAGAGACTCTGTGTGTGTGTGTGTGTGTGTGTGTGTGTGTGTGTGTGTGCGTGCCATACCCACACATACATGTGGTCACAACAGAAACATCTAGTTCATTTCCAACATTGTGTTCTAATATGATAGTATGTAAAGTCCTGGCAAATGCACAGCCACACTTGTGCACTTTCCGGATAATGAGTAATGAATATCCATGGGGACCCTCAGTACTTTTCTTTTCTTTCACACAAGCCCCAGGTGGCTTCCCCACCTCTAATGTCCCTTATCTGGTTTTCCTTTTAAGTCTCTGGCAATGACCCTGCCCTTATACTAGACCCTCCATTGCCATACTGCATACTTCATTGACTTGCTACAACCCCAGGCAAGCTAATTGCCTTTGCCATTCATTGTCTGCCAGATTAATGACTCCTCCTGTGTCTGGTTGCCCATAGTGTCCTCTGAGATTCCTCTGTGTATACTCTGGCTTCTCTTTCCCTTCTACCCCCACTCTGCAGCTCAGCCTTGCTAAAGTCTATATCTGAGTTTTCGGAAGTCATCCATTTGGATGCTAAACTAGAACCATCTTTTTTCCCCCCTGGTTAGAAATGGTAGTCCCAGGGCTAATGCCGAGGGGAACATTTTATATGCATGATAAAAATATAAGCAAGTTATCAAGACTGAATGTGTACCAGGAGCTACTACTCAGGAAAGAGAAGCCTCCTAACTGTACTACTCCCTACAATGATTTGCTGTTTCCAGTTAGGGAGCCAGCAACACTCAAAGTTCTTGCCCTGGATGAGGTGGGGAAAAGCCACCACCCATTTACAGTGGCCAAAGTCCCTCCTCAGAACATGCACACAGAATGAACCTGGGGTTCTGCAAAGGTTTCATGCCCTCAAGTACCGATCTGCTTCCTCTTCTACATCCAGCACCTATTTTCTTCATCTTTGAATTTCCAGTTCTTCATCACAGTCTTCTCAGACATTAATAGTCTCTTTCACTTCTACTTTCCCAGTATTATTGCAACCGTGTTTCTCAAGGCATGCTCCCTGAGTCCAGAACATCTGAAACCTGCAGGTGTGGATCAGCATCTGTTTTAACATAACCTCTAGTTGATTCTGATCTACATTAAAATTGAGAACCATTGTAGACAAATGAAAACTTTCATTTTTAAAAAAATTCCTAAGTGAAACAGATCACTCTTGAAAACTACTTCTAAGAATAGAAAATAGGGGCAACATGTAATAGGAATGATCCCCTACCTATAATGCCCTTTCTCTATTTCCATCTTGACCCAAACCTATCTTTAAAATCCCACCCCAAATTTAAATACTAGCTAATTTAACAAAAGATTGTTTCACTTAACTGCCTGTGAATGGGGCGACACCTTGGGTTTTCTACTTGGGGGGGGGCGGGGTCAAAATCCAGTGTACATGGTCTCTGTGTTGACCGTGTTTATGTTACCAGGACTGAAATTTTGCAATAGCTCAAAGCCCTAGTTTAAAGACAAGAATAGCATATAAAACAGTGTTCACAAATGGAAGAGTTAGAAATCATTGAAAAGCTTAAAAGTTTTAATTGGCTCTCTGGTGTTCAGTAAAAGATTTCCATGGAATGATACGCAACTAGCATTGAAAGAGATTTAGAGGCAATCTGCATAAATTATTCTTGCCGTGAGCTGTCCAGCCTCTATTTGAACAGCTCCACTAGTTCAAAGATTGGTAGTTTGTACCACCCAGAGGCACCTCAGAATACGAGCCTGGTGATCTGCTTCCTGAAAGGTCTCAGTCTGGAAAACCTGTGCAGCATTCCTGCTCTACATACTTAGGGTCATCATGTTGTTGTTAAGTGGTGCCAAGTGAACTGTGACTCATCCTATAAAAAGCAGATCTGAGGGGAGCTCTGGTGGCCTAGTGGCAAGAAGCTGCAACTACAATCCCAGGGGTGCACAGTTCGAATCCACCAGATGCTCTGCCAGGGAAGGAGGGACAATCTCCTCCTGTACCAGTCAGATCTGATTTGACGGTACACGCACACAAAAATAATAAAATTTTTAAAAAAATAAAAAAAAAAGTGGATCTGAACCCAGCCCTGTCCTGTGCCATCATTGCATTGGGTCAGTCTATCTATCTCATTATGGGTCTTCCCCTCTCTCACTGATCCTCTTTCTTTCCAAGCATGATGTCATTTTCCAAAGGACTACTCCCTCCTAACAACATATCCAAAGTAAGATGAAGTTTCACTATCCTTGCCTCCAAGGAAAATTCTGGCTGGACTTGTTCAAGAAATACTTGTTTATCTTTTGGTGGTCCATGGGAAGGGTATTCAGCACTCTTCCCTAACACCACAACTCTAAGGCATCAATTCTTCTTCGGTAATCCTTATTCATTTTCCAACTTTAAGCTGCATACCAAGTAATTGAAAAGATTATGGTTTGGGTCGGGTACATCTTAGTCTTTAAATGGACATCATTGCTCTTCAGCACTTTGGAGAGGTCCCTGACAACAGTCTCTTCCAATGCAATATGTCATTTGATTTCCAGGCTGCTGGTGCCAAAGGTGTTGATTGTAGATCTAAGCAAGATAAAATAGTTGACAATTTCTGTCTCTTCTCCATCTATCATTAAGTTGCCTATTGGCCCCATTTTTGTTTTCTTGGTACTGAGGTGTAACCTATATTGAAGGCTGTAGTCTTTGATCCTCTGCACTAACTATTTCAAGTCTCACTCACCTTCAGTAAGAAAAGTAGTATAGTTTGCATAATGCAAGTTCTAGACGGGTCTTCCTCCAGCTTATTGAATTACTTTTCTCTGTTTTGAAATCTCAAACCATCAAAAACTCCTTGCTATTGAGTCAGAACTGACTCATAGCTGACCTTCCCAGGGATTTTTAGAGGCTGTAAATGACATGGAAAGAGTTTGCCCGTCTTTCTCCTGAGGAGCAGCAGGTGGATTTGAACCATCTGCCTTTGGGTTGACAACGCAAATCCTCAATCACTAGAGCTTATTTTTGAAATTTGTTGTTGTTACATACCATCAAGTCAGGACCTACCAATATCTGGCCCTCCAGCAGGTTTACAGAGGCAGTGAATCACACAGGAGTAGATTGCCCAACTTTCTTCTGTGGAACAGCTGGTAGAGTCGAACCATGTGCCTTTGAGATGGCAGCATAGCTCTTTATCATAAGGCCACCATAGTCTTAGTGGCCTGGTGGTAAGGAGTTGCACTACCAACCTGAAGGCACATTGACTCACTCAGCTGCACCATGGGAGAGAGGTGACATTCTCCTTCTGTGCAGTGTACAACTTCTGAAAACCCACTAGAAGGTCAGCTATAAGTTAGCTTGATTTGACTAGATGGTTCCTAACAATAACAACAACAGTCTTAGTTCACTAGCCTTACTGGTACAATGATTAGATGTTTAGCTGCTAACCCAAAAAGTTTGTGGTTCAAAACCAGCAACCCTGAAAGAGAAATCTGTGTCCATAAAAATTTATGAGGCAGTTTTACTCTGCCTGATTGGGTCTTTAGGAATCAGAATCTTCTTGCTTTGGTTGAGTTGAGTTGGTTGGTTTGAGTCTTGGTTCTGCTACTTCATCTAACAAGATTGTTGTTGTAGTTGTTAAGTGCCGTCGAGTCGCAGGCAACTCATAGTGACCCTATAAAGGAAAGTCCTCAAAACTTGTGTGGTTTTCATCCTCTCTCCAGGTTCATAGGGTTTCCAGAGGCAAGTTATTACAGAAGTGGATGCCACTCCTGCTTCCAAGCTTGTTTTAATTGGGCAGCTCCACCCAACACTGTCCACCATGGGTAACCAACCATTAACGCATTTGACACATCAGTGTCACAGTGTTCAGCCTCACAGCAACCACAAGTTACCGCTGTACAGCAAGTGGACACACCAGGGCTATACAACCTAGAGAAATGTTTGAACAAAAACAATGAAAAACAAGCCCAAGGGCAGCAGATTAAAAGTCACTCACCTTTGGCTTGGTAGCATAGCTTTCTGTCCACTGGGCCAACTGATCACTCTCTATGTTGATGTTATTGTTGTTAAGTGTAACAAGATTATCTACCTAATATTTATAAATATGAGAAAAGAAATAGTTATACATATCTGGAAAAAGTTAAGTGTTAAAGGGAAATCTACCCAATTTAGATAGATATTCACTGAAAAGAGCAAAAAATGGAAAGACATGAAAGGAACTCAAAGTCAATAGTTGTGCTGAGAGAAGAGAAACAGATTTAGGGGTTAAAATGTAATACAAGTGAACCTTCCAAATGTAATAGGATGAAAATGTCTAGTGGTCGCAGTGGAGCAGAGCCTGACCACAGACATTCAGTATGTTCCTGCCAGAGAAGAATGTTAATAGCCAGGTACGAGTTATTATTTGGGACAGATAAGAGTAAGGAGACCCCAGAGCAGAGCCTCGTGGACTCTGGAATTGCTTTGTGATTCCAAAGCTGCCATGAGATGTTGCCCAGTCAGAAGCAAAAACTTTCCAAGAGAAAACCTCTTAGGAATGGCTGAGTCCTCTAAATGGCGGGCTGAGCCAAAGTAGTGAAGGCTTTCAGGAAGGGACTGTCCTAGGAAAGGTGTGAAGAGGAAGTGGAGAAAAGAAGCCAAGATTCCAAGTTACATGACTGTTTACGATCTAACGTGATTAATCCTAACACCTTGGCACCTGATAACTTAATCTTCACATGGAAAAGAGCTCCTAAGAAGAATGGTTATTGATCCAAATTCTTTGGATTTCTAAAGCAACTTTACTGTACAAAACTTGGGGTTATGTAGGGAATTTAGTAATAGCAGTTGTTAACTAGCTTCATGGGTCTCCCATTTTCCTCTCCCCATCCCACATATATATACATGTAAGTGTACTTTCATGAATGCCTCACTCTACATACACATATTCACCATGGCTTATGTCTACCCTTCTCTGAATTTTACCTGTAGATGAGTGTTTTTCTTTTTTCCAGAAGAAAATTCCTACAGTTTGAGAATGGAGCTATTTTGGATTCTGGTGGTAAACTTATGTTCAAACCAGGACTAAATATATTCAAGTTAGCTTTTGTTTGGAACATTGTAAAGGATTAGAGACTTAAATGTTTGAGAATCTCCCCTTTCACACATTCAAGAAGGCACTCCCATAAAGCTCAAGGGACATGAACTTTAAACTGTTTATCCTCCTTAACAGCTTATGATCTTGGCAAAGCTGCTCAGAACCTGATTCTTCATCTATACTTAGGAATCTAAAACAATGATGGAAGAATTGAGGCAAGCAGAGGGATGTTGAGAATTATTGAATGTCTCCTCTGCAGTATGCACTGTGCTCAATGTTTGGCTTGCTTTTTCTCATGGGTTGTTTTTGTTTGTTTGGCTGATTTTTTTCACAGTAATTCTTAAAAATCCCATGCCTTCAGAACTGTTTTACAGCTGAGATAACCAAGGCCCACAGAGGCTGAGTAATGAAGCTCTCACAGCGGTGGGAATTGGAGCCATTTCTTCTGTGAAACTCTTCCTGTTTCCTCTAAATCATGTTCCTTCCTGAGGCTGGGCTCAGCACATAATGAAGAAAGATAGGTTTCCCCTTCATCCCTTTTCTCCAAAGTTCTATGTGTTGATTGTTTTCTTTTATTTTTCAGTTGAGTGCTTGTAAATTATTTTATAATAGGATCAGCCTTCTGTGTAGATCAGATAATATATGGTAAGGATGCCTATGAAGAGGAAAAGCTATAAATATTGAACATTTTTATTGCTCAAGAATGATTTCTGGGATATCATGCCGGCCTGGGAAAGTTAAAGTTGACAAGTTTGCGTTGGACTGGCTCTTTGCTTTAAATAATGCTTGTGAGTCTATAGGCATACATAGACACATTTTCTTGAGCTTTGCATTACTGTACTTTGGAGATACTGCATTTTTGTACAAATTGAAGATTTGAAGCAACGTGTGTTAGCCAATTCTTCTGGCACCCTTTTTTCAACAGCATGTGCTTATTCATTCCATATCTATGTGTCACATTCTGGCAATACTTGCAGTGTTTCAAAATGTTTCACAGTGCTATACTGTACACTTAGTAGACTATGGGAACTGCCCTAGAATGGAGTTCAACTCATAGCAACCCTCTGTCATATTTCCAAGGCTGTAAATCTTGGTGGGAAGAGACTATCCACCTTTCTTCCTTTCCTAGGACAGTCCTCTCATTTTCTTCTAGGACAGTTCCTTCCTTTTCTTTTCTTTTTTTTTTTTTTTGACAGTTCCTTTCTAAGAGCAGCTGGTGATTTTAAACTATCGACCTTCCGATTAGCAGTGCAGCATGACACTAGAGCTCCTTTAGTAGGTATAGTATGGTGTAAACATAACTTCTGTATGCACTGGGAAGCCAAATGTTTCATGTATTCTCAGAAGCATGCTTGTATTATACAGAAGGCAGTAAGAGACAAATACTGTATAAAACCATTATTGTAGAATGAGTATGAGGGTCCAAGGTGGAAGAGAATGTGGAAATACAGGGGTTGGGGGGGGCGGGTAGGGTGTTGATCATAGGGTTGAACAATTCAATAGGTGGGTGGGGTGAAGGAAATGGGAGGGATCTTTTATTAAAAACAATGTATTCAAACTTTGTCAATAAATCAGAGGAGATATATATATATGTATATATAGCAGTAAAATACAGGCTAACTATTATACAGAGGCAGTGTGGGAGAAGCCTATAGTGGAGTTGTTATTGTTGTTGTGTGCCATCAAGTTGCCTGCAACTTATAGTGACCCTATGTACAACAGCCCTAAATCCTGCACTATCTCTTACCAACCTTATTGTCTCTGACACACGTACCCGCATTACTCCAGTGACGGAATCAATCCATCTCATCCAGGGTCTTACTCCCCTGGGCTATTCCTCCAACCTCCCAAGCATAATGTCCTCTCCAAGGACTGATGCTGCCTTGCAACATGTCCGAAGTATGTCAGACAGAGCGTCAGAATCCTTGCCTCCAAGGAGCAGCCTGGCTTCACCCTCTCCAGGACAAACTTGTTTGTACTTCTAGCAGTCGATAGTATATTCAATACTCTTCTCCAACACCACAGCTAAAAGGCATCAATTCTCCTTCTATCATCCCTAGTCATGGTCCAGCTCTCTGATGCATAGCGAGTAATGGTAAAGACCTGTGTCAGGTGAACCTTAGTCTCCAGACTGACATCATTGCTCCTCAGTATCTTGGAGAGGTCTCTGACAGCAGACTATCCCAGTGCATTTCGTCTTTTAATTTCCTGGCTGCTGGTACCAAGAGTGCTGATTGTAGAGCCAAGCAAACTGAAGCTGTCAACAATCTCAATCTCTTTACCATCCATCATGATGTTGCCAATTGGCCCAGTGGTGAGAATCTTTGTTTTCTTGATGTTGAGCTTCAATCCATATTGAAGGCTGTAATCCTTGACCTTCTGCAGCAAGCACTTCAGGTTCTCCTTAGTTTCAGAAAGCAGGGTTGTGTCATCTGCATAACGCAGGTTGTTGATGAGTCTACCTCCAGTCGTGATGCCACATTTCTCCTCATAGAGCCCAGCCTCCTGGATAATCTGTAGTGGACAAATAATTCTGCCTCCTTGAATAGACAAGCAAACGTGGCTTCAAGTCCTGTACATGCCATTTCCTAGTTCATTGGCCTTGGATAAGTATGAGACCTCTTTGAACCTTAATTTTCTTGTAGCAAAAAATATCCTGTCATATAATAGTTGTTGTGAAAAAAATGCTCCTATATTTTCAATTACCTGCTATGCAGCTGAAAGTTGGACAGAGTATAAGGATGACAGAGAATCCAGGCCTTTGAGTTGCAGTGTTGGAAAAGAGTGTTGAATATCACATGGACTGCCAAGAGGACAAACAAGTATGTCTTGGAAAAGGCAAGGGTAGTGAAACTATCGCACAAAGGCTGGGCATCTTGTTAGGAGGGATCAGTCCTTGGAAATTACATCATACATGGAAAGGTAGAGGATTAGCAAAGGAGAGGCAGACCCTCAACGAGATGAATTGACATAGTGACTATAGCAGTGGGTTTGAGTATGCCAGAGAAAATGAGGGTAGCACAGGATAGGGAAGAAATCCATTGTTCATACGGTTACTCTGAGTCATGATCATTCAAGAGCACTTAATAACAACAACATTATGATGTTGATGATGTACTCCAACAACTAAAACCAAAGATGAGGAATTTGAGGAATTCTACCAATTTTGTAGTCTGAAATTGACTGAATGTGTAATCAAGATGCATTAATATTAATTGGTGACTAGAACACAAAAGTTGGAAATTAAGAAGAAGGGGTGTTTGGTCATTATGGACTTGTTGTTGTTATGTGCAGTCAAGTCGCTGGCAACGCATAGCAACCCTATGTACCAGAGCCTTAAACCCTGTTCTATCCTGTGACAACCTCACTATCTCCAACACACCTACTTCCATTACCCCAATCACTGAATCCATCCATCTCATCGAGGGTCTTCCTCTCTTGCATTGTTTCTCTGCTCTCCCAAACATGGCATCCTTCACCAAGGACTGATCCCTTCTTGCAACATGCCCAAAGTATGTCAGACGAAGCTTCAGAATCCTTGCCTCCAAGGAGCAGCCCAGTTTCACCCTCTCCAGGTTGAACCTATTTGTTCTCCTAGCAGTCCATGGTATATTCAACAATCTTCTCCAGCACCACAGCTCAAAGGTACCAGTTCTCCTTCTATCATCCCTAGTCATTTGTCCAGCTCTCTGATACATAGCACACAATTGCAAAGACTATAGCCCAGATCAGACGCACCTTAGTCTCCAGCCTGACGTCGTTGCTTCTCAGTACTCTGGAGAGGTATGGCTGCTAGTATCAAGAGTGTTGATTGTGGAGCCAAACTGTTAATAATATCAATCTCTTCATCATCCATAATAATGCTGCCAATTGGCCCAGTGGTGAAAATCTTTGTTTTCTTGATGTTGAACTTCAGTCCATATTGAAGGCTGCAGTCCTTGACCCTCCGCAGCAAGCACCTCAGGTCCTTCTCAGTTTCAGCAAGCAGGGTTGTGTCATCTGCATAACACAGGTTCTTGATGAATCTTCCTCCAGTCCTGATGCCACATTCCTCCTCGTACAGCCCAGCATCCTGGATGATCTGTTCTGCGTACAGATTGAAAAGGTACAGAGATAGAATACATCCCTGGCAGACACCTTTCCTGATTTTGAACCATGCAGTGTCTCCTTGCTGTGTTCTGATGACTGCCTCTTGGTCCAAGTATAAGTTTCGCATAGCACAATCAAATGTTCTAGGATTTCCATTCTTCTCAGGGTCAGCACAGGTAGCACAAATGAGGGTGAAGATTGAATGACTGAATTTTGTACAATAAATAATTTATTCATCACAAACACAAATGAAAGCTATACATGCGAACCTTACTTGGTGGACTGCATAGGAAATCAGATTGATGCAAGTTGGATTTAGAAGAGGCCTTGGCACCAGCGGTATCATTGTTGATATCATGGATCTTGGCTGAAAGTAAAGAATAACTGAAGAATGTCTATCTCATTGGGTATTTATGTGTATTTACCATGCAAAGGCATTTGGTTGTGTGAATCATAGCAAACTGTGACTAACAGTGAGAAAAATAGGAGTACCAGAACACTTAATTGTACTTGTATGGGACCTAGACCTAGACCAAGAAGCTGTTTTCTGAGCAGAACAAGGGAACACTGCATGATTTAAAATCAAGAAAGGTATATATCAGTGCCATATCCTTTCTCCATACCTGTTCAACCTGTATGCTGAGCAAATCATTCAAAAAGCTGAACTTTATGAAGAAGAATGTGGCTTCAGAATTGGAGGAAGACTTATTAACCATGTGCATTACGCATATGACACAATTTTGCTTGCTGGCAGCAAAGGGGACTTAAGGCACTTTCTGTAGATGATCAAGGACTTCAGTATCAAGAAACAAAAATCATAGAGGCACCATCATAGAGGATAGATCAATAGAATGGATAGAGAAAAGATTGAAATCATCAACAATTTCATCTGACTTGTATCCAGAATCAACACCCTTGGTATCAGCAGCCAGGAGATCAGGAAATGTATATTGTTGTTGTTGTTATTTACCGTTGAGTCACTTGCAACTCATAACGACCCTATGTACAACAGCCCTAAACTCTTCTCTGTCCTGTGCCAGTCGCACTGTCTCTGATACACCCATCCTGATCACCCTAGTCACTGAATCAATCCACCTCATAGAGGGCCTTCCTCTCCTGCTCTGTCCCTCCACCCTCCCAAGCATATGTCCCTCTCCAAGGACCTGTCACTCCTCACA
>NW_006399799.1:989724-991428 GCF_000299155.1 Elephantulus edwardii | reverse complement strand
GAAATCAGGGAGTGAGATACCTCCTACCGTTCTTCTATTCTTAAGGAGTGCTTTGCTTATTCGGGGCTTTTTCCCATTCCATACGAAATTGGAGATAGAATGACAGAAGAATTATTGCCTTTGAGTTGTGGTGTCGGAGAAAAGTACTGAATATCACAAGGACTTCCCAAAGCACAGACAGATAAGTCTTAGATAAAGTGCAACCAGAGTGCTCCTTAGAAGCAAGGATAGCAAAGCTTCATCTTATCTATTTTGGGCATGTTAGGAGAGGCTATTTCTTGGAAAAGGACATCATGCTTAGCAAGGTGGAGGGTCAGTGAAACGAAGGAAGACCCTCAACAAGATGAATTGATGCAGTGACTGCAGCAATAGACTCAAGTGTGACAGCGATGAGGAGGATGGCACTGGATAGGGCAAGGATCAAAACTGTTGTTTATAGAATTGCTATGAGTCATACTTGACCCGACAGCACCTAACAACCACCACCTTTGGGTTGGCAGTGCAGTTCCTTACTCATTAAGCCTCCAGAGCTCTCTCATCCCTATTTAGGGAATATAAAAGGAAACTCAAAAGTAGGAAGGTGACACTCTTTAAATAAGCTCTTGGAGAAGCATATTCAATTAGTAGATGGAAAACATGAACTTCCTGTTCTTCAAGGCATTCTAGCAGCCCTCATGGTGCCATGGTTAAGTGCTTGGCTGCCAACTGAAAGATCAGCAATTCAAAACCACCAGCTGCTGTGCTGGATAAAAATAAGGCCAACTTCACCAAAAAGATAATAGCATTTTAAACCCTTTTTGGCAGGCCTCTTGGAGTTGAAAACAACAATATCAGTGAGGTTTTGGGCTTTCCAAAGTACTCATGTAATCAACAGACTCCTTAACCCAAGGTACTACAGAGTAACTGGTAGGTCTAAAGTATTTTAAAAGGCTAGAAGAAGATAGAGAAGGAAAAAGAAAGTCAGAAGAATTTGTAGATCCATTTCCTCCTGTAATTACTCTGTGAGTTGCACGTATCAGTTTCCTGGTGTTGGTGTTGGTAGTGTGTGCCCTCCAGAAACAGTAAATCACATTGAAGGAGACTGCTGTACTTTTTCCTAGGGAGCAGCTCGTGGATTTGAATTGCCTGCCTTTGCGTTAGCAGTGCAGCTCCTTATCACCAGGCCACCAGAGCTCCTTGTGAGTTTCCTGGGGATGTCGATTCCAAATTACTACAAACTAGGGGATTTAAGACAACAGAATTGTATACTCTCAGTTCTGCAGGCCAGAATTCTAAAACCAAAGTCAAAAAGGTTTTGCCTTCTCTGAAGACTCTGTGTTGTCACATAATATTCTTTCTCTGTATGATGTTGTTTCTTCTTATATGAACTCTAATGTTAATGTTACGCAGAAATAGCTCCATGGTTTAAATGCACTCAGCTGCTGACCAAAAGATTGGTAGTGCAAACCCCTGAGCTAGAGAAAGATTTAATAATTTTTTCCCCTAAAGATTACATGCAGGCTTAGAAACCCTAGTGGACACTTTTACTCTCTCCTAGAGAGTCAGTATTGGTTATAATCAATTAGATGGCAATATTTTTGTTTTGTTTGCTCTGTTTTTGATCCAGTATAATCTCATCTTAACTGGATTGCATCAACACTCTGCTTCCAAATAAGGTCACGTCCACAGGTACTGAATGGACATTATTTTTATTTTTTTACATTT
>NW_006399799.1:987568-989624 GCF_000299155.1 Elephantulus edwardii | reverse complement strand
TGTGTGTGTGTGTGTGTGTGTACCGTCAAATCAGATCTGACTGGTACAGGAGGAGATTGTCCCTCCTTTTCCCGGCAGAGCATCTGGTGGATTTGAACCGTGTGCCTCTGGGATTGCAGTGCAGTTTCTTGCCACTAGGCCACCAGAGCTCCCCTGGACATTAGTTTTAGAAGGACATTCTTTAACTCCATGCACCTGGTAATCAGCTATACTCCATGACCCCTGCCATGGTTCAGTTATGCTTGTCAAGAAGTAGCAGTGGCAGAAGGACTCACTCAAATTCAAGTTCACAGCGACCTTCTTTTGGACTTCTAAGGCTATAAATTACAGTGGAAGAAAACTGCCTATCATTCTTCCTTGGAGAAATTGGTGGGTTCAAACCACCCAAGACACAAATTTTTTATTAGCAGCATAAAACTTCATAGACTAGGCCACCAGAGCTTCCTGGTAGCAAGACTGGCATCATTCAACCAATATCAGGTCTTTTCAAGGCTGAGCTAACATGACAAGCTCTAGTTCATATGTAGGTGTGCTTTGGAGAGAGACTTTGTATGGAGAACTTTTTATCACAGTCTACTGGAAGCAGGAGTGGCATCCACTTCCGAAATGGCTTGCCTTTGAAAACTCTATATACGAACAGTGCGCAGGCCGTTCGTTCATAGGGTTGCTATGAGTCGTCTACAACTCGACGGCATCAAACAACAACAACAACAACTGAGTATTTTATAAAAGGTTTTCAAAGGTCTGTTATTTTGGAGGTGGATGGCCAATCCTTCTCCCTAGTCTATCTTAATTTGGATTCTTAGCTTTGGAAAATGTCCGACAAACATTATACCCCTAATAGCAGGTGAAAGACCCTTCCCCGTTACCAGATAACAGATATGGAATTGGTCCCAGCTCCCTCCTCCCCACTTCAGTGCATGCTCGTGTTCCCACTCCCAACCCTGCCCTGGCAGCATCCTGCCCAGTCCTTTCTTCGCCCCTCCAGCATCTTCTTCCTCCCCTTCTCTGCCTCATCAGGTATGATGGCTCAGGCTTCCGGACTTTATGAGGAGGAATGTACCATCAGGATTGGAGGAAGACTCATCAACAACTTGTGTTGTACAGATGACACAACATTGCTTGCCAAAACTGAGAAGGACCTGAGGCATTTGCTGCAGAAGGTCAAGGACTACAGTCTTCAATATGGATTGAAGCTCAACATCAAGAAAACAAAGGTTCTCACCACTGGGCCAATTGGCAGCATCATTATGGATGGAGAAGAGATTGAAATTGTTAACAGTTTCAGCTTTCTTAGTCCCACAATCAACACTCTTGGCACCAGCAGCCAGGAAATCAAAAGATAAATCGCATTAGGAAAATGGGCTGTCAGGAACCTCTCCAGAGTGCTTTAGCAATTGTGTCAGTCTAGAGAATAAGGTGCACTTGATCCAAGCCATGGTTTTCACAATTACTTCCTATGCACAAGAGAGCTAGACACTGACTAAGCATGATAGAAGATGAATCAATGCCTGTAAGCTGTGGTGCTGGAGAACAGTATTGAACATACCATGGACTTCCAAGAGAACAAACAAGTCTGACCTAGAGAGAGTGAAACCAAGCTGCTCCTTGGAGGCAAGGATTTTGAAGCTCTGTCTCACACACTTTGGGCATGTTGCCAGGAGGTACCAGTCTTTGGAGAAGGATATCATGCTTGGAAGGGTGATGGGACAGTGCAGGAGAGGAAGACCTTGGATGAGATGAATTGACTCAGTGACTAGGGTAATGGATGTAGGTGTGTCAGTGAGACTGGCTCAGGATAGGGCAGGCTTCAGACCTATTGTACATAGAGTCACTATGAGTTCCAGGTGACTCAATGGCATATTAACAGCAACAACTGGGGATTCAAAGTATGAATTCCAGAAATGTGTTCTTCTTAAACTAAAATTAGAAGAACTGATTGAAACTAAAGGATGAAGAATTTAACCTATCATTAGATAGATATAAGGGAGCTTTTTTTTTCTCTATAATTAATTATATTTTATTAATTTTCATAAACATTTACAGAGATTTTGGG
>NW_006399799.1:984409-986707 GCF_000299155.1 Elephantulus edwardii | reverse complement strand
CAGTAGTGGAATTGCTGGGTCAAATGGTATCTCTATTTGCAACTTTTTGAGAAAGCGCCATACTGCTTTCCACAGGGGTTGCACCATTTTACACAAGGGAGCTTTTTTTGAACTTTGAAGTTGTTAGAAATTATAGTTACCATTTTACTAGGAAATAATCTTTTACCCCAGTCTTTCTAGTCTGTGCTTAAATGATTGCCTATGCTAAATACTTTTCATTTCGTTTCTGTTTTGGAGGTAGTTGTTTGGATTTTTAAACTTGTTTGGGTTTAAGTTTTTTCTTCTTTTACGTGAATGAAAGATCACAAATCATAATTGGCTTTTCATTAATTCATAGACACTTTGTTGTATAGCTTTCATTACAATTAATGATATAGGAGGTATTGAGGGATGAAACAACCAGCCTGGGACAGAGTTCCTTTTGGTCTTACTAGAATGTAGGGTAATCCATCTGGCTTTCCATGGTGTCTTTGCCAGACCAAGGGGTAAGTACAATATGTCCCCAGTCAGATGGCTAACATGAAAAGATAGTTACTACCAATCTGAGATGCCCAGGGATGATGTACTCCACAGAAGATCCACTGCCCCAGATGTAGTCAGTCATGGTGTATTCTGTGATAAGTATCTACCAACGTACCCAGTGAGAGGCAAGGATTCTAGTCAAAGGTGGTACCTCCACCAATCTAGGTGATGCCTACAGGTCAGGGATGGCACGATCCAGAGGGTCTTGGGAAAGTCTCTGAATGTAAAGCCATATGCATGCTTCTGGTGCCACATACAAAATGATGTGGGCCTGACCTCAGGCTGAGGTGGAACAGGCTGGAGGAACACTGGCAGCCACCTGAGTAGTTGGTATAGTGATAGAGGAAAGATCTAATCCCCAGGAGAGCAGAGGGGACAAGGGGGAAGATCACACCTTTCCCACAGCCCAACAGTTGCTGGTGTTGATATTGCCAGCCTGGATCCCCCATGGGCCAGACAGCTGTTCAGAATGGCCACGCTGCTCTTTTCACAATTATGTTGTCTCCTCAGTCAATGTTTTCATTCCATTTCTTCCCTCTGTTAGTGTGTGAACTATTAAAATCAGGGTTCCAGAATTTCCCTCTGTACCTATTATCTTTGTTCTCTGGTGTCTTAGTTGAAGACGTTTGGACTGACATCTGTCTAGTTTTACCTGAAAGTCCTGTGCTAAATGTTTTCAAATGTTGTGATTTTACCAAAACCCAGGAAAATCTGTGCTAATCATTCTGTCTATTTTAGAGAGAAAAATGAGGACAGACAGGTTAAGGAACTTGGCGAAGGCTGGATTCATAAGTACTCTAATAAACATCACTTTCCATTTCAAAGTAGTGACCTACTATCCCTTTTTTCTCATGACAATTCTTTCTTAGGATTCTTTACGTTTATGTAGATTTTGCGTAAAGTATTTTCTGTATTCTTTCTTTTTTTTCAAAAGCCTAGTGAGGTAGGAAGTTAGATATTATTCTCTCTGTGTGATGCTGATGTAGCCCGGAAAGAGTATAAGTATATACAAAAAGAGCATCATATGCTATTGTTGGTGGTGTTAATGAGCTGTCAAATCCAAACTGACTCATAGCTGGCCTTCCAGCAAGTTTTCAGAGGCACTAAACTGCATAGGAGGACCTTGCTAACTTTCTCTCATGGAGCAGCTGGTGGATTCAAACCACCTGCCTTTCAGTTGGCAGTATAACTCCTTACTCACTAGACAATCTCCTAAAATGTCTCTGGGGACACCCTCCTTTGAAAAGGACAATGTAGGAGTTCTGGTGGCCTAGTGGCAAGAAGCTACAGCTACATAGAAATTGTACTTTCTAATAAGAAAATGTAAAATGCTCCATTTAAAAATAAGAACGAACTTTATATTTGTGGGAATCGGATTTTTCTCTAATTTTAAATTTATATGTTGTTGTTGTTATCTGCTGTCGAGTTGCTTGTGACTCATAGTGACCATATGTACAACAGCCCTAAACTCTGCTCTGTCCTATGCCAATTGCACCATCTCCAATACATCCATCCTGATTACCCCAGTCACTGAACCAATCCACCTCATAGAGGGCCTTCCCCTCCTGCGCTGTCCCTCCACCCTGCCAAGCATGATGTCCCTCTCCAAGGACTGGTCCTTCCTTACAACATGTCCAAAGTATTAGACGGAGCCTCAGAATCCTTGCCTCCAAGGAGCCGCCCAGTTTAACCCTTTCCAGGATGAATCTGTTTGTTTTCCTTGCATTCCATGGTACCCTCAATACTCAATACTCTTCTCCAGCACCAAAGCTCAAA
>NW_006399799.1:983705-984220 GCF_000299155.1 Elephantulus edwardii | reverse complement strand
GTTTGACCGTGTGGATCATAACAAACTGTGGCTGACTCTGAGAAGAATGGGAATCCCAGAACACTTGATCATGCTAATGAGAAACCTACACTTGAACCAAGAGGCAGTTGTCAGAACAGAGCAAGGAAACACTGCATGTTCAAAATTAGGAAGAGCGTATGCCAGGGATGCATCCTGTCTCCATACCTTTTCAACCTGTATGCAGAACAATTTAAAAGTCCTCATCAAGTATATTCTACAAAATAAAAGAAGTACACTAGGGAAAAAAAGAAGCTGCACTGCAATCCTGAAGGCATGTCTTTCAAGGCCACTACCTGCTCCGTGGGATGGGAAGTCTGCTCCCATGCAATTTACTTCCTTTGAAAAACTGCCAGAGGGTCAGCTGTGGGTTGGTTCCAACTTGATAGTACTCAACAACAACCACTCTTCTTTTTTTTTTTTAAAAAAAGGAGAAAAATAAAAATTAGACAACTAAAATATGTCACAGTTCTTTTTTTAATGTGATTTTAATTTTT
>NW_006399799.1:969565-982965 GCF_000299155.1 Elephantulus edwardii | reverse complement strand
AGCTAGGGATTTTGAACATTTCTTCATGTGCTTGTTAGCCATCTGAATATCTACTTCGGTGAAGTGTCTGTTCATATCCTGTGCTCATTTTTCTATTGGATTATTTACCTTTATCTTGTTGTGGTGCTCAAGTATTTTATAAATTCTGGATATAAGTCCCTTATCTGATATGTCATTATCAAATGCTTTTTCCTCGTCTGTGGCTTCCTTTTTTTACCCTGTTGGAGAAGTTTTTGGATGTGCATAGGTCACAGTTCTTTAAGGTTGCATACATCACATTAAGATGTTAATTGGATTGTGACTAATGATGAAAAATACTTAGTGTGATCATCACACTATTTACCATAGTTAGGTCTCATATTTGTACCCAATGCTTTAGAGACATTTAGTCCATACAGTGATGCTGAGGAGAAAATGTTTTCTATTTTCCTGCGATTTGAAGTACAAAAAGATTACAGACTTTTCCCAAAGATAGATAGCTAGTATGTGGCAGAGCTAGCTGCAATTTGAATCCACATGTTCTCTCGCCAAAATTCATACTGTACACGCTGTTGCTACACTGTCAGACTTGTGGCAGATGGCTAAAAATGTGGAGCTCTGATAGGTAAAGAGATGCACTACCGGCCCACAGGCAGAAATCCACCAGCTGCTCTGTGGAAGAAATAGGGACAATCTCCTCATGTAGCGTTTGCAGCCTCTGAAGACCCACTGAAGGGTCAGCTGTGATTTGGTTCCAGTTTAATGGCAATGAGTAAGAGTATAGACAAACCCACTGTCGTCAAGTCCGTTGTTTCATGATGAACCTGTGTTCTACAGTGTGGCTCTGTTCCATTGGGTTTTCTAGACAGTAACCTTATGTTGTTTGTGTTGTGGTTGCTGTTGTGTGCCATCAAGTTGACTACAAGTCATAGCAACCTGTGAACAACAGGTCTGAACCTCGCCGTCTCCTGCACTATCCTCACCGTCTCTGACATGTCCATTGGTACAGTCACTGTGTCAGTTCATCGTGTCCAGGGTCTCCCTTTCTATCTCTGACCCTACACCTTTCCCAGCATGGTGTCTTTTTCCAAGGACTGGTTCTTCCTGACAAAATGCCCAAAGTATATGAGATGAGGTTTTACTCTCCTTGCCTCTAACCCTGTTGAACTTCCTGCAAGAAAGACTTGGTTGTTGTTTTGACAGTCCATAGGATATTAATTGTCCTTCATCAATACAGTTTGAAGGCACTGATTTCCTTCTGTAAATCTGTAACCTTTACAGGAGGAGATAATGAGATCTTTCTTATATGGTATTGCTGAGGGAACTTTGCACCAACATTTTGGTGGCAGGCAAGTACAAACCATTTGCATTACCCAGAAAACTTGCCATAAAAAAGGGATCCATAAACCACAAACCAAATTCCAGCTCACCATCGTCTTCTTTTTTTTCTTTTTTTTTTTTGGCAACAGATATTTTCTTGGCATGGAGCCAAGTTCATTCATTTATGTCTCAACTGTATCTGCTTCCCTACTACCATAGCACAGACCATTTGGCTTGCAAAGCCTAAAATACTTGCTATCTGCGCTTTACAGAAAAAGCCTACCAGCTTTTGCCACAGAAGATAAAGGATGTATAATTACCCTGCCTTAGAGCAACAAGCCTAAAACTGCCTGAGTCTAGACCAGTTCATCCTTGTGTGTCAGTTCCTGTAGACTCACCATTTGCAAAGCATTGCTTTCTATGTCCCTCCCAAATCCTTCTTTTTCTGCCTCATGTGCTTCAGCCAGCCAGCACCAACTTGTTATATTAATACTTTGTATAGTCTGCCTTTCACTCAGTCCAAGGAAATCAATGGATTTTCAGAGTTTATTCATTTGAAGTGTTCTGTTTTACAATGAAGTCATTCTATTTTGATTGCCAGGATTATATGACCACTTTTAACTTCTCACCCTTCACTTTCATTTACTTTCTTCATTTTTTAGAGATATAATATGTGACAACAGGCAGGGGATTAGGGAAAGAGTGAGAAGTTCCTGAGGAGGCTTGAACTGAATCCATCTGAACACAACCAGAGAAATAATTGTTGGTTTGCAGGTCAATCTCACCCCATAGCAAGTTTGTGTACAACAGAAGAAAATGTGTCTGGTTGTGTGCCTTCCTCCTGAGTATTGATATATTTGAGACTATATATAATACTGATGACACTTTGAAGTGCCTTCCAACCTAGGAACATTGTCTTCTCAGGCACTTTGTTGTTGTTGTGTATTGTCGAGTCGGAACTGACCCATAGCTGCCCCTTGGTAGGTTTTCAGAGGCAGTTAATCTTAAGGGAGGAGGTTGCCCATCCTTCTTTCACAGAGCAGCTGGTGCCTTGAACCATGTCTTTGGAATGATAATGCAGCTAGCTTCTTGCTGCTAGACCACCACTGGCATTACAGAGGAAATGATTTAAAGTATAATTCTTATTAGGTTTCAACTCATAATGACCCCAAGTACAGCAGTATGAAATGGTGTCTACATGGCGCTGTCCTCACAGCCACTGTGTGCTTGAGCTCGCTGTTTCAACCACTGTATCAATCCGTCTGGTTGAGGATTATCTTCTTTTTCAGTGACCCTCTACTTAGGAAGATGTCTGTCTCTGGATAGTGGCCCCTCCTGATAATAGGCTCAAGATGTGTGCAGCTAAATTTCACCATCCTCCCCACCAAGGAACATCTTGGGGTTATATGTTCCCAGATAGATTTGTTCTTTCTTTTTAGAAGTCCATGGGATAATCAATATTCTTCACCAGCACCACAATTCACAGGTATCAACTCTTCTTCAGTCTTCCTTAGTCAGTGTACAAGTTTCACGTAAAGCAGCTGAAAATAACCATGGCTTGGATCGCCCATGGCCTGGTCCTCAAAGTGAAGCTTTGCTCTTTAATACTTTGAGGAGGTCCTTTGCAGCAAATTTGCCTAATACAATGTGTCTTTTGATTTCTTTTTTTAATACTAGTTTATTTACAAAATTCAAATACATGCACACCCATGTTTATCGAGGCTTTGTTCACAATAACAAGGAGGTGGAAACAACCTAAGTGCCCATCAACAAACGAATGGATAGAGAAGCTATGGTATATTCACACAATGGAATACTATGCTGCATTGAAAAACAAAGAACTCATGCAATATTATTCAAAATTGATGACCCTGGAGGACATTATGCTGAGTGAAGTATCTTAGTCACAAAAAGGACAAATACTGCATGGGGCCACTGTTATAAAGCAGGACTGACCTCGGGGTTGGGAGGAGACTGAGAAGGATGGGTTCAATTATGTATACTGCATTGAAAGAGATGAGGGAGAAAACTTTAAAATGGATATGTGATTAGGGATTTTTGTCATGACAGGAGTCCAGAGCGAAGGCTGCATAGTGGAGTGGAACTGGGGGGAGGGATTGTAAAACAATGAAAGAATTTTTCTTTTACTTTTCCAAGAGGGTGTACTAGGGGGGAGGGTTGGGAGGGGAGAAAAGTGCAACAATGAATGAATGGAAATAAAAAAAGAAAATTCAAATACATTGTTTTTCACACCAGATCCTTCCCATTTCCCTCACACCTGCCCCCACCAAGTTTTACAACCCCAAGATGAACTAACCCCCCTACCCTCCACACCCCCTCACCCCTCTGCTTCGACTATCCTCCCTGCTTGGATCCTCATACTCATTCTACAATAATGATTTTATACAGTATTTGTTCTTGTGGGACTGAGTTAGTTCATGCAGCATAATGCTCTTCAGTCATTCTCAAGTTAGGTAATAATTTTGTACTGGTTTACATACAAAGATAGGAAAGTTCATATACACTGTTTTTCACACCAGACCTTTCCCCTTTCCTTTACCAATTCCTGCCTCCACCATCATATTATGCAACCCTATGTTTAAACCCCACATCCCCTTCTTGGATCCTCATACACTCTCTACAGTAATGGTACTGTACACTATTTGTCTTTATCTGACTGAGTTAGTTCACTTAGCATAATGATATCCAGTCTCTCCCATGTTAGATAGTAACTCACAAAATCATTGCTCCTTCATGCTGCATAGTATTTCATTGTTGGAATGTACCATAATTTCTCAATCCATTCCATTGTGGTTGGGCATTTGGGCTGTTTCCCTGTTCTTATTTATGATGGTGAAGAACACTGCTATGAGCATTGGTGTACAGATGTCTGTTTTTACTTCAGTTCTCATTTTCTCAGGGTATATTTCAAGCAGTGAAATAGCTGGGTCAATCTGGAATTTCTCTGTCCAGCTTTTTGGAGAAATGCCAAACTGCTTTCCAGAGTGATTGTACCATTTTACAATCCCACCAACATTGTATAAGAGTTCCTATCTTGCCATATCCTCTCCAACATTTATTACTTGCTGCCCTGCTAAACTTTGCCACTGCTACTGGGGTAAGATGGTATCTCATTGAGGTTTTGATTTGCATTTCTCTTACTGCCAGTGATTTGGATTTCTTCGTGTGTCTCTTGGCCATCTGAATGTCTTCCTCTGTGAAAAAAAACTTTCCATGTCATTTGCCCATTTTGTAATTGGATTATTCTTGTGGAGGTCCTGCAGGATTCTGTAAATTTTCGTTATGAGACCCTTGTCTGAGACGGTATTGCCAAATATTTGTTTCCAGTAAGTAGGTTTTCTTTTCACCATGTTGGAAAAGTTTTTGATAAGCACAGAAATTTAATCTTTAGAAGTTCCTATTCATCAGTTTTATCCTCTTCAGATTTTGCATTTCTGGCTGGCTATATTTGGCAGACTTTTTATACCATAGACTAAGCCTTCTAAACTTGGTCCCAGTTTGTCTCATGAGTTTATGGTTTGGGGCTTTATTCTGAGGTCTCTGAACCCTAAGGACTCAACAACAACAACAAAAATAACCTGTTAGAGCTAGTAGATCAATTTAGCAGAGTGACAGGATTCAAGAACAATATCCAGGAATCAGTGCAATTATTCTATAGTAACAAAGAGAACTCAGAGAAGGAAACCAAGAAAGCAATACCATTTATAATAGCCAATCACAAACTGAAATACTTGGGAATGAACCTAATGATGTGAAAGACCTATACAAAGAAAACTACAGAACATTCCTACAAGACACAACAAATAACCTAAAGAAATGGGGATACGTGCCCTGTTTATGGATAGGAAGATTCAATATTGTGAAAATGACAGTCCTACCAAAAGCAGTCTATATATTCAAAGCAATCCCAGTACAGATACCCCAAATTCATATTTCAAGGAGATCAAAAGAGAAATTGTCAAGTTTATTTAGAGAGGAAAGAGACACTGGATACGCAAAATACTTCTGAAAAACAAAAATGAAGTGAGCGGCATAGCACTCCCTGACCTCAAAACCTACTACACAGTGGTAGTAATCAAAACAACATGGTACTGGTACAACGACAGGCTCATAGACCAATGGAACAGAATTGAGAACCCAGAAATGGACCCGTCTATCTACACTCAAATTATATGCAACGAGGAAATTAAACCTACCAAATGGGGAAATGATAACCTTTTCAACAAATGGTACTGGTAAAACTGGACTGCTACCTGTAGAAAGCTGAAACAAGATCCACATCTTATACCATACACAAAAAAGTCTTTTGATTTCTTGTTGCTACAATGAGTGTTGATTGTGGAGCCAATTAAAATAAAAACAAAATCCTTGCAACTATAATCTAGTCTCCATTTATCATGATGTTGCTTATATATGAGAGCTTAAAGTCAGAGGTACTTGGTTTGTGTGTAGAACGATCTTAAAGTCGAGACTTAACTCCATTTTGAAGTCAGACATGAGTCTGAAATCCATGTTGAGTTTTACAAGCTGCCTTTCCAAATGGCAGTCCTTGCTGGTGACTTGGGCAATATACGTCAAGGACAACATTTCATTTTTCTGAGGTCTGCCCTTTGCAAGGTAACTAACCTACTTCCAAAAGATCTTTTTCATTATTAAAAAACAGATAGATATAAGAAGCTTGTGCCTGAAGAGTTTTAAGATGTTGTTGTTGTTGTTGTTATTGATTGCCATGAGTAGAGCACATGATTCATAACAGCCCTATGAATAAAATACCTGAAGCCTTTCTATAACTATTGTCATTTCTCAAAGTTCATAGAGTTTCCTGAGGCATGTTGTTCAGGAAGTGGATGCCACTCCTGCTTCCAAACCTGTCTTAAACTGGGAGCTCCTCCAGACACTGTCTATGGGTAACCATTATGGCATTTGACACCCCAGTTACTCAAGATTCAGCATTACAACAACGCCAGGTTACCTCCGTATAGCATATTGACAAAAGAGTGCTGTATCACTTAGAAAAATGTTCCCCCAAAATGTAATAACAACCAACTTTTAAATACCCTTTACTTTTAAAGCCCTCCCTGAGGTTTTGTTGACTCCTAAACAAGAGGCTTAAATGAAAAACAACCAAAATTTTATGTTGTTGTTGTTATATTGAGTCACCTGTGATAATGTTATCAATAAATCTTTACAGTGGACCTCCAGAAATAGACATGATTGAAGAAGAACAGGTTACCAGAAAAACTGGTCCTTTTTCTGGGACCACCCTATAATAAATTGAGTGGCAAGTATAGTAAAAAGATATAATCAGCTTTCCTGATTTTAAACCATATAGTATCACCTTGTTCTTTTCAAACGACTGCTTCTTGGTACAAAACAGGATACTTATTTTTTATATTCATCTAGCAGTTTTGAAGGTGGAACACCTAGAGAGTCTGAAATGTTTAATATTATTGCCCTGTGGGTCATAGATCGAGACAATTCAAGAGGAATACCTATAGTCAGAGCAGTTTAGAGCAATGCTCCATGGAGTTTTTAAAGGCTGATTTTTTTGTAAATAGGCTGGAACCTCCAGGTGGCAGTCAAATAAACTGTACCACCCAGGGAATCCACATAAGCAACTATAGGAATGATAATACTAACAGCCTTTGTGGGACTAGCTAGACCTCTCATTTCCTGTCAATTTCCAATTCCATTAGGAAAAACTCTACTTCACTCTACCCGAGGGCTTTAGGCTAGATTTGGAGAGCTCTGTTTTCAGTATCTTTCTCCTCCGCTTCCCTGGAACCTCTGCCACAGATGTAATCTGCAGCAAATGGATTTCCCTGACCCTGGGGACAAAAGCCTAGTGTTTCCTAGACTTGGCGGCTCCTGGGAGGGCAGAACCATCAGCATTTCTGCAGCTGCCGCTCTCCTGCCCTCTGGGCAGCGGAGACATGTAATAAGATCACTATCCAAGCCAGTTATAGTCAGCACATCATTCAAAGTGGTCCCTTGCTGTTGAGAGCAGAGGTTTGGCTGAAGTAGGAATCCCAGGCCTTCAGAGTTCAGGCTTAGACAAAACCACACAGTGAGCTGGAATCCAAAGAAAAACAGGCTTCCAAAGCTGGATGGTAGCCATTAATCAGATTTGGCTGTGGTTCATAGTGGGAGTCCAAAGAGATGGGTGGCCTTGGGAAAGAAATAAGGAACTAGTTAGAAGAGATGAAAAAAAAATAAAAGTGGAAATTGCAATGAAATTAAATATGGCTGCTTAAAATGCTTAGAGGGTCAGTGAGGGGGTGGAGGGGAAGGACGACCCTCAGTGAGATGAACTGACAGAGTAGCTACAACGGGCTCAAACATAGCAGAAAAATGAGACGAGCGCACGACCAAGCGCTGTTTTATTCTGCTTTTCACTGCCTCACTCTGAAGTTGCACCTAGCAACAATAACTAACATATGACAGAGGCTAGACTTCCTGATCTGGGGCATCAAGTGACACAGCCAAAGCGGCCCTCACTGAGACCTTTATTTCTCAACATATGTGAACGTTAAACAGGAATAAGGTGGGAGTAGGGATACTGAAAGCTTGAGCTCAAAGAGGGGAACACACAGGACAAGGACCTAACACTGTGCGACCAGTAAGTTTCCCAGCATGACTTTCATGTCCATGACATTGTTGGTTTTTGTTATATGCCGTCCAGTTGACTACAGGTCACAGTGACCCTATAAGCAGCAGATCTGAACCTTGCCTATCTATCCTGCACCATCCTCACCATCTCTAACATGTTTCATACACTGTAACTGCCCATTGTTACAATCACTCTGTCAGTTCATCTTATTGAGCTTTTTACCTTTCTTTCTCTGACTCTCCACCTTTCCCATCATAATGTCCTTTTCCAAGAACAGGCCCCTTCTAACAACAAGACAAACAAACATAATACCAAGTTTCACCATCCTTGCCTCTAAAGAGCACCCTGGTTACACTTCCTTCAAAGCAGATTTGTTTGTTCTTTTGGCAGTCCATAGAATATTCAATAATCTTTGCCAGCACCACAGTTTGAAGATATTGATTCTTCTGTCATCCTTATTCATTGTCCAACTTTCAGAAGCATAGGAAGTAATTGAAAAAGGCCATTTCTTGGCTCAAATGCACCTTGTTTGTTGTTGTTATGTGCCGTCCAGTTGCTTGCGACTCATAGCGACCTTATGTACAACAGCTCTAAACTCTGCTCTGTTCTGTGCCAAGCTCATTGTCTCTGACACACTCATCCGGATTGCCCCAGTCACCGAATCAATCCACCTGCCAGAGGGCCTTTCCCTCCTGTGCCTGCCCTCCACCCTCCCAAACATGATGTCCTTTTCCAAGGACCGGTCTCTCCTTACAACATGACCAAAGTATGTCAGATGAAGTCTTAGAATCCTTGCCTCCAAGGAGCAGCCTGGTTTAACCCTCTCCAGGATGAATCTGTTTGTTTTCCTAGCAGTCCATGGTATTCTCAATACTCTTCTCCAACACCAAAGCTCAAAAGCATCAATTCTCATTCTATCCTCCCTGGTCATTGTCCATCTCTCTGACGCTTAACAAGTGATTGCAAAGGCCATGGCCTGTACCAGACGCACCTAGTCTTTAAAATGCACCTTAGTCTTTAAAATTACATACTTGCTCTTTATAACTATAAAGATAGAGAAGAAAAGAAAAAGACCAAGATGAATGTCAGAAGAGACTCTGAAACTTGCATTGGGATAAAATAAATCCTGAGGTAAGAGAGCTGAACATAAGATTTCAAAGGGAAGGCTTAAGAAGACAAAGCAAAGTATTGTAATGAAATGTGCAAGGAGGTAAAATTAGGAAACTAAAAGGGAAAAATACACTAAACATTAGTCAAGCTGAAAAAACAAGAACAAATTCAAGCCCCAAGTTGCAATACTGAAAGATTTTATAGGCAAATTCTTGAATGGTACAGCATCAAAAGAAGTTGGAAAGAACACACAGAGTCTCCCTGTACCAAAAAAGAATTGATCAACACTGAACTAATTCAAGAAGTAGCATATGATCAAGAACTGATGGTAATAGAGGAAGACGTCCAAAGCTTTGGCAAAAACCAGTTGAGGTATTTCAGGACATAGAGGCAATGCTGGATGTGCTCATCAGTCTTACAAGAATAGCTTGACACATAGTTAGTCCTCCATAGCTCCAGTGGCAGAATCTCTAGGGAGCTGCAATGCTAACTTAAAGCTCACGCTTCTCTGGCAGTTGCATGTGCCAGGTGCTCCTTGGAAGAAAAATGGGCAGACTCCTCCCATGCAATTAAAGTCTCCAAAACCCAGTAGAAGGTCAGTTAAGACAGCTACAGTTAAGTCAGTTAAGTCTACAGTTCAACAGCAGTAGAACTATTATTCAAAGAGACACTGTTGATTAAAGTTACCAAAATCACAGATGTCTTAGGTCTGTGGAAGGTGAAGGTTAATGTCTTTAAGTTGGAGAGAATTCTTGTGAATGAATTGGAAATTAAGCTAAGTTTTCAAGGTGAGCAGAAGGATAGAGTGCAGTTCTTTTCTGAGTAATTTTACTCAACGAGCATTCATGAAACAAAGCACCAAGTGTTTACAGGAGAATATGTCACAGTTCCTGCTCTCCATTAATTCTGAATCCAATGGACTAGATAATGTCTCATAAGCAAATAACTTTCTTCAGACACTTTAAATGCTAGGAAGAGAGAAATATAAACTGTTTGGTGCACAGCCATCTAAATGAAGTACATGAAAGGAAGAAATTGGGACCTAGATTGAAGGAAGAGAAAATAGAAGTGTTAAAGGAGATGACATTCAGGTGAATGTTTCATAGGACAGAATCAAGTTGTGTTAGAAACCTAAGGAGATGGGTGAGTGGGGAAATGGGGGAGTGGGTGGGATACATTTCAATAGAAGAGAAACATCAATGACAATTACAGTTAACAGCAGAGGTAGGAATTAGGAAAGTGTTCAAAAACATGATAGTTTGGGATGATACTAAGCCCAGTGAGAGTGTGGTATGGGGAATGAAGGCAGTATTGACAGTTCATGAAGGTTTACACACTGCTCTGAGGAGTATGGTGGTAGATTGTGTGGGCCCCAGATATCCCATGCAAACAGGTACAGTTAGACCCCTACCTCACACTATATAAAAAATTAGCTCAAAATGGGTTAAATCTCTACATTTAAGAGCTGAACTGTTTAAAAAAACCTCTTTGCATAACAAGTATAAATCTACATGAACTTGGGTTAGGCAGTTGTTTCCTAGATAGAATATGTAACTTTTGAAAGTTAGATATCATATCTAAACACCTATCAGAAAACAAGCAACCACAGAAAAAGATAATTGTGTTTCACCAAAATTAAAGAATAGAGGGCAGTGCAGGCTTGTGGTTTCAATACATTGCCCAATGAGGCCTTAATTTACTTTTCAGTTCTTTCAGCTTGAGAAATAAAGAGTGAGTTCTTCTCTTTTTATTCTCCAGTTCCACAGCCTTACTTGCTAAAGGTGAGGAGGATTTGAAGCACTTGTTGCAGAAGATCAAGAAATGCAGCCTTCAGTGTGGATTGAATCTCAATATTAAGAAAACAAAGATTCTTACCACAGGCCATGTCATGATGGATGGAGACAAGATTAAAGCTGTCAAGAGCTTCATCTTGTTTGGATCCACAGTTAACACCCTTGGTATGAGCAGTCAAGGTGACACATTACAATGGGGAAATCTGCAGTTAGGAACCTTACCAAATTATTGAAGAGTATTATGTCAGCTTAAGGACTAAGATGCATCTGATTCAGGCCATGGTCTTTCCAGTTACGAACTATGCATCCGAGACCTGGATAATGAACAAGGATGACAGAAAAAGAATTGATGCCTTTGAACTGTGGTGTAGGAGAAGACCACTGAACATTCCGTGGACAGCCAAGAAAATGAATATATATATCTTGGAGAAGGTACAGCCAGAGTGCTCTTTGGAGGCAAGAATGATGAAGCTGTGCCTAACATACTTTAGACATATTGCTAAAAGGTGCTATTCCTTGGAGAAGGGCATGATGTTGGGAAGGGTGGAGTGTTGGTGAAGGAGAGGAAGACCCTTAAGCAGATGGATTGACAAGGTGACCACTGCAGTGGGTTCTTGTGTGTCAGAAAGTGTGAGGACGGCACAGGACAGGACTGATTTCAGATCTTTTGTTCACAGGGTTGCTATGTTGAACTCGACTCAGTGACTCCTAACAATAACAACACCTATAATTCAGGTTTACTCCCAAATAGTAAATGGTATTGCTTTCTTGGTTTTCTTCTCTGAGTTCTTTTTATTTTTTTTTATTTTTTAGTTCTATTATTTTGTGTTGTTAAGTGCCGTCGAGTCGCAGGCGACTCATAGCGACCCTATGAAGGAGAGTCCTCTACACTTGGGTGTCTTTCATCCTTTCTCCAGGTTCATAGGGTTTCTGGAGGCAAGCTATTATGGAAATGGATGCCACTCCTCCTTCCAAGGTTGTTTTAATTAGGGAGCTTCACCCCATTCTCTGTCTGCATTGGGTAGCCAACCATTAATGCATTTGACACATCAGTGTCACAGTGTTCAGCCTCACAGCAACCACAAGTGACCACTGTATGGCAACTTGAACACCAGAGCTATACGGCCTGGAGGTATGTCTGAACAAAAACAATGAAAGACAGGCCCGAGGGCCGTGGATTAAAAGTCACCCACCTTTGGCTTGGTAGCATCGCTTTCTGTCCATTGGGCCAGCTGATCTCTCTCTCTGGTTGGCTACCCAATGCAGACAGAGAGTGGGGTGGAGCTCCCCAATTAAAACAACCTTGGAAGGAGGAGTGGCAATCACTTCCATAATAGCTTGCTTCCGGAAACCCTATGAACCTGGAGAGAGGATGAAAGGCACCCATGCGTCGAGGACACCTGCAAATCAATGACACTTAACAACAACAGCATTGTTTTGTGTGTGTGTGTACTATCAAAGCAGATCTGACTGGTACAGGAAGAGATTGCCCCTCATTCTACAGCAGAGCATCTGGTGGATTCAAATTGTGTATCTCTGGGATTGCAGTGCAGCTTCTTGCCACTAGGCCACCAGAGGTTCCTTGAGTTCTCATTTTTACTGTAGAAGAATCCCACTGATTTTTGTATATTGATCTTGTATCTTGCCACTCTACTAAATTGATCTAATAACTCTTAACAGGTTTTTTGTTTAGTCTTTGGGGTTTTCTGGTTATGCTTTCATATTATCTGCGTAGAGTGACAGTTTAACCATCTCTTTTCTGGTCAGCTTTTTTTACCCCATTCATTCTCTGGTCAGAACTTGAAAACTCAGGTAGATGATTGGAAGATGTTGGACTAAGGACCATCAAAGCTCCTCAGGGAATTTTTGGATGAAGCCATCAAATTAATGCTTACCATCACGGGCAAATGTGACAGCAATTTTTATATTGTGGAGATTGGGAATTCTACATTTACAGTCTTGAAACAGTTTTAGAATTTAAAATGTATAGGCTCAGGAACTCAAGGAATTTTATGTGCAGCTTATGATGCTACTTGAAAGAAATGTAATCAACAAGCTAAGCCAGCTATTTCAGAATCAAACTCATGCAGAGCAAGCTTAAAGAGAACTAGTGTTTATGAAATGTGTTAATCACAAAAATGTTAAGTGGATATTTTGGTTTTCCTAAGTATAGATGAAATCAAGATTTATTTATGACTATTGAAGACTATTAAGTTTTAGGGGTTTTAAATTGTTCTTCTAGATTAAAACGTTATTTAAAAGGGATATCTATTTATAGCATTAGGTTTTTTTCTCAGCTTTATTAAATTATATCAAAAGAAAGAGCAACTTCTGAAAGTTAGATTTTGTGAGTAACTTTCTGACATTTAACTTGCAAAAGTATTAAAGAGGCAAGTGCTTGAGCAGAGCTTTGTTTGGGCTTGATCTTTCCAGTTTTATGTGCTATCAGGCTGAAATGTCAGAAAATTAGAGCCTTAAAACAGAGATGAAATTATACTTGTTGCTGTTATGTGCCGTCGAGTCGCCTGCAACTCATAGCGACCCTATGTACAACAGCCCTAAACTCC
>NW_006399799.1:956817-962065 GCF_000299155.1 Elephantulus edwardii | reverse complement strand
CCTCAAACCTGTTCCTGAGATGGTTTTGAAATTCGAGTGGGACAGACTTAACGTCAAAGCTTGGTTCCCGTGGACTTGATTTAATTTTCCTTTACTTCAGCTTGAACTTGCATATGAGTAGTTTGTGGTCTGTCCCATAGATTGAAAAAATATAGAGACAGGATGCATTCCTGGCACACTGTTTTCCTGATTTTGAACCATGCAGTGTTTCCTTATTCTGTTCAGAGGACTGCTTCCTGGTCCAAGTACAGGATTCACATAAGCATAATCAATTGTTCTGAGATTTCCATTTTCCTCAAAGTTATCCATAATTTGTTGTGATCCACACAGTCAACTGCCTTTGCATAGTCAATGAAACACAGATAAACATACTTCTGGTACTCTTTGCTTTCTTCCAAAATCTATCTGATATTGGCAATAATGTCTCTAGTGTCACAATGTCTTCTAAACCCAGCTTGTATTTCTGCTAGTTCTCTGATATGGTATTGTTACAGTCATTTTTGGATAATCTTCAGCAGGATTTTACTAGTGTGTGATATTAGTGATATTGTTTGATAATTTCCACACTCTGTCAGCTCAACTTTTTTTTTGGTGTGGTGGGGGGGGAACGGGAATAATTATGGATCTCTTCCACTCAGTTGGCCATGTAGCTGTCCTCCAGATTTCTTGGCACAACTTGGTGATACATCCAGGGCAGCATCTGTTTGTTGAAATACTTCAATTGGTATTCTATCAATTTCTGGGGCTGTATTTTTTGCTAAGTCCTTCAGAGCAGCCTGCATTTCCTCCTTCATCGCCAATGCCTCTTGATCATGTGTTGTTTCTTGAAATTCTTCTGTGTCAGCCGATTCTTTTTGGTAAAATTACTCTGTATTCCATCTTCCTTTAATGCTTTTTGTATCATTCTGTATTCTTCCCATAGCATCCTTAAGCATTGCAGCTCGTGGCTTGAATTTGTTCTTTAGTTCCTTCAGCTTAAGAAGTGCTGAGCGCTTTTCAGCTTTTGGCTCGGAGGAGGCCTCGGTGCAACTTTCTTCGGTCGTCCCGCATCTGGGTTCATCCGACACCAGCTGCCTCCGCCATGCCGCCCAAATTCGACCCCAACGAAATTAAAGTCGTGTACCTGGGGTGTATCGGTGGGGAAGTCGGTGCCACTTCCACTCTGGCCCCCAAGATCGGCCCCCTGGATCTGTCTCCAAAAAAGGTTGGTGATGACATTGCCAAGGCCACAGGTGACTGGAAGGGACTAAGGATTACAGTGAAACTGACCATTCAGAACAAACAGGCCCAGATTGAAGTGGTGCCTTCTGCCTCTGCCCTGATCATCAAAGCCCTAAAGGAACCACCCAGAGACAGAAAGAAGCAGAAAAATATTAAGCACAGTGGAAATACCACTTTTGATGAGATTGTTGGCATTGCCTGGCAGATGCGACACCGGTCTTTAGCCAGAGAACTCTCTGGAACTATTAAAGAGATCCTGGGAACTGCCCAGTCTGTGGGCTGCAATTGATGGCCGTCACCCTTATGACATCATAGAAGACATCAACAATGGCGCTGTGGAATGCCCAGCTAGCTAAGGAACTACAGATGAAAATATTTCAGTAAAGGATCATTTGTTAACAAAAAAAAAAAAAGTGCTGAGCAAGTTTGGTTCTTTTGATTTTCTGACTCCAACTCCTTGCACATTTTATTATAATACTTTGCCTTGTCTTCCCATCCTGCCCTTTGAAATCTTCTGTTTAGCTCCTTTTTGATGTCTTCCCTTTGCTTTGACTTCTCAGTACTCTAGTGCAATATTCAGAGTCTCTTCTGACATCCGTTTGGTCTTTTCTTCTTCTTTTTAATGACCTTTGGATTCTTCATATTCTTGATATCTTCCCACAGCTCATCTGGTCTTCATTCATTAGTGTTCAAGGCCTCAAACCTGTTCCTGAGTTTGTTTTTAAGTTCAGAAGAGATAGACTCAAGATCAAATTTTGATTTCTGTGGATATGATTTAACCTTCTTTAGTTTTAATTTGAACTTGCATATGAGTTGTTGATGATCTGTTCCACAGTCAAGCACCTGGCCTAGTTTTCACTGCTGAAAACTTCTTCAACGATTTCTTTCACAGATGTAATCAGTCTTATTCCTGTGTATCCCATCAGGTGAAATCCATGTGTATAGCCTGTGTTTATGTTTCTTATAAAAGATATTTGCTATGAATAAATAATTGTGCAAAATTCTATCATTCTATCCCCAGCCTCATTTCTGCCATGTGCACATATTCTGACTACTGATCCTTCTTCCTGGTTCCCAACTTTTGCATTCCAGTCACTCATTATTATTAATGCATCTTGGTTACATGTTTGATCCATTTCTGACTGCAACAGTTGATAGAAATCATCTTTTTCTCCTCTTTGGCTATGATACATTTGAATGATAGTGGTATTAACAGGTCTTCCTTGTATGAGTATGGATATTATCCTGTCACTCACAATATTATATTTCAAAATGGATCTAGAAATGGCCTTTTTAACTATGAAAGTAACCCCACTTTTTTCACCTTTTTATCTCTAGCATAATAGATATGATTGTGGGATTCAAAATGTCCCATGCCTATCCATCTCATTTAGCTAATATGTCAATATTTATGCGTTCCATTTCTTTCTTTACAATTTCTAATTTTCCTACATTCACACTTCTCACATTCCATATTCCAGTCTCTACTTTCTTCTTACAAATGTTCCTCCTCCTTTGTGTTTCCAGATTTGAGGGCTCAGCCTCAGTTGCCATATCTGTTACTCTACTCTAAGTGTGTTCTGCTGAACACAGGGTTTTCGAAGGCCTGATTGTTACTAAGTGGATGGCCAATCCTTCTTCCAAGTATGTCTTAATTTAGATGCTTAGTTTGGGGCGGGGGGGGGTTTGGTTGGGGGCCTTTTTATGCTTAGTTTTAGAACAATATCTGACAGACAAGCATTTTACCAAGCAGATAAAGACACTTCCCTTACAGACATAACCAGTGCATTCACTGCCACCCACCCACCCAAGCATGTGTTTCTTATCTCTTCCCTTTCCCTGCTACATCACCATTCCTTGCACTTCCTGCTACCTAGTCAAGCCCTCCCTTCCTCAGCTACCTCTTGATAGGATAGCTTAGTCCACAAGTCACTTTTTTTTTAATTTTATTATTTTTGTGTGAGTGTACCGTCAAATCAGATCTGATTGGTACAGGAGGAGATTGTCCCTCCTTCCCCCGGTAGAGCATCTGGTGGATTCGAACCTTGTGCCTCTGGGATTGTAGTTGCAGCTCCTTACCACTAGGCCACCAGAGCTCCCCTTACAAGTCACTTTTGTGATGTCTTGCACCACACACAGCTACTGGTCTCTCACACTGCTGTCTATCTCTTGTTTAGGATGATATAAATCAAAATTCCATGTACCAACTTCAGGGAAAGATTTTTGCTTGAGGCAGTACTGAGGGAAGATCCTTGACACTGAGCTTCCGCTAAGTTTTGTGACTTATTGTCTTTGTTTACACTGCTGACACAGTGTGGTAATTTCCAAGGTCCAGATAGGTCTCTTCTAGATCTGATATGTGTGGTGTTAAGGAAGCCGATGGATTTCTGGAAGAATGGACGTTACCTGATTAAGAAGATTATAGGGCACTCTCAGATCCTGTTCTGTGCGAATCTGTGGGGTTCCTGATGTGGAGTTATGAAATGAGAGTTGAAAGTCTAGACCCCGGCTGTGTGTTCCCAACACAGGTTTGAGACTGAAAGCCCAATGTTAGGGAAACTGACAGACTTCTGGGAGAATGGGCATTACCTGATTAAGGAGATTATAGGGCAACCTCAGATCCTGTCTTGTGTGAATAGGGTGGTTTAATACTGTGGAAACAGGAAATACGGAATCAGGCCACTCAAATATTCCTTTCTTTGACATATACCAAATTCCCTAGGCAGTCTGTCTTTTTCTTCTTTGTGCTTTTCACAAATGTGAGAAAAAGAGAAACAAACTAAAATACTGAGAGAAAACATAATTAGGAAACAGCTCTTCCTACCAAAAGTATGAGGTAAAATGAGAGGAAGAATATACACATGTCATTAAGAGAGCAAAAGAATGTGTGTTGTGCATAAATATGGAGCATGAGGCGAGAATAAGCACAAGTAAGAAGGGAGTGAGCCAGAGAGAATACGAGTGAGGTTGGTGAAGGGTCAGCAGGGCCAGGAGAGAGTGCGGGGAGGAACCACGTGCCTAAGAGCAGAGGTCAAGAAAGAGAGAGCACTCATCACAGGAAAGCAACAGGTAGGAAATCCAACAGGTTAAGCTGAGGGAGAACAAGAAGGCAGGAAGAAAGAATGTACAGCGTGAGCCTGCACATATTCCAGGGAATGAAGAGAAGCATGTCAGAAAGCCAAGGTACAGTTCAAGGTTTATGATCACACAGGAAGACAGGGCAAACACCAGGACATCAGCCTGAGAGATTAGGTGGGAGAGAGGACAGAGAAGAGGGGGCAGAAACAAGAGCGAGAGCCAGGGCCTGAACAAGAGGGACAAGGCTTAGCATGAAGGCACAAGTGGAGGCACAAGTGACAGCTGTTGTTGTTAGGTCCCATCAAGTCAAGCATGACTCATAGCAACCCTGTGAACAAAAGAGGTGAACCCTGTTCTGTCCTGCATCATCCTCACACTTCCTGACACAAAAGAGCCCACTGCAGCAGACACTGTGTCAGACCACCTGGTTGAAGGTCTTCCTCTCTTTCACTAACCCTCTACCCTTCCCAGCATCATGTCCTT
The DNA here is from genome assembly GCF_000299155.1 of Elephantulus edwardii. Taxonomy (NCBI): domain Eukaryota; kingdom Metazoa; phylum Chordata; class Mammalia; order Macroscelidea; family Macroscelididae; genus Elephantulus; species Elephantulus edwardii. The sequence goes on along the minus strand of NW_006399799.1, from coordinate 957,283 downwards.
CTCCAAGGAATAGCCCCTCCTAGCAACATGGCCAAAGTATGTGAGGTGAAGCTTCATCATTCTTGCCTCCAAAAAGCACTCCAGCTGCACCCTCTCCAAGACATATCTGTTTGTGCTTTTGGCCGTCCATGGGATGTTCAGTGCTCTTCTCCAACACTTTATTCATTGTCCAGCTCTCAGACGCATAGCAAGTAATCAGAAAGACTATGGCCTGAATCATTTGCACCTTAGTCCTTAAACTAACATCATTACTCCTCAATAATTTGGAGAAGTCCCTAACTGCAGATTTTCCCAGTGTAATGAGCAAGAGCCTATGGTGATGAAAGAAGAAGTTCAGGCTGCTTTGAAGGAAATGGCAAAAAATAAGGCTCCAGGAATAGATGGTATACTAATTGACATATTTCAGCTAACAGATGCTGCCCTGGACGTGCTCACCAAGTTGTGCCAAGAAATCTGGAGAACAACC
>NW_006399799.1:953948-955596 GCF_000299155.1 Elephantulus edwardii | reverse complement strand
GGTGGATTGATTCAGTGATTGGGGTAATCAGAATGGGAGTGTCGGAGACAGTGCAATTGGCACAGAACAGAGTAGAGTTTAGGGCTCTTGTACATAAGTTCGCTATGAGTCACAAGTGACTCAACGGCACATAACAACAACAACAATGTGTCTCCTTATTCCCTGACTGCTGGTGCCAAGAGCGTTATCATTGATCCAAGCAGGATGAAGCTGTTGACAGTTTCAGTGTCCTCTCCATCAATCATGATGTTGCCTAACAGTCCAGTGGTAAGAATCTTTGTTCTCTTGACATTGAGATAAAACCCATATCAAATGCTTCATTCCTTGATTTTCTGCAAGCCTTCCTCACTTTCAGCATGCAAGGCTGTGTCATCTGCATAACACAGGTTATTGATGAGTCTCCCTCCAATCCTGATGCCACACTCTTCTTCATAGAGTCCTCCTTCCTGGATCATTTGTTCAACATACAGATTAAATAGGTATGGAAAGAGAATACAACCCTGATGTACTCCTTTCTCAGTTTTAAATGAATGCAAAGTCCCCCTGCTCTGTTCACACTACAGCCTCCTGGCATAAGAGAGTGCATGTTAAAGACAACAATTAGAGTGAAGAGAAAAGGGGAAAACATGTTTGGCAACAGAGGAAGGAAAAGACAGGCAAGATAGTTTGGGAAGTGCACTGGGCCTGTGTTCCCCTGTTGCTGAAGTGAGTTTCTCTTCCGTGTGTGGAGTAGACTGCAGTTTCTGCCTTTGCCTTTGACGTTTTTCAAAAAGGAACACCATGCTTTCTTCAGAATTCTGCCTTGTTTCTCAACAACGATTAAATTCACACCATGTGCAGAATCTGTCGTGTTGCTGTAAGTTACCATAAGTTGATTTTAACTAATGGAAGCCTCTTGAATAACAATGAATGCTTTCTCAGCCATCCTCTTGATCACCAGAAAGTTTGAGTCCTTGTTTTAGCTACTGTGTCAGTCTCTCATTGAGCATTTCCCCAGTTTTTGATGACTCTCTGTCACATGTGCTGGTCATGTAATCACAAAATGTTCATCTGCTAACTAAAATACTAGTGGTTCAAAGTCACTCATTGGCTCTACAGAAGAGAAGCCTGCTCCCACAGAGATTACAGTGGGGGAAACCCTACGGTGCAGTTCTTCTCTGTCCTATAGGATGACCATTCTAAGTTGGACACAACAACTGCTTTACAAGCATAATGTTCTTTTCTAGCAATTGATCTTTCCTCATGACATGTCTGAAGTAAATGTCTCAAAGTCTTGTCCTTCTTGCTTCTGAGGAACATTCTGGTTCTAAGGCTGATTTTTGCATTCTTCTGACAAGTCATGGTATATTCAGTATTTTTACCAACATTATCTCAATTTTTCTTCAGTCTTTCTTTTATATTAACAAGCTTTCACATGCACATGAGGCAGTTGGAAAACCATGACTTGATCCAGGTGTACCTCAGTCATCAATGTAACAGCCTTTTTTTTTTTAATTTAGGTTGTTTATTTTTCAATTCAATGAACATCTACAGAGATTTTGGGATTCCATTCAGTCATTGTTGCACCCTTCTCCCCGCACAAACCCCTCCCCCCTCCCCCCCATTTGCTCCTCTCCTTGAAAAGCAAAAGAAAAACTCCCTCATTGGT
>NW_006399799.1:912301-952383 GCF_000299155.1 Elephantulus edwardii | reverse complement strand
CCTGCTACTTTGCTGAATTGGTCAACTATGTCCAATAGTTTTCTTGCTGAGTCTTTAGGGTTTTCTAAGTATACTATCATGTCATCTGCATAAAGGGATAATTTTACTTCCTCTTTGCCAATTTATGTAACAGCCTTTTTTAAAAAAAAAATATTGTATTAATCTTAATGAACATTTTACAGAGATTTTGGATTTTTCATTCATTGTTGTACTTTTCTCCCTGCCCGCCCCTGCACCCCCCCAGATCACTTCTCTCTTTGAAAAGTATAAAAAAAAATTCTTTCATTGGTATACAATCTCTCTGCACACTCACCCCCACCACCCCAAGTACACTCCACTATACAACCTTAATTCTGGACTCTAGTGATAACATATAACCCTATCATATATTGCTTTTACACTGTTCTCTCCCTTTTCTGTTTCAATGCAGGATACATAATTTATCCAGTTTTTCTCAGCCTTACTCCAACCTTGATGTCAGTCTCATTCTACAACAGTGACACTGTGCAGTATTTGTCCTTTTGTGACTGAGATACTTCACTCAGCATAAGACACTCCAGAGACACCTGTTTTGAATAATACTGCATGAGTTCCTTGTTTTTCAATGCAGTGTAGGATTCCATTGTGTTAATATACCACAGCTTCTCTATCCATTCGTTTGTTGATGGACACTTGGGTTGTTTCCAACTCTTTGCTATTGTGAACAAAGCCACGATAAACATGGGTGTGCATATATCTGCTTGGATGTCAGTTTATGGTCTCTTTAGGGTATATTCCCAGTAGTGGAATTGCTGGGTCAAATGGTATCTCTATTTGCAACTTTTTGAGAAAGCGACACATCGCTTTCCACAGTGATTGCACCATTTTACATTCCTACCAACAGTGAATAAGGGTACCAGTTTCTCCACAACCTTGCCAGCATTTGTTGCTTGCTATTCTATTAAATTTTGCTATTCTGACTGCGGTGAGATGATATTTCAAAGTTCTTTTGATTTGCATCTCTCTCAGAGCTAGAGATTTTGAACATTTCTTCATGTGCTTGTTAGCCATCTGAATGTCTTCTTTGGTGAAGTGTCTGTTTATGTCCTGTGCCCATTTTTCTATTGGATTATTTACTTTTATCTTGTTGTGGTGAGCTTTGCTTTTTAAGCCTCTAAAGAAGTCTTTTGCAACATATATTCGCCCAGGAATATTTGGTTAAGAAAATTTTTTATTTTAATTGTGATTTTAACAAAAGTTTACAGAAAAGTTGGATTTTCATTAATTCATTGTTACACATTCCCCCTCTTCCCCTTCCCCTAGTTGACTTCCTTTTTCTTTTTTTTAAATATTAATTTCTTGTTGCACAATTTCCTCCCTCCTACTCCCTTTAAACTCCCCCAGTCCTCTTTGCAATGTACCTCTTATTCTGGACTGTTGTCATACATATAATGCCTAATCAGGTATTTCTTTTAAACAGTTCTTTCCTTCATCTATTCCAATGCAGTGTTCATTATCTGTCTACTCTTATCCTATTCTCTTCTCAAGCCCCTGTTATATTTATTCAATGATTTTCTGACTGTTGCTTCCATGGACTTTGATTGTTGACCTAAATAGAAAGCAATTATTGACAGTTTCAGGGTTTGTTTTTTTCTTCCCATTTATCATGATGTTAACTTATTGTTCTAGTTGTCGGGATTTTCAGTTTCTTCTTGTAATCTGTACTAAAGTCTCTAGTCTGACTTTCATTAGTAAGTGCTTCTAGGCTTCATTTTAAGCAAGCAAGTTTTTATGAATTATCTCAACCTCATGTCCAGTTTTTTAGATTATTTGCTCAGTGTACGGATTGAAAGGGGAGCTCTAATGGTATAGTCCAAAGGGAGTTGCATTTTTTATTCAAAGGGAATGCAAAACCACCAGTCATTCCACAGGAGAAAGATAGGCAGTCTCATCCTGTACAATTTACAACCTCAGGAAACAAACGGGAACGGCAGTTATGGGTTGGTTCCAATTCCATAGCAATGAGTTTGAGAGTTTTGTAGTCTGAATCAGCAAAGTTAAAGAATATAGCCCAACAGCACACCTTTTCCAACCTGGTTCACAATTGGAAAAGATGCCTACCCTAGCTGTTACAGAAAAGGGAAATAAGCAGACCTGAAGCTTGAGCATTTCGATGTGATTATCCTATCTTCAGTTGCTACAGCTGCTGCCCTGTTTTCCCATTTGATTTCTTATAAGTACTACGCTCCATTTGTAATTTCCTGAGGTTGGATGAAAATTAGGAACTGAAACCTAACATTTTGAGAAGTAGGGGGAAAGGCATTTAACTAAGAGAAGTCTTTGGAGTTTTATGGGGAATCCCTGCTTGCCCTCTGCTATCATTTACGGACTTTTTGCTTGGTGATCCTTAGCATTTCAGTTGAGCCTCATCTCTCCAACCAATTTGTAGTTTCTCCAAGGTCAGCGATTAGACCTTCTACTGCTTCCTACACAGCCTTCCTTTTTCTCTCAAGAACACAAAATAATATAGGTTCAACAAAGCAGGGCACAGGAGAGACTTCTTCACTTTGAGTGATTGATACCTATATCATGACTATCATTATAAGCATCTGGTGGCCTAGTGGTAAGAAGCTGCACTGCAATCCCGAAGGCATGTGGTTCAAATCCACCGACTATTCCACAGAAGGATGGGCCATCTCCTCCTGTGCGATTTACTGCCCCTGAAAACCGGCTGGAGAGTTAACTGTATGTCAGGTCAATCTCAGTGGCACACAACAACAACAGCCATAGGCAGGCCCAGTACTGAGTACACAATTCAACATAAATAAAATTCACAGACACGGGACTTATCCTATGGTAGTAGAAGCAGACAGATGAACATCAGGCTAAGGTCACTGCAAAGGGTCCAGGTAATAAGAGCTGTTCGAAGGTTGTTATACTGCCCTGGAAACAGGTGCAGATTATTGATTAAACAAGCATATGCCTATTTGTGCTTACTTACTAATCTGCATTGACTATTTCAAATGTTTTCAGCATATCTGAATGATGAGAAAACCATGTGAAACTGTACATTGCAGATTAATAAATAAATAAACTCATGCCTCTGGAAACTGTATGAACTTTGATAAATGTCAGTAGTTGTAGAGGGGCTTCAGGCCTTTTGTTCATAGGGTTGGTATGAGTCGTACTCGACTTAAAGGCAATCAGCAACAACAACATACTTACCATGCTTACCGGGCACTCTGGCCCTGCCAGTCCAAACCCACGGCTGTTGAGTGAATTCTAACTCATAGTGATCCTCCATCCGGCTTCCAAGGCCATAAATCTTTATAGGAGAAAACTGCCCATCTTCCTCCTTTGGAGCAACTGGTAGATTCAAACCACTGATCTTCTGATTAGCAGTTCAGCACATTCACTCACTGTACCACTAGAGCTCCTTCTATCCCCGCCAGAGATTATAAATTTGAAAAGTCTTTGATTGTTCATGAAGGTGCAGTGGAGTGAGAGATGCCAGTCAGACTGAGAGGCAGAATTTTGGATTTAGTGAAAGCATGTAACATTGTTCACTATAGATTCATTGTTGTTGCTGTTGTGTTGAATATAACTCATAGTGACCCTGTGAACAACCGATCTGAACACTATCCTGTGCTGTGCCATCCTCATCACTCGGACACCCTTGAGTCTATTGCTGCAGTCACTATGTCAATCCATCTCCTTGAGGGTTTTTCTCTTTCACTGACCCCCATCTTTCCAAGCATGATGTCCCTCTCCAAGGAATAACCTCTCTTAGCAACATGCCCAAAGTATGTGAGATGAAGTTTTGCCATCCTTGCCTGCAAAGAGCATTCTAGTTGCACTCTTTTTTGTTTTTTAATGTTTTCATGCATCTTCAGTTTTGTGGGTTTTATTTATTTTTTTTATTTTATTATTTTGTGGGTGTGTGTACCATCAAATTGTATTTGACTGGTATAGGAGGAGATTGTCCCTCCCTCTCCAGTAGGGCATCTGGTGGATTCGAACCTTGTACCTCTGGGATTGCAGTGCAGCTTCTTGCCACTAGGCCACAAGAGCTCCCTAGTTTTGGGGTTTTTTAATTGATATTTTAGTGCAAAGTTTATAGAGAACTTGGATTTCCATTTATTCATTTTTGCACATCTTCATCCCTGCCCACTCCTCCTAGTTCTCTTTTCTCTTTATTTCATTGTTGTACAATCTCCCTCCAGTCCACTTTACTCTACAGCTCTTATTTTGGACCATTGTCATGCAAATAATACCTAATTATATATTCCTGTTAAGTAGTTCTTTCCCTTATCTGTTTCAATGCAGTGTCTGTTCTTTTGGCAGTCCATGGAATGGAGATTAGTAAGTAAGCACAAATAAACCTATGCTTACCTTGTTTGTTGTTAATGTGCCGTTGAGTCACCTGTCACTCATAGTGACCCTATGTACAATAGCCCTAAACCGTGCTCTATTCTGTGCCAATTTTACTGTTTCTGACACACCTACCTCCATTGCCCCAGTCTCTGACTAAATCCATCTCATCGAAGGTTTTCCTGTCTTGCGCTGTCCCTCCACCCTCCCAAGCATGACGTCCCTCTCCAAGGACTGGTCCTACCTTGCAACATGCCCAAAGTAGGTCAGACAAAGCTTCAGAATCCTTGCCTCCAAGGAGCAGCCTGGTCTCACCCTCTCTAGCAGTCCATGGTATATTCAGTACTTTTTTCCAGCTCCATAGCTCACAGGCATCAGTTCTCCTTCTGTCATCCCTAGTCATTGTCTACCTTTCTGATGCATAGCAAGTAATTGCAAAGACTATGGCCTGGATCAGGCACACCTTGGTCTCCCAACTTACATCCTTGTTCTTCAATACTTTCGAGAGGTCTCTGACAGCAGAATTTACCAATGCAAACCTTACTTTTTGGTAATCTGACACTACTTGGAAGCCAGAGGCCTCAGACTAGCTTGGTTGCCTGCAAGGTGAGAGCTGCCTGCATTTTCGTACTCCCCAATTCCAGCCTTTTGGTTTACATCTTTACCTTTTTTCAACACACCAGAGGGTCAGCTATGAGTCATTTTCTTCAAAATGAGAAACCCACTAAATCTGAAGAAGGCAGCCTAAAGAGTTTTGAAAACCCCTAAATTGAATAGATGACAATTGTTGTTGTTGTTGTTATGTGCCATCGAGTCATTTCCGACTCATAGCGACCCTATGCACAACAGCCCTAAACCCTGCTCTATCCTGCGCCAACCGCACCGCCTCTGACACACCCATCCCAATTACCCCAGTCACCGAATCAATCCATCTCATAGAGGGTCTTCCCCTCCTGCGCCGTCCCTCCACCCTCCCAAGCAAGATGTCCCTCTCCAAGGACCCATCCCTCCTGGCAACATGTCCAAAGTATGTCAGGCGAAGCCCCAGAATCCTTGCCTCCAAGGAGTAGCTTGGTTTAATCCTCTCCAAGATGAATCTGTTTGTTTTCCTGGCAGTCCATGGTACATTCAGTACCCTTCTCCAGCACCACAGCTCAAAAGCATCCACTCTCCTTCTGTCCTCCCTAGTCATTGTCCAACTCTCTGATGCATAACAAGCGATTGCAAATACCATGGCCTGTATCAGGTGCACCTTAGTCTCCAGAGAGACACTGTTGCTCCTGAGTACCTTAGAGAGGTTCCTAACAGCAGACTTTCCCATCGCGATACGCTTTTTGATTTCCTGACTGCTGGTGCCAAGAGTGTTGACTGTGGAGCCGAGCAAACTGAAGCTGTGGACACTCTCAATCTCTTCGTCATCCATCCTGACGCTGCCAATTGGTCCAGTGGCAAGAATCTTTGTCTTCTTGACATTGAGCCTTAGTCCATACTGAAGGCTGCAGTCCTTGACCCTTCGCAGCAAGTGCATGAGGTCCTCCTCAGTTTCAGCAAGCAGGGTTGTGTCATCTGCTTAACGGAGATTGTTAATAGATCTTCCACCAATCCTGATGCCACAATTCTCCTCATAGAGCCCAGCCTCTCGGATAATCTGCTCTGCATACATATTGAAAAGGTATGGAGACAGATGGCAATAGGCATAATAATTATTTTTGTTCTTTGCACAATCAATGCTTTCATAATATCAGGGGGAAAAACAACCCACATTTTCTGTGTTTATTAAATTGCTATCATCTGTAAGTGGAAGGAAGATTGAATGTCTATGATGGGGTGACACACATTTGATATTTTCAGGAAGAAAAAATAATTATTGTACTGTTATGTAACTTCAAGATGGAACTGACTCGTAACTTACCTTCCACCAGGTTTTCAGAGGCATTAAATCGCACAGAAAGAGATTGCCCATCTATCTCCTGAGAAGTAGCTTGTGGATTCATACCACATCCCTTTGGTTTGACAGTGCAGCGCCTTTCCGCTAAGCCACCAGAGCTCCCTGTAGAAAGGAATAGGTATAAGGAAAAGCTTGTATGAAGAAATGGGAATTTTTAAAAGTAGCAGCTAGAAAGAAAAAAAGGAAGAAAGGAAGTTGAGCTCTGATCTGAGTATGCCTTTATCTTTCTCCCCGCCTTTCTTCCTTGTTTTCTGTCTCCCTCTTTCCTTCCTTCTTAACCCCTACCTGCTCCCAAACACATTGCCTCAAGGGACATTAGTGTGGAATTTCCAGTTCTGAAATCAGATAGTAGGATGAATTTCTGGCATTCCTTGTTGACTGGGCTAGATGATTCTAAGACATTTCCATCTTGGGAGATAATTGATCGATCTTTGGAGACAGTATTAATAACCACAGCAACAACTGGTATTTTTGGACCACTTGGCATGTGCTTGACCCTCTACTAACCCAAGGAGCTCTGGCGGCTTAGTGCTGAGGATTTGAGCTGCCAGCCTGAAGGCAGGTAGCTCATATCCACCAGCTGTTCCACAAGAAATAGATGGGCAGTCTCCTATCATGCAATTTACAGCCTCTGAAAACCATCTGGAGGGTCAGCTATGACTTAATTCTGATTAGTAGCACATAACAACTGCTAAATACATAATTATTTTACTTAATCCTCACATCACATACACTTAGTATATTTTACAGATTTTAAAACAGAACCATTTGCAACTCACCAACTAGTAAGTGATAGAAATCCAAAACCTGAAATGTTAACTCTGTTATGCTCCATATATTGCCCTGACCAGCATTAGATTCAAAGGGTACACAGCAAGTATTTAATAAGGAAAAGAGAGACACGGAACTCCTCTGACTTTGAAGCAACACAAAATAAACACTTTTGTGTATTTCTCCTTATTTGCTTTTCTCTCATAATTTATTCTCTTTAGATTTTTTCTTTTTTTTCTCTTTAGATTTTTAATCTATTTCTTTCACTAGTTGATTATATAACCATGGACAAATAATATAAATTTTTGATGTTCAGTTTTCCCTCTGAACAGACTGATGAAGAGACAGATGGGATGAGATAATCCCTAAAACAACTAAGAAGAATAAGAAAATTACAGTAAATCTACCTCTTCTGATAATTTTCCTTCCCCTCAACAGATCTGATGACAGATCTCTCTCAGTAAGCCAAGCCTGGCCTTGACCTTCTGACGGCAGGTGTGTCGAATGACCTCAGTTCAGAGGTGGGCCCCCATGTAGGCCATTTGAAAAGCTGATGCATATTTTGTATGTTCTCTATTAAGTATTTAACATTTCAGTTCTTCCTCTCTCTTCCCAGCAAACGTCTGCTCTCCTGCCATCTGAACATCGAGACTGCACCACCCTGTAAGCCATGGAGAATGAGTTACCAGTCCCGCATACATCCAGCAGTGCCAATGTCTCCAGTAGCACCGGTGGGGCCTCTAGTAGCAGTGGCTGCAACAGCAGCAGTGTTTGTAGCAGTAACCGCCCCTCTGGGCCCCAGATTTCTGTGTACAGTGGTATTCCTGACCGGCAGACCGTGCAGGTAAGATTCCAGCTGAACCATATTCCTTAATATATACAGAGCTAGCCAGGAGGAAGTGTTAGCCTTAGCTGGTGAGATTATCTAAGTATTAAATCAAGAATGAGCATAATAGAGGATGTTGTTGTTGTTGTTCTTGTTATGTGTGCCTGAGTCTGTTCCTACTGATAGTGACTGTACCACAGAACAAAACCCTACCCAGTCTTGCACCATGCTTACACTCCGTAGGGCTTGAGCCTGGTGCCGCAGCCACTTGTGTTCTCCCTTCTCGTTGAAGGTCTTCCTATTTTTCCTGACCCTCTGCTCCACCAAGATGTCTTTCTTCAGACTACCTCTCCTGGTAACAGGTCTCAAGTGTATGGGACAAAGGGTACGAGTTAGTGGATATATATTTATGCATCTTTAGAAAATGAGATAGGATGCTAGATGGATCTAGTCAAGGAAGTTTTGGGAGACGGGGAGTACTTCACAGATCAGAAAAATTCCTTTCTTACTTAATGATTCAGATCTCAAAATGCTTTTGGGGAGAATATGTGTGTGACAGTGTGAGGGGAAGGCAAGTAAAAATTAAAAGATAAAAACGTGACTGGAAGTAGTTCCACAATGCAGACATGACTATGTCTTGTCAAGTACTACATTCTAAGCTTTGTACATTTCTCTTTTGTTCCTCCATCTCTGAGAATGGTTACTGTTGTGGTGGTGGTTAGGTGCCATCGAGTCATGTACAACTCATAATGATCCTATGAACAAAAGACCTGAACCCTGTTCTGTCCTGCGCCATACTCACACTTCCTAACACACAAGAGCTCATTGCAGCAGTCACCATGTCAGTCCACCTTGTTGAGGGTGTTCCTCTCCTTTGCTGATCCTCCACCCTTCCCAGCATACTGTCCTTCTCCAAGGAATAGCACCTCCTAGAAACATGCCCAAAGTATGTGAGGTGAAGCCTCATCATTCTTGCCTCCACAGAGCACTTCGGCTGTCCCCTCTCCAAGACATATCTGTTCTCTTGGCTGCCCTCAGGATGTTCAGTGTTCTTCTCCAACCCCACAGCTCTAAGGCTTCAATTCTTCTTCTGTTATCCTTATTCATTGTCCAACTTTCAGATGCACAGCAAGTAAGCAAAAAGAATGTTTACTACTGAGACGTATTTTATAGCTGAGAAAACTAAGGCTCATAAACCAAAAAACTAAACCCATTGCCATCAAGTTGATTTTTTACTCATAATGACCTATAAACAGAGTAGAACTTCTGCATAGGGTTGCTAAGGTCATAAATCTTTATGGAAGCTTAGTGTCACATAGTTCTCCTGTAAAGAAGCTTAAGATTCAAACTACCCACCTTTTGATTAGTGCCTAAGCATTTAATAAATTTTAATTTGTCCAAGGTTGTGCAAATAAAGACCCCCCAAAAATTAAACCTAATTCTTACTTTAAACCTGTATTCATTATCATCATAATCCCTGAGATTCCCAGTAACTCTACTATTATAGTTTGGATATATTAGACAAGTGAACTCATCCTGCTTTGGCCCCAGGCCCAGACAAGGGAATGAAAGCAAAGCCTCAGCAGAGCAGGAGAGGACGTAATGTCTAGTTAAAAGACATGCCATCAGATACTTTAAATCTTGCTTCAACTTTTTTCTCTCATTTACACCTAATAAAAACTTGTTTCCTGCTCTCTTCCTCACCCTTCCTCCAGCCTCTTCATACATGAGTGTTTTTGCCCTGGTTTCCAGCAACTGAAACTAAGATGTGACCTCTCCTACCCCTCATTGCAGCTCTAGTTGAAAGTGATTGAGGTGTCTTTTCTGGCTAATGGCCTGACCTGAAGTTGCCTTCCAAGCAGAGCCATTGACTGGTTGTTGTTATGTGCCACCGAGTCGCTTGCGACTCATAGCGACCTTGTGTACAAGAGCGCTATACGCTCTTCTATCCTGTGCCAACCTAGCCATCTCAAATGCACTTATTCCCACCTCTCTAGTCACAGAATCGATCCATCTCATCAAAGGACTTCCTCTCCTTCGCCGCCCCTCCACTCTGCCAAACATGATGTCCCTCTCCAAGGACCAGTCCCTCCTTGCAACATGGCCAAAATATGTCAGATGAAGCTTCAGAATCCTTGACTCCAGGGAACATTCTGGCTTCACCTTCTCCAGGACGAACCTGTTTGTTCTCCTAACAGTCCATGGTATATTCAACACTCTTCTCCAGCACCACAGCTCAAAGGCATCAATTCTCTTTCTATCATCCCTAGTTACTGTCCAACTCTCTGATACATAGCACGTAATTGCGAAGACTATAGCCTGGATCAGGCGCACCTTAGTCTCCAGTCTGACATAGTTGCTCTTCAGTACTCTTGAGAGGTCCCTCACAGCCGACTGGGGATACTTCCTATTTCCATTCCTTGGCTAAAGAAGAGTTACATTTTCTCAACAATGTGCTGGCTGAACTGCAGTATAGGTTACTTTTAAATCTATAAGGAAAATAAAAAGGCCTAGGTAAAGTGAGTAAGGAAAGGCAGTTCTGAGGGTAATAGAATATAACAACTGAGTTTATGTTATATAGGATCCTGATGTTCTTGTTGTTGTTATGTGCCGGCGAGTCGCTCTGAACGCTGCTCTATACTGAGTCAAACTCTGTCTCTGACACACCTACTCCCATTACCCTAGTCACTAAGTCAATCTATCTCATCCAGGTTCTTACTCTCTTGTGCTGTCCCTCCACCCTCCCAAGCATGATGTCTTTCTCCAAGGACTGGTCCCTCCTTGCAACATGCCCAAAATATGTCAGACAGAGCTTCAGAATTCTTGCCTCTGAGGAGCAGCCTGATTTCACCCTCTCCAGGAACAATGTGTTTGTCCTCTTAGCAGTCCATGGTATATTCAATACTCTTCTCCAGCACCACAACTCAAAGGCATCAGTTCTCCTTCTGTCATCTTTAGTCATTGTCCAGCTTTCTTTTTCTTTTTTTTTCCCAGGTTTCTATAACACGTAGCAAGTAGATCAGGCACACTGTTGTCTCCAGACTGACATCATTGCTCTTCAGTACTCTGGAGAGTTCCCTGACAGAAGATTTTCCAAATGCAATTAATCTTTTTATTTCCTGGATGCTAGAATCAAGAATGTTGTTTGTGAGTGCATCCAGGACAGTGTCTGTTTGTTGAATATGTCCACTAATATGCTGTCAATTCCTAGGGCCTTGTTTTTCCCAGTTTCTTCAGAACAGCTTGAACTTCCTCTTTATCACCAAAGGCTCTTGATCATACATTGTTTCATGAAATTCTTCTGTGTCAGCCAATTCTTTTTGGTATAGTGACTCAGTATTCTCCTTCCATCTTCTTTTGATCCTTCCTGAATCATTCAGTATTCTGTCCAAAGCATCCTTAAGCATTGCAACTCAAGGCTTAAATTTGTTCTTCATTTCTTTCAGCTTAAGAAATTCCAAGTGAGGTCAGCCCTTTTGATTTTCTTATTCCAGCTCTTTGCATATTTCATTATAATATTTTGCTTTGTCTTCCCACTCTTCCCTCTTCTGTTCAGCTCCTTAACGTCTTTATTTCTTCCCTTTGCTTCTTGGCATTCTAGTGCAATATTCAGAATCTCTTCTGACACCCATCTTGGTCTTTTCTTCCTCCTCTGCGTTTGTAATGACCTTTTGCATTCCTCCTGGATGATAGTATTAATATCCTCCCACAGCTCATCTGGTCTTGCTCATTCATGTTCAAGGCCTCAAATCTGTTCCTGAGAGGGTTTTGAAATTGAGATGGGATAGGCTCAAGGTTAAATTTTGGTTCTTGTGGATTTGATTTAATCTTCTTTAGCTTTAGTTTGAACTTGCATATGAGTAGTTGGTAGTCTATTCCACAATCAGTACCTGCCCTAGTTTTCACAGCTGCTATTGAGCTTCACCTGCAATTCTTTCCACAGATATAATCAATCTGATTCCTTTGCATTCCAGGAAATCCATCAGGTGAAATCCATGTGTGTAGTCAGCACTTATGTTTCTTATAAAAGTATTTCCAATTAATAAGTCATTGGTTGTACAGAATTCCATCTCCAGGCTTATTTTTATCACCAAATCCATATTTTCAAACTACTGATCTCCTTCCCTGTTCCCAACTTTTTCATTCCAGCCACCCATTATCTTGATTGCATGTTCAATCAATTTCTGACTGCAAATGTTGGTAGAAATCTCCTGTTGCTTCACTCTTTTGCTCTGGTTGTTGGTACATATATTTGAATGAAAGTGGTGTTCACTGGACTTGTATGCATGTGGATATTATCCTGTCACTCATAACATTGCATTTCAAAGGGATCTAGAAATAAGTTTTTTAAACTATGAAAGCAACCTCATTTTTCCTCACCATATCATCTCTGGAGTAGATCATATGATTATCAGATCCAAAATGTCCCGTACCAGTCCATCTTATTTCACCAGTATCTAGTGTATCAATTAGATGCATTCCATTTCTTTCTTAACAATGCCCACTTTTCCTACATTCATGCTTCTCACATTCCACATTCCAATCACTAGTGTCTGCTTACAACTGATGAGAGGTGGTATATTGAAAGGGAATGTAATTTGAGGAAAATGCATAGATTTTTTTGTTGTCAGATTTTTTGTCGAATCAACTATGACTCATAGTGACAATATGACCAAAAGATCTGAACCTTGCCCTATTCTCTGCCATCCTCATTATCTCTGATATCTTTGAGGCCATTGTCAAAGTCACTCTGTCAGTCAATCTTGTTGAGGGTCTTCCTCTCTTTTTTGATCCTCCTCCTTTCAGGCATCGTCTTCTTCCAAGGACTGGCCCCTCCTAACAATATGATCAAAGTATAAGTCAAAGTTTCATGATTCTTGCCTCTAAGACACTCCTTATTTGCTTCTTCTCCAGGATGTATTTGTTTGTTCTTTTGGCAGTCCATGGTATATTCAGTACCCTTTTCCATCACCACAGCTTAAAAGCATTTATTGTTCTTGCATCATCTTTATTCATTGCCCAACTTTCAGATGCCTAGGAAATAGTTGAATAGTTGAAATAGTTGACTGAGATGCATCATAGTCTTTAAACTTATATAAAATCCATGGAAATTGTGGGACAAAGAGAGGACCTGGCTTGGGAGATTACTAGAGCCCATGGAGAATCTAATGTTCATAAGGTTTCCAGATTAATTTAAAAATCATCTTAAAAATAGACTTGAAGTGTTGAACTCCAGTGATTGAAGAACAGATGATGTGTGGAATAATGACATCAAAGATATCAACCATAAAGAGCAGAAAAGGTCACTCACTAAAAAGAAAGCGGAGAAAGAAAAAGCCTCTAAATGGATGTCAGAAAAGACCCTGAAAATTGCGTTGAGAAGCCAAAACAAAGGGGGAAAATACTAAAGTAAAAGAGTTGAATAGAAGATTTCAAAGACCAGCTCTAGAAGACAAAACAAAGTATTATCATGGAATATGCAGAGAAGTAGAATTGGAGAATAGAAAGGGAAGAACTTGCTCAACATTTTTCAAGTTGAAAAAACTGAAAATCAAATTCAAGCCTCGAGTTGCAATACTTAAGAAATGCTATAGGCAAAATCTTGTATGACTCAGAAAACATGTTTCAGGAGGTGCCATATGATTAAGATGGTATGGGCAAAATCTTGAGTGACCCAGGAAACATCAAAAGAAGATGGAAGGAATACATATAGTCACTGTACCAAAAAGAATTGGCTGACAGTGAAATATTTCAGGAAGCACCATATGGTCAAGAGCCAATGGTAATGAAGAAAGAAGTTCAAGCTGCACAGAAGGTATTCACAAAAAATAAGAACCCAAGAATTAACGGGATACCTGCCAATTGACATGTTTCAACTAAACGATACAGCCCTGAATGCACTTACTATCTATGGCAGGAAATTTGGAGAACAGCTGCCTGGCCAAATGATTGGAAGAGGTCCCAGTTTCTTTCCATTCCCAAGAAAGGTGATCCAACAGAATGTGGAAGTCATCAAACAATATCATTAATATCACATGCATGCAAAATGCCACTGAAGATCATTAAAAAATGACTGGAACAGTACATAAAGAACTGCCAGATATTCATGCTGGATTTTGAAGAAGCCATGGCACCAAGGATATCATTACTGATGTTAGATGGATCCTTGCTGAAAGCAGATAATACCAGAAGAATGTCTACTTGTACTTTATTGACCAGGCAGAGGCATTTGTGTGGATCATAACAAGTTATGGCTAACATTGAGAAGAATGGGAGTTCCAGAACACTTAGTTGTGCTCATGTGAAACCTGTACCTAGACGAAGAAGCTGCTGTGTGAACAGAGCAAGGAAATACAACATGATTTAAAATTAAGAAAGGTGTACATCAGGGTTATATTCTCTCTCCACACCTATTCAGTCTGTATGATGAGCTAATTATTCAACAAGCTGGATTCTATGAAGAAGAATGTGGCACCAAAATCAGAGGAAGACTCATCAGTAACCTATGTTAGCAGATGACACAACCTTGCTTGCTGTAAGTGAGAAAGACTTGAAACCTCATGCTGCAGAAGGTAAAAGAAATACAGCTTTCAATATGAATTGCTTCTCAACATCAAGAAGACAAAGCTTCTCACCACTGGACCAATCCAGGCAACATCATGATAGATGGAGAAAAGATTGAGACTCAGTGAAAGTCTATAGTCAGGGACTTTTTCAAATTATTGAGAGCAATGATGTCAGTTTGAGGACTAAGGTTTGCCAGATTCAGGCAATGATCTTTTCAATCACTTGCTGTGAGCTGGACAATGAATAAGGATGACAGAAGAAATGATGTTTTTGAATTGTGGCTCTGGAGAAGAGTGTTGAAGATCCCATGAACTGCCAAAAGAATAAAAGTGATGTCTTGGAAAAGGTACAGCCAGAATGCTCCTTGGAAGCAAAGATGATAAAGCTTCTTTTCACATACTTTGGGCATGTTGCTAGGAGAGGCTATTCCTTGGAGAGGGACATCATGCTTAGAAAGGTGAAGAGTTAGCAAAAGAAAGGAAAACCCTCAGCCAGGTGGATTGACACAGTAACTACAGTAATGGCCTCGAGTATGTCAGAGATAGTGAGAGGGCACAGGATAGGAATGGGTTCAGATCTGTTGTTTATAGGGTGGTTATGAATTGTACTCAACTTGACATACCTAACAGCAACAACATGGAGAAATCTGTGATGCCAGCCTGTTCTCACAAAGCCCATGGAAAATCCATGAAGTCAGCCTGCTCTCACAGAACCCCAAATCTGAGCCCAGGGGTTAGTCTGTCCCAGTTGTCCCAGTCCTGAATAGGGTGATTCAGACTGGAGGCTCATTTGCTGAGTGAGAAGACAAGCCAGAGTTGAGAGCAGCTGTAGCTGGTGATTCAACAGAGTTAAAGGCAGAAGTGGCCAAAACTTTAACAGTGCCCAGTATAGGACATCAACTGGGAAGAGACATCAAAGTGTCGCTAAGTAAGGAAAAGGAGAGAGAGAAAACCTCTCTGGAATATATGAGAGAGAGAAAAAAAATAGGCCCTTAGGGCTGAGGGACAGGCATTTACTTTTCTCTATCTTTGGAATAGGGGAAAGCCTTTTAGGAGAGACTCAAGGCCAAAATCGAGACCCACTGTCATCAAGTTGAGTTTGACTCATGGTGACACCGTGTGTTGCAAAGTAGAATTGCTGCATAGCTTTCTTGATGGAAACCAACATATACATCATTCATTAGTCTTTTCTTCCACAGAGAGGCTGATGATTTCAAACTGCCAACCTTCAGGTTAGCAGTCCCTCTCTCTGTCATTTCCTAAAGAACACAGTTCCACCACTTGTCTGTCTGTCATTTCTTGTACTATGGTGGCTTTCATGTTGCTGTGATAGAAAAAGTACATCCTGCTTGGAAGGGCAGAGGGGACAGGGCAGGTGAGGAAGACCCCAGATTTGATGAATTGACACAATAACTAGAGAAGTGGGGGTAGGTATACTGGAGTCAATGAGACTGGCTCAGGATAGGGCAGGCTTATGACCTATTGTATATAGGGTCATTATTAATCTTAGGTGACTTGATGGCACATTACAGCCACAACAACAACTGGTATTTCAAATACCACCCAAGTCACTCAGAGTGAACAGATTCCAATGAAGCTTCCAGACTAAGGCAGGCGAGGAAAATAATCTTCTGAAAAAACTAGCTGGTGAAAATCTTAGGGATAGCAGCAGAACATTGTCTGATACTGTGTCAGAAGATTAGCACCTCAGGTTGGAAGGTACCTACATCCAATTGGAGACAAGGTAGATTGGCTTGTTGTTGGCCATGATTGGCTCTTGGTCCAAGTATAGGTTTCATATGAACACAATCAAGTGTTCTGGGATCCCATCTTCCTCTGAGTTAGCCACAGTTCATTGGCATGTTGTTGTTATTGTTAAGTGCCATCGAGTCGTAGATGACTCATAGCGACCCTATGAATAAAAAACTGAACATGTATATAACTTTCATCATTTCTCTTAAGTTCATAGAGTTTCCAGAGACAACCTATTTTGGAAGTGGATGCCATTCCTGCTTCCAAGCCTGTTTTAATCGGGGAGCTCCACCAAATAGTGTCCGTTATGGGTTACCATTATTGCATTTGACACATCAGTGTCACAGTGTTTAGCTTCACAACAACCACGAGTTACCTCTGTACAGCAAATGGACAGACCAGTGCTATACCACTTAGAAGAATGTTTGAACAACAACAATTAAAACCAGGCCTGAGGGCAGCAGATTAAAATCACCCACCTTTGGCTTGGTAGCATAACTTTCTATCCACTAGGCCAACAGAGCTCTCTCTATGACTCACAACAATTCTGTGAACAGCAGATCTGACCCTTGCCCTATCCTGTGCCATCCCCACAGTCCAAGACATGCTCGAGCCCGTTGCTACAGTCACCCTATCAATCCATCATGTTTTGAGGATCTCCTTTTCTTCCCTGACCTTCCACTTCTCTCAGCATGATTTCATTTCCCAAGGACTGGAACCTTAAACTGTTGTTTGTTATTGTTAAGTGCCATCTAGTTGTAGACAACTTATAGCGACCCTATGAATGGAAGACCTGAACACTTGCATAACTTTCATCGTTTCTCTAAGTATCTGGAGGCAAGCTATTTCAGAAGTGGATACCACTCCTGCTTCCAAGCCTGTTTGTTGGCATAATAGCTGCAAAAATTGGTTTAAACCCATTTTTCCCTTTTAAAAATGCATCCAGCAATGATTGTAAGGATGCTGCAGGACCGGGCACTGTTTTGTTCTACAGGGTAACTGTGCATCAGGCTGACTCAGAGGCATTTAACAACAACAGAGTAAAACCCAGCCAATTTCATAAGAAAAGCAATAAAGATAGCAGATGGTATCTAAAAATATGGAAGCATGGAGAGGGAGGGAGAAAGAATAAAAGAGAAATACACTGTGCCTGTAGCACTGGCCTGCCTGCAAGTCTAAGAGACCGCCTTCTAAAGAACTGACAGGTCTACCTAGGGACCTGTGTGTGAGCAGAAGCTCGGAAGCAGCACCCAGGCTTTTTTGAAGCCCCAGCAGAGAAGGGTGTTGCCTTTGGATAAGTTTTCATTTGGCAGACTATATTGCTAAAGCTGGAATACATTCCTCTTGTAATCTGACTCTTTCTTTTGTTCTTTCTTCCCTCTGCCTTGTTAAGCTTCTCTTCCCTCTGTCATCGTCTTCCCAGAGTTCTAGTCAACCTGATCTTGGGTTGAAGAATAACAGGGGAGGGAATGCCCAGCAAGTCTGGCACTGGCTACAGTTCACTGGAGGCCTCGCTGCAGCCCCGAGACTTGGTTGGGACAGTGCTGGGAAGCTCTGACTCTCCTCGCTGGGTGGCTGCTGTAGGGGCAGATCATGTAGAGCAAGAGCAGGGGAGCATGGGAACTTAAGGGAGATAGACAAGAGGAAAAGTGTGCAAGACTTTGTGAATAATTGCCTTCCCAACCTCCCTGGAGAGTGATAATTGGTTACAATGGTGGCCACAGATCCCTGTGTGTTTTAGAGCTCTTGGGGTGAACAGGAATTATTCTTGCAAATGAGGTGGTGGGGTGTGGCCCGCAGACGTGCTGCGTGGCCAGGTGAAAGAGCACCGGCTCTTCCTCTCTCGCCCACCCCCTCAGGTGATCCAGCAGGCCCTGCACAGACAGCCCAGCACGGCAGCCCAGTACCTGCAGCAGATGTATGCCGCCCAGCAGCAGCACCTCATGTTACAGACTGCAGCGCTGCAGCAGCAGCACCTCAGCAGTGCCCAGCTCCAGAGCCTGGCCGCTGTGCAGCAGGTGAGGGTTACAGGGATGCTGCATGAAGTATCTTGCCAAAGGTCACACCACTAATGAGCAGAAGGGCTGGAATTCCCACCCTGTCTAACCCAAAGAAGGAGGAGGAGGAGAACCCCCTTTCTTCGCCACATCATTGCACCACCAGGGAAGGGGCTGAGGAGTCCAGGGAGGTGTTCACAGGAAAAGGGCATCGTCCACCCAGCTCATCGTCTGGCTTGGTCTTTCTCCTTTTCACGACTAAAAAGAACTCCTTCATTTCTTCACGCAACAAAAAAATTTAAGCATCCACTTAAAAATGCCAAAAGGTCCTAATAAGCACTGGTACCCAGGGGCCCTGTCTTCTTTAAGCTTACAGTGGGGAGACAGCAAATAAACAGAAACCAAAGTAGAAAAGGAAATGAAATACTGGAATATCTTGGTTGTGAAAAGCACTGTGAAGGAAAAGAACATATTACTATGACTAAATGCCAAGGAGTATTGCTTTAGTTTGGGTGGTCAGAGAAGATCTCTCTAAGCTGATAACTGAAGGGTGAGGACAAGCTGATCAGAGAGAAGGAGGCAGGTGGGATGCTTTTGGAAAACACTTCAGCAGGAGAGTCCACGAGCTGGGTGCAATAGAGTGGTTTGGAGCAGAGGGATGAAAGCACTAAATAGTCAGTAGTGATGATCTCTAACAATTTGAATGCTTAACCTAAGTACTGTATTGACTTGTTGAGTCTTCTTAGCAACCTGCAGGGTAGATACTATGATTGATTCCTCTGTGAAAGAGGAAGCTGAGGCACTTGCTTAGGGATATGCAGATGTGGCAAACTGGAGACTTGATTCCATAGGCCTCTTTTACTACCGTCCTGTGTTGTTGTTGTTGCTGTTGTATATCATTGACTCAGAATCACCTCATAGGTGACCCTCCAACAGGTTTTCAGAGGAAGTAAATTGCACAGGAAGATTGCCCATCTTTCTTCTGAGGAGCAGCTGGTGGATTTGAACTACATACCTTTGGGTTGGCAGTGCAATTCCTTATCACTAAGCCACCAGGGCTCCCTACTGGCCTATAGTACTTCTTTTAGAAGATGCACACTTGGGAATGATTTGGGGAAGATCTGAGACCCTTGTGATGGGATTGTGTTCTTTCCTAGGCAAGCCTGGTAGCCAACAGACAGGGGAGCTCCTCAGGCAACAGTGTGTCTGCACAGGCACCGACCCAGTCACCCTCGGTAAGTAGGATGGGTGGTGACACGAAGAACCCACAGCTCAGGGGTAGTTCCTCCCTCTTGGCCAAAAATACCTGTGTGTTCTCAGGCCCAGTCATGAGTCCTTATCCATGTTCAATTATGGCTGGAATCTCTTGTTCTTGCCAGAAGGAAAAGGTCTATACACTTCTATCCCTTACATGAATTACTCATGTCACCTGTCTAGTGTCATGGCTCAGTTCTCTCCCCACTGGATCATCCTGCAGCTCTGCACCTAGGCCCAAGATGAAGGTGGTGCTCAGGTGAACTCCAAGGATCGGAGCTTGTCAAAGAAGGCTGAATCTACCAGGGAATGATAGAGAAGGAGGAAAAAAAATAAACGGATGAGGAGGGCACAATATTAACCAACAGAACTCTGTTCATGTTTGCCTTGTCAGATCAACCTGACAGCCTCCCCAGCAGCAGCCCAGCTCATCAACCGGGCGCAGAGCGTCAACTCAGCGACTGCCTCAGGCATTGCCCAGCAGGCTGTGCTCTTGGGCAACACATCGTCTCCAGCCCTGACTGCAAGCCAGGCACAGATGTATCTAAGGGCGCAGATGGTGAGGACCCACAGCCTGGGCCATGGCTCAGGTGGTTGGGAGAACACAGGCAGAAAAGTTGGGAGCTGGGGGTTACCGAAGGGTGGGGAAAAGCCCTTAGAGTGGAGGAGGTGGGTCTCCCACGGAATGAAGAAAGGTGGACCTGGCAGGCTGAGCGGGAGTTTTGATACAGCCTTGGGACTAAGGACAGTGGGATTCCAGAGTGAAATAATGCCCCTTTCCTTCCAACACTGAAACAATTACCTTTTCTTATAAGAGCCTCCTTGACACTCAAATTAGTGTTGAAAATGGAGGGGTCCATGCCCAGATGGTCCTGCACATTCAAATGTGTATGATAAGTGAACACACAGATATCCACGTATGCCACGACAAAGGGGTCTCACCTGCTGTGACAATCCTTGGCGAGACTGACCACCTTAGGTCAGGAACCAAGGGTTCATCCCAGCCCTGCGGGAAGGTAGCAGCTTTAGGACATGCCCCACTACTCTCCAGTGGGGCTCCAATCAGTCACCACATCACATCTTATCCAGATGAATTTGTTTGGGGACAGTGTACTCAGAGGGACACTGGCCTAGAATCTCTTCTTTGCATGTGTCCTATGGATTTCTAAGAGTTGGGATTTTCTGAGGAAAAAGCAGCACACTCCTAGAACGCATGCTCCATGCTGAGCTCAGTCACTTAAAAGTCCTAACTCAGGTCTCCCATTCTAAATAGTCTCTTTCCTGAAAACCATGCAGTCTTCCTCCTCCCTTTGCTCCTGTGGCTGGGACTTAATGCTTGGATCCTTTCTGGTCTCGCTCCTGAACCACCATAATTGGTTTTGAGCTTGTCATTTGAAACACATCTCAGGAATAGTCTCTCAGACACGCAGGTTAGACTTCCTTCCAGATCTCAAGGGAACTGAGGCAACCACATGGTCATACAAACCAAACCTGCCTGTTTCTTTACTCAGTCCCATGTCCTACCAAACTGCCAAGTGAAGCCCTGAAGCCTGTCTGTCTCCCTCCTTAACATAGGACCTGCTCACACAGTGGGACAGTGCGACAAACATAGGTGCATTATTATTCCTAGACAAAGACACCAGCGTGTACACACTGGCTAGACTCCTAGAGAGCTGCAGGTGCCACACACAGTAGGCATCACCGGCACACCTCCAGAAAGAGATACAGTCCCTCTGCAGCCACCCTCGTTCCTCTACCATTGCCACCAGCACCCCCGAGCCTAAATTTGACTGGAAAAGGAATGTATTGTCCCATCTGTGGGACAGTCTTGTTCTGACCCAGGCCTAGGCCCACAAGTAGGTCCTAAAACCTCTGAATCTGCCTGACGTGCCTGCTCCGCCGGGTACTAAGGAGATAGTGACTCAAGCTGTCTTGACAATATTAGGCCCCTCTAGGATGAGTTCCTCACAGTTTGGCTCTGAAGTAAACTTGAAATTGGTACAGTCCCAGGGTGGTTCTTCCCTCCCCACTCCCTTTGCCTCCCCCGTCTCCAACCCCGTTCATGGCTCTGCCTGGGTGAGAACTGCACAGCTTGCGTAGACTTCCTGGTGCCCCGAATCCTGCCCTTTCTTGCCTCACTGGCCTTCCCTGTATCTGCTCCCGGGCTAAACTGTTCTGTCCTGTGGCTGAGCCTACATTAGGCAGGTAAAAGGCGCCTCGTTTCCTGTGATTCCAGGCCCAGCCAGGTAACCTGGTGCAGGTAGCTAGGAGCCTAGGCGGCACTGTTCCTTTGTCCCCTCAGCTCATCTTCACGCCCACGGCCACCGTCGCTACTGTGCAGCCTGAGCTCGGCACTGGCTCCCCTGCCCGGCCCCCCACCCCTGCCCAGGTGAGGAGTCCATGCTGGTGGGGGGGCGGGGGAGGCACCCCGGGCACCCCTGCAGAGGGATACTGACCTGAGGGTGGATACAAGCCCCGAGGAGCTTTGAATTATTATAGAAGTGGTGACCTTCTAGGAAGGCAAATGGGACCAATGTTCCAGACTCTTCTCTAAATGCTGTTTATAAGGCCTCAGCTCCTCCTCATTGTCTCTGTCACTCAAGCATAGGTTAGAAGTCAAAGAAGAGCATGCTGAGGCAAGTGTGATTATCAGATTGGGAGGGGTGTCAATGCTGCCTTCTACACCTTAGAAATTCTCCAGTGTAACTAACTCCCTTGCTTTGGTTACACATGTTAGCACAGCTAGGCATCTGGAGAAATGGCATGGAATTTTGTTCATAGGGTCTCTATGAGTTGACAGCAATCAACAACAACAACAAAGACTCTATGGGTAGCAGTGAGGAGAAGCATCCTCCTGCAGTCTTCTCCCCCATCTACAGATGGAGACTGGAAGTGGACGATTGTGGTGGCAAGATGACCAGATTTGTGATTGAAATCTAGCACAACCACCATGTGTCCAGCAGAGGGCAGCAGGAACCAGACTGAATAAACACACTGCTCTGTCTAGGAGAGGCACAGTGTTAACCTTCCGAGGACAAACTAATCCTTCCTCCATTAGCCTTAGTCAATTACCTTCAACTTTGGGCTTGGCCTTTCCCAGCATGTAACACCCCATCCTCTGCTATATCTGGGAATTATTTCTTGATTGTATGTATCTGATTCTCCTAGTGTAAGGGAGATGGGGAAAGGAGAAAAGGCCTTCTTTTTTTTTTTTATTTAGAAAAGGCCTTCTTAAAATTCTGTTTTGTCTGCAGATGGGTCCAATAACTAGCAATATTATTTTTTGCCTCCTTGAGAATCTCCATCTATTTCTGACACTTTTTTTCAGCCCCTGCTGCACTGTCTCTTTTCGTCTCTGATTTTGCAAGCTGCTCTCAGAGCCATCCTAAATCCTTCTCTGTGTTGTCATTGCTCCTATCAGCATTCTCTGGACTCCCATAGAACCTTCTTTTCCAGGTACAGAACTTGACCCTCCGAGCACAGCAGACACCAGCCGCAGCAGCCTCGGGCCCTCCCCCCACTCAGCCTGTCCTGCCCAGCTTGGCCCTGAAGCACACTCCGGGGAGCAGCCAGCCTCTGCCTACCCTGTCACAGGGCAGGAGTTCCGCTCAGGGTTCCCCTGCAGGTGCCAAATCTGGCATACCTGACAGTGTGATGGAGCCACTCAGGAAAGGAGACGGCAACAGTAGTGTTCCAGGGAGTTCGGAGGGCCGGGCTGGGCTCAGCCGGATGGTACCTGCTGTGGCTGCGCACTCCCTCATTGCACCAGGTAAGGGCTTCAGGAAGAAGGACTCCTGTCCCAGAAAATTCAGGAGGACTGTTGGGTTGGGAACAAACTTTTACTTTTACTTGGTTGGGGACATGCAAAGGCATCAGTCATGTGTCTCTCTTTCCCCCATTTTGAAGTGTTTATCAGCTCCTGATTTTTTTCATGCTGCTAACTTGAAAGAAGGAAGCCATGTAAGTGGGATAAATGAATCCTTCATACTGGGCACATAATAAATCTTAGAGCGCACAATCGTAGCTCTTAACCTTGACTGAACAGAAGTCTTGACATTTTCAGACAAGTTAGAGAAAAGGATGGGGGCTAACCATAAGCTTGTATGAGCCACACAGGAAGATGGAAGGTGGGCAGTTTATTTTCTCATCATTTAGCAGATGTTTGTTGACTGATGCTTGCCACGCATATTGCCAATCCTGTGAGTGTAGAGGAAAGTAAGACCTGGGCACTGCTCTCCAAGGGGGGCACAGGCTAATGGGGGAAGCTGATAAGTAATTCTATATTGCAAATAAGCAATATAGAATATAGATAAATGCTGTAATGCATCTAAGCATCAAGTGCTGTGCGAGTGGAGAGAAGCTGTCTATAGCCTTAGGGAGCAGAGCCAAGAAAGGTTTGCTAGCAGAGTTGACACGTGAGAATAAATCTAGCAGATTAAAAAAAAAATTAGCAGATTACTTGTGAGGCAAGTTCTGTGAAGACTGTGAATTCCCTGGGGCTACACTCCTTTCCATGCCTGTTAAAATTCTCCCAACACTGTCTATAATAGGCAGTCTTTAATGAGAAAATCTGCCAGAAGCCAGATTTCTGTCAAGGGAACAAGACCAAGCCATTATGCCACAGAAACAAAATGTTGGGCTACATGATTTTGCATTTAAGAAAGGTTCACCCTGCTGTTTTCCCTGATAACCACTAGCCGTCATTATTTTTCCTAACAAATCATCAATTTATACCATGCAAAGTAACACTCAAGAAAGCTGTGTGTCAGGATTATGTCCTTTCTCCTGACCCAGTCTGGTTGCTGAGTAAATCATTCGAGGATCTGGACTTTGTGAAAAAGTATGTGGCATCAGGATCTAAGGAAGACACATCAACAATTTGCATAATGCAGATGGCACAGCCTTGTTTGCTGAAAGTGAGGAGCACTTGAAACTCTTGCTGTGGAAGATCAAAGACTGTAGTCTTCAATATGGATTACATCTCCATGTCAAGAAAAAAATCCTCACCACCAGGCCAATAGGGCAACATCATGATAAGTGGAGAAAAGATTAAAGTTGTCAATGATTTCCTCTTGCATTGATCCATAGTCAACTCCCTTGGTACCAGAAGACAAGAAGTCAGAGACGTGTTGCACTAGGAGGATCTACTGTCAAGGATCTCTCCAAGGTGCTCAAGAGCAATATTATCGGTTTAAAGACGAAGGTGCACCTGATCCAAACCATGGTCTTTTCAATTACTTGTTATGCATTTGAAGGTTGAGCAATGACTAAGGATGACAGAAGAATTGATGCCTTTGAGTTATGATGTTGGAAAACAGTGCTGAATATCCCACGGACTGACAGAAGAACTAACAACTATGTCTTGGAGAAGGTACAGCCAGGCTGCTCCTTAGACGCATACTTTGAGCATGTTTTTAGGAGGGGCCAGTCTTTGGAAAAAGACATCATGCTTGGAAAGGTGGATGGCTAGTGAAAAAGAGGCAGACCCTCAACATGATGGGTCAACACAGTGACTGTAGCATTAGACTGATGAGGGTGGCAGAGGAGAGGGCAAGATTCAGATCCAGTTGTTCATTGCACTATATGTTGCAGTTGACTCAAGGCACCCAACAACAACAATGTAACACACATTTATTATTTTTTTTTAGAACTTACTGTGGTGCTTGTTAGTAGGCTGACCAAGATGTGTAAAGCATACTTCCTTATGTAAGTAAGGAGTGAGTGGTCAAGGAGGCAAGCAAATCCTTGAGCAAATCCACTCAATCTCATGCCTACATTCTGTCATAAAAATAAAACATGGGGTACACTGTAGACACAGGTAGTCATTCCAGTGTCTGGAAGGATGGGTTAGAGATAGTGTCACATAGAAGAAATGGTGTGTGAGTCTTCAGCAGGAGTTTTCCCCAGCAGACAGAATAGGAGAGGGTATTCCAGACAGATAGGTGGAAGCGTAAGTACATCCAGCACATCATGGTGGCAGTGTGGGAGGAAAGTGAGTTAAATCTTTTGTTCACCCTTTTTTTTTAACATATTCTTTTTTCTGTTGGCTTGCATAAATCATATGTATTGGGTTTCGTTCACCTTTATAAGGCTTCAGAATTCACCCAGCACAATGGGAAAACCAGCCCCGTGGAAAGGCCTCATTGCCCTGTGGTGCTAAGTGCCTGTTAGTCAATGTCTGGCATCTCTCTCCAAAGATTGGTACAGCCTCTTCCTTTTGTTGGAGGAGAACAGAGGCTCATATGGTAAAACTGAGGAACTTAAAAAGATAGCAGCTGAGCCAGGAGCTCAAATCCCAAATTCATGTTTCTTCTCCCTTCTCACCCAACCCACAAACCCAACAGCAACTTTAAGACCTTGGGACTTCCTGAGAACTCCATCCCTGGCCAGTCTAAAAAGTAGCTTTTCTCTACATTTAAACCAACCAGCTCCCCAAATTTTAAGGACCATTAAGAGGAAGGTTAAGGATGCCTGCTATCATAGCGAGTTACCTGTTACACTTTGCTTCAGATCCACCACTCTGAGGGAGAATGGTGAGGCCATTTCCTCCCATAAAGGTTTACAGCCCTGGAAATTCAATGGAAGGTTGCCTTGAGTCAGAACCAACTAGATCCAGGCGGGCTTGGTTTATTATTTCATGAGAAATTCTGATTCTTGGATTCTACCTAAGGCTATTGGGCAACTCTAAAGGCTCAAGGGAAGCAGGAGCGGCATCCACTTCCGTAATAGCTTGCCTCCGGAAACCCTATGAACCTGAAGAGAGGATGAGAGACACATAAGTGTTGAGGACTCTCCTTCATAGGGTCGCTATGAGTCACCTGAGACTTGATGGCACTTAACAGCAACAAGAGCGCAAGAAAACTGAGCAAAAGGGAACACGCAAGCGAGTATGGAATGTCTATTGCATGCTAAATAATACACTAGTCATTTTAATGCCGACTATCTCTCTCCGTCTTCACAGGAATCCTGTTAGTTTGGGGTTTTATGTTCGTTTTACAGAAAACTGCATCTCAGACAGATTACCCAAGAGCTTACTATATATATTTTGCGCCTGGTTCTAAATAAGGGGTAAGCAGTAGAGCAGGGATTAGATCTCTTGCCTATTGAATCAAATCCTATGTTCTTAATCCCCACACTTTAATTCTCAGACCTAGCTTGCAGTAGTTTGGGCTGCCTCAGTCTTTCTTTGCAAGCCGTGGTGCAGTCTATGGGGCGTTGTACTGCTAACCCAAGGACGGACCCTCTCTGGTGGTTCAAATCCACCAGTAGCTCCTCAGGAGAAAGAGGCGCAGTCTCCTCCCATGCAATTTACATCCTCTTGAAAAACGTGACAGAGGATCAGTTAGGAGTTGGTTCCAGCTCAACAGCAATGACGGGATGAGGAGTGAGTGAGAACAATCTTGTTCCTGACTCACACCTCACAGAGCCCAGGGGTTCTACCTGTCGCTCTGAGGTTTGCAGAGCTCAAGGACTCTCTTCTCTTGGGCCTATAAAGGTGAAAGAGGCCAAGGTCCAGAGGCAGATGTGTGGTCTGGGGCTCACAGTAATGTGGTTTTCATAGACCAGTGGCTCTGCGGAACTTTCTGTGGAGCAGCTGGGAGCTACAGAACCACAAACCCTCCTCCCCTGAGGCACAAATCAGTGGGCTCTGCATTGTTCCTGCTTCCCACAGCCCCTCCTAATCTTCCTTTCCTCTCCTGACACGCTTCCTCTCTGTAAACCATGAATCCACCCCCGCCTCCCAAGTGGAAGGCAGCTGGAGGAGGTTTTCGGAGGTGGCAGACCCTCTCAGGGACTCTGGGACAAAAACGGGCTGAAATAATCCTGTGACCTGGTGAGGGGCAGCCTGGAGCGGCACCTGTCCTGGGCGCCTTAGCTCCCCGCAGGCCGAGTTACTATCAGGCCTCTTACCCAGCCAATCCAGTGAGTGAACCGTGAACTGAGAGATCAGGGAGCTCAAAGGAGAGCATGTGTGTGCGTGTGTGGGTGTGAGTGAGAGAGGCAGGCATGCGCACATTTTTTTGTTTATTGGAGCATTTTTTGAGCTTGCTGTTTGGCTGCCCCCAGGGAAAGTAACCAGTGGAGACTTGTGCTGGGGGCTGTGGGGGGATTATAGCGGAGAGGTATGTGTTCTGGGGGCAGCTTCCTCCAGAGCAGGCAAACCTTGTCCCAGCTGGGGCTGCTCCCACTGACAGCTGTTTGGGGGCAAAGCCCCTCCCCCATGGCAAGCTCCCTGCTGTTCCTGCTCCTGTCACCTTGGCAACCGGCTTCTTTAGGCCTTGCAAATAGAAAAGGTCCCTTATGCCCTGAAAAGAGGTAGGGGGGGCGGGATGGGGGAGGGGAGTAAGGGGCGGAGAGCAGAGCCTAAGAGGTTGTGCTTTGGAGGGAAGGCAGAAGGGCTGGTTTTACCCTCCTCAGTGATGTGAGGACTGAGCCACGGAGGGCAGAAGAGGGGCAAGCAGAAAGGGTTCCATGGGCCTGGCCCCCTGGGAAAGCCGAGCCCCAAGAGAGCTGGGCCACAGCTCCAGATAGGAGGCTTGGTTCCTGGAGTCCTCATACTAGTGGATAAACTCGGGGTCTTGGGTGTACTCTCAGGCCCAAAGGTGAGGAGAAGGTTCCTGACTGGGAGGGAGATGCTTTGATTAAAAGCACAGTTGGGTCATGGAAAATCCTAGGCCCTTTGCTCACAAATGTGGCCTCCAGATGCCAAGTCTTTGTTCCTCCTCATCCCACTTCAGGGCTCAGCTGAGGATTCTCTATTGGGAAGAGGGCCAATAGATGCCTTTTTTAAAAAAATCAAAGGTGGTGATGTGAGTCAAGGAGTAGTGATTTCTGTATGTTCTGGGTGATTTGATGACTGCTGAACCCAGAATTCTTCCTGCACATTTTCCTCTCAGACAGTAGGGATACACTTTTACCCACATAAGTCAGTAACAGCAGAAACATACAAGAGGGTCTATTGTCTAATAACTTTTTTCATCACTTTGATGTTAAAGTCATGGAGCTCCTTGAAGGAAACCATGAAGGTCATTTCAAACATCCCTGGTTAGGATCACCTACCTCCTTTTATTAGGAGGCCAAAAGAAAAGTCTCAAGGATATAAATCATCACTGAAGGAGTGTTAAACTCTGCTTAACTAACATCCTTCACCATGAGAGGGACAGGGAGAAAGAGAGAGGGAAAAGTGCTGCACACAGCACTAACTTTTCATCTCTAACTTTTCTTGTAGTGTGTTCTTGGTTGCCATCAGCTAATACGACTTAATAAATATCCCTATTCCCGGTACTGTGCCACCTATTTTATTGCATATCTCATTTAATCTGAACAGTGATAATTCCATTTCATAAATGAAGAAAATAAGTCTTGGAAAGAATATTTAACTGTTTTCCTCAGTCTTTCTCTCCTTAGTTGTTCAGTTTAACTCAACATTGAGCACCTATTATATGCCAAATACTGTGTTCAGCACTATGGATAGCTGGCCCTTCAGCAGGTTTCTAGAGGTAGTAAATCGGACGGGAGGAGCTTGCCCATCTTTCTCCCTTGGAGCAGCTGGTAGATTCGAACTACCTGCCTTTGCTTTGGCAGTGCAGTTCCTTACCTCTAGCCCAACAGAGCTTCCTTGGGAGACAGAGAGATGAATGACAGCAAAAATTCCACTAGGAGTTGTAGATATGTGAGTTGTGCTTTGAAAAATTAGTATATTTCAAAGTGGCCAGGAGGATTACTCAGCACTGAGAAACACCTAATCTAAGAGTGCATGTGATCATCTGTGTGTATAGGAGAGACCTGTTCCTCTTTATCCATTTACTGTGGCGCACCACCATTAGCTGTGGGACCCCCAAAAAAACAGTCTTGCACCCCCTTCGTGGTTTTTCCCCTTAAGTACTTCCTTGTTAGAGGAGCTCACATGTCCACACACTTCATACTACTACTACCTGTCTGCTGGTGACTCCTATTTATGCTTCATCCCTGTCTTCATCCCTTCTCCTCATAGCATTCCAGCTGTCTATAGGATATTCTTACTTGAATATCAGCCCCGCTGGCACATGTTGTTTTTGTTGTTAGGCACCATTGAGTCAAATACAGCTCATAGCGTCCCTATGAACAACACAACTGAACCCTGTCCCATCCTTACGGTCTCTAGTATACTTGAGCCCATTACTACGGTCACTGTGTCAGTCTGTCTGGTTGTGGGTCTTCCTCTTTTCCACCAACCCTCCACCTTTCCAAGCATGCTGTCCCTCTCCAAGAACATACTCAAAGTACATATCATATTGGCCTCAAAGGAGCACCCTGGCTGCAATTTCTCTAGATATATGTTTGTTCTTTTGGTAGTTCATGGGATATTCAGTACTCTTCTTCAACACAATAGCTCAAAGGCACCAGATTTTCTTTTGTCTCCTTATTCATTGTCTAGCTCTCAGAGGCATAGAATATGATTGACAAGACCATGGCTGAAATCAGGTGCACCTTAGTCCTCAAACTGACATCATTGCTCCTTGATAATTTGGAGAGGTCCCTGATTGCAGTCTTTCCCAGTAAAATACACCTCCTTATCTCCTGACTGCTGGAACCAAGTGTATTGATCATGGATCGAAGTAAGATGAAGTTGTTGACAGTTTCTTTCATGATATTGCCTATCAGTCCATTGGTGAGAATTTTTGTTTTCTTAATGTTGAGATGCAGTCCATATTAAAGGCTGTATTATTTGAGCTTCTGCAGCAAGCACTTCACCTATACATAAGACTTTTTTCAATTTAGAGCAAAACTCTTAAACAAAAGCAGTACCAAAACATTGAATTTCCCTTCAAAACCAGGTTTCTCAGTTTCTTGACAATGTACCCAACCATGAGGTGTCCCCCTACCCCAGCCGCACATTCTCAGAGTCACTTTGACTCCCTTTTCGTCAGTGTGGGCTTCAGTTACATCTGGTTTCAAGCGCCAGTTGTATTATTAGTTCAGTGACCATGACAAGTTACTTCATCTCTGTAAGCCTCAATTTCCTCATCTGTGAAACAGAAATTATTCTATTTACCACAGGCTGTGAAGATGAGTGAGATGGCTTTCAAACATGACCAGTTCTGAGTAGGCTCATGACAGATGCTGGTTCCTTTCCTTCCTGATTCCCACCCTCCCGTCCGCACCCAGCTTATCACTAGTTTATCGCCAATGCCTGATGATACTTCCTCTCTGTTGGCTTCCTGCTTTTGCTGACCTGCTGACTGTACATAAAAGGCTTAACTGTTCCCCCAACCCCTTGTGTCCCCCTCTGCTCACCTCCTAGTTTCCCTACCATTTCTAAGGTTCACTGGGAGGCCCCCATCTTTTGGGGGCTTAATGACTTTTCCAGCTGGGGCTTTGGTATTCCTTCCAGTGACACTTCCCATCCACATACCCACCTGGTCCCCTCGCTGTTGTCAGCAGTTACAATCTGTAACTGATTCTGGGAGGACAGAGGGAAATAAGAGCCCTCTCCCAACCTCTTCCTACTTATCTCTATGCTTCTCTTCTTTCTCTTG
The DNA here is from genome assembly GCF_000299155.1 of Elephantulus edwardii. Lineage (NCBI taxonomy): Eukaryota > Metazoa > Chordata > Mammalia > Macroscelidea > Macroscelididae > Elephantulus > Elephantulus edwardii. Next base: position 921,400 of record NW_006399799.1, on the reverse strand, counting down.
TCTTTCACTCTTGCTCCTTTTCTCCCTTGGGCTCTGATGAAAAATTGCTGACAGTAGCTTTGGGAAAAGTTTAGCTCTGAGACAGTAGACAATTTCATTTCTAGGAAAATAAAGCCTGTTAAACTATTTAAAATTTTAAAAAAAGGCTTAACTGAGCAGCACCAGGACATCCACTCACAGCTTTCAGCATCATCTTCCACAGAGAGTATTTGCATTATTTCTTTCTAGTTTAGAAACTTCTGTGGTACCTTTTCTCCCTACTTTGTAGTGTACTCCCATGCAACATACTGCCTCTGAAAACCCACTAGAGGGTCAGCTATGGGTTGGTTCCAACTCAATAGTACACAACAACAACGTATAGTCAGAGCCAAGAAATATGTCAATATCAACTTCTGATGGTGCTTCTGTCAGATGCTCTGAAATTGCCCATTAAACCACTTGAATGTCTCATTGTTCCCTCACACAGACCTTCTTTAGAGTCAAGTGAATAAGCTCTTGCTGCACCTCCCCAACACCCACCCTTTTGTGATTTCCTTGACTTATCTGTCATGTACCTTTGCCTTTCCACCTTCTGGCATCATACTCCCATTGTGTTTTCCTCCAAGATTAACTCAAAAGTTCTTAACTATCTCCAGCTAACACTCCTAGGCTTTTGGTATTGATTTGTGCTTACAACTTGTGTTATTCATTCATTCATTCATCTATCTGCATTTTTTTTAAAAAACACACACATTGTAATTTGAGTGAAAGTTTATACCACATTTATTTTTCCATTAAACAATTTATGTACTTCATGTTTTGAAACATAGATTACAATCTCCATGTTACTTTATTCTTTTTTCTTACTCCTTTTGCTTTCTAAGCCTCAACCCTGGGCAAATGCTGTGCTTAGATCCTGTACAGTTAACGAATCTAAAAACGTCCTCATTATTAACGTGTTCTTAATCACCTTATCGCTTGTTCTCGTTGCCATTGAGTCAGAACTAGCTCGTAGCTAACTCTCTAGTGGGTTTTTAGAAAATGTAAAAACGTTCACAGGAAGAGTTTTCTCATCTTTCTCCCATGGAGCAGCTGGCCTGCCTTTGAGTTAGCAGTGCAACTCCTTATCCAGTAGGTCTCCAAAGCTCCCTTAATCACCTTTAATACTTGTCTTTTGTTTGGCTAAAAGTTGAGTCATGGTAGTGATTTCTTTTCCAGGTTTAAAGGATGACTAGTTGTTATGTTCTGGGATTCCCATTCTTCTCAAGTGAGCCACAATTTGTTATGATCCACACAGTCAAACGCCTTTGCATAATCAATAAAACACAGATAGATATTCCTCTGGTACTCCCTGCTTTCAGCCAAGATCCATCTAACATTATCTACAATATCTCTAGTACCATTACCCCTTCTAAACCCAGCTGGACTTTTGGCAGTTCTCTGTTGATGTGCTGTTCCAGTTGTTTTTGGATAATCTTCAGAATCTTGCTTGTATGTGATATCAACAATACTGTTAGATATTTCCCACACTCTGTTGGATCACCTTTCTTTGGAATGGGAACAAATAGAGATCTCTTCCAGTTACTTGGCCAAGTGGTTGTCCTCCAGATTTCTTGGCATAGCTTGGAGCATTTGACTATGTGGATTACAACAAACTGTGGCACACTCTGAGAAGAATGGGAATCTCAGAACACTTGATCATGTTAATGTGAAACCTATACTTAGACCAGGAAGCAGTTGTCAGAACAGAGCAAGGAAACACTGCATGGTTCAAAATTGGGAAGGGCATACGCCAGGGATGTGTCCTGTCTCCATACCTTTTCCACCTATATGCAGAACAGATTATCCGGGAGGCTGGGCTCTATGAGGAGAAGTGTGGCATGAAACTGAAGAGGACCTGAAGCACTTGCTACAGAAGGTCAAGAACTGCAGCCTTCAATATGGATTGAGGATCAATATCAAACAGACAAAGATTCTCACCACTGGGCCGATTGGCAGCATCAGGATGGGTGGTGAAGAGATTGAGACTGTTAACGGCTTTAGTTTGCTTGGCTCTACAATCAACACTCTTGGCACCAGCAGACAGGAAATTAAAAGATGTATTGCAATGTGAAAGTTTGCTGTTAGGGACCTCTCCAGAGTACTGAAGAGCAATGGTGTCACTCTGGAGGTTAATGTGCACTTGATAGAGGCCATGGTCTTTGCAGTCACTTGCTATGCATCAGAGAGCTGGATGATGACTAGAGGAAGGATAGAAGGAGAATTGATGCCTTTGAGCTTTGGTGCTGGAGAAGAGTATTGAATATACCATGGACTGTTAGGAAAACAAACAGATTTGTCCTGGAGAGGGTTAAACTGAGCTGCTCTTTGGAGTCAAGGATTTTGAAACTTCGTCTGCCATACTTTGGACATGTTGCAAGGAGGAACCAGTCCTTGGAAAGGGACATCATGCTTGGGAGGGGGGATTTTTTGATTCAGTGACTAGAGTAATAGAGGTGGGTGTGTCAGAGACAGTGAGACTGGCACAGGACAGAGCAGGGTTTAGGGCTATTGTACACAGGGTATATAGGCTCAACGGCACACAACAACAGCAGTTGTTATGTGCCATCGAGTCGCCCGTGACTCATAGCGACCCTATGAGGGATGACTAAGGACCCTATATAGTCTCTGTGTTCCCACTAGTCTCTGTCAGGCCAGTACGTACCTTCGCTGGCCATTTGCAAGTTTATAAGACCCAACTCACCACTCACCAAAGTAGATTGTAGCACACTGTCTTTGCAGACTATATTATGTCAATTGAACCTAATGTTCCCTGAGACAATGCTCCTGAGCTCCCAGGTCCACTGATTCTTTCCCTCAAGATGTTTGGTATGGTTAAAAAGTTATCATCATTTTGCTTCTTGTTCCTGCTCTACTATACTCATAAATCTATTTATGTCACAAACAGATCATGTGTAGAACTATTGTCTGCCAAACTTGTATGGTTGCGGTTGTAATCTCCTCACCAGTGCATACCTGTTCATCTTGCCGCTCAGTCTAAAAATCTACTTGGAGGTTAACTCATCTCCTTGCCAGGATCAACTCATCGCTGACCTTCCAGTAAGTTTTCAGAAGGCTATAAATAATATCCAATCTGTATGCTGAGCAAATTATCAGAGAAGCTGGACTCTATGAAAAGGAGTGTGGCATCAGGATTGGAGGGAGACTTACCAATAACATGCATTTGCAGATGACACAACCTTGTTAGCTGAAAGTGAGGAAGACTTAAAGCACTTGTTGCAGAAAATCAAGGGATGTAGCCTTAGACATAGATTTCATCCCAATGTCAAGAAAACAATGATTCTTACCACTGGATGGCTAGGCATCGTGATAGATGGAGAGAAGATTGAAACTGTCAACAGCTTCATCTTGCTTGGATCCACAATTAACACCGTTGGTAGAAGCAGTCAGGAATAGGAAGATGCATTGCACTAGGAGAATGTGCAATAAGGGACCTTTCCAAATTATTGAGGAACAGTGATGTCAGTTTGAGGACTAAGGTGCATCTGATTCAAGCCATAGTCTTTCCATTTACTTGCTGTGCATCTGAGAGCTGGAAAATTAATTAAGGATGACAGAAGAAGAATTGATGTATTTGAGCTGTGTATTGGAGAAGAGCACTGAACATCCATGGACAGTCAAGAGAACAAACAGATATGTCCTGGAGAGGGTGCAGCCAGAGTGCTTTTTGGAGGCCAGAATGATGAGGCTTCACCTCACATAATTTGAGCATATTGCTAGCAGGGGCTATTCCTTGGAGAAAGACATGATGCTGGGAAGGGTGGAGAGTCAGCAAAGGAGAGGAAGACTCTCAACCAGGTGGGTTGACATAGTGGCTGCTGCAGTGGGCTCTTGTGTGCCAGGAAGTGTGACGATGGCCCAGGATATAAAAGCATTCAGATCCTTTGTTCATAGGGTTGCCATGAGTTGTACTTGATGGCACCTAACAACAACAAAAATATAATTCTTACGAGGAGGAGATTGCCAATCTTTCTCTAAAGTGCTTCTGGTGAATTTGAACCACCAGACGGGTGCCACCTTCCGGTTAGCAATGTAACTCACTACAGACTACACCACCAAAGATGCTCGGAAATAAATGTCTGTTATTATTGGCAAAATCTGACATTATCAGTAATGTCCGCGTTTTATGAGCACTTTCTGATGACTGCATTCTAAGTCAGTTCTTAAATAAATTCAATATCTCATTTCATATTAACAACTGATGCTTCTTATGACTCAAGACGCTGAATAAGATCACACTATAGACCTGGACTACAGTTAAATCAGCGTCACTGTTAATAGTGCTGTTGGATTCCTAATGGCTGTTAGATGTATCAACAAAGTGATTGTCATTCATCTTTAAAGTTGAACATTGCTCAACTTTTTATCTATTTTGACTTCTTATATCTTCACAGAGTTCACTGTAGACCAGGCCCTAGACTGCTACATGGCAGTGTTTTGGACAACAGATCAAAAAATTGAACATCTATGAGCATACATCTGAAAATGATGTCAGCAAATTGCATGCCACAGTATTACTGTAGAAACTCTATGAACTTTGATAAATGCTGATAGTTAAAGAAAGGCTTCAGGCCTTTTGTTCATAGGGTCACTATGAGTCATGCTCAACTTGACGACAATCAACAACATGATATAAATAAAAAGGGACAGTCATAAATGTGACTCATCATGATTAGAATACATTATAAATCGAAGACTGTTGTTGTGTGCTGTAGAGTTGGAACCGACCCATAGCTGACCTTCCAGTGGGTTTTCAGATGCAGTTAATAGTATGGGAAGAGATTGTCCATCCTTTTTCCACAGAGTAGCTGGCAGCCTCGAACTGCATGCCTTCTAGATAGCAGCACAGCTTCTTGCTGCTAGGACAACTGCACTTTAATATCATATTGTTGTGTGCTGTTAAATTAGAACTGACTCATAAATAACCCTCCAGAGGGAGTTCATTGGCACTAAATTGCAGGAGAAGAGACTGACCATCTTTCTCCAGCACAGCAACTGATAGATTTGATCTGACTGCCTTCCAGCTGGCAGTACAACTACTTACCAGCAAGCCACCAAGTGATAGAAAGCTGTGAGAGTTAGTCTGTGTTATTTTTCTGGGTCTCACATATTTCCTGATGTTGACATAATACAATGTCAGTGCCATTCTCTACTAGAGGTAGATATTTTAGCAGCATTTTCTGCCACTTTGTCAAGGGTGGAAGAGTCAGCGCTCACAATTTTCACTTATTTGACGTCAAGTTGATTCTTAATTGTAGTAACCCTGTAATGCAGAGGAGGACTACACCTCAGGGTCTCCTGAATAGACGGCCACATCTTTCGTCCAAGAAGCAGCAGGTGAGGTGGAACCATTGATGTTTTTGTTAGAAGCCTAATGTTTAACTGTACCATGGGGCTCCTTATTTTTTAGAATGAAATCAAACCCACTGCCATCAGGTCAATTCCAGCTCCTGGCAACCTCCCATCAGGTTTCCAAGGTGGTAAAACCTTCTTCGAGGAGACTTGCCTTATCTCCCTCCTGCAGAGAAGCTGGTGGATTTAAAAACAGGAACACGCTATACCACTTGGGCTTTCATTTTCCGGAATCGATGTTGTTAGGTACCATCCAGTTGGCGCTGACTCCTAGTGGCTCTGTACAACAGAATGAACCCTGCCCAGTCTTGTGCCATCCTCATCATTTCTGTGCTTACACCCATCATTACAGCCAGTGGCTCAGCCCATCTCATTAAGACTTTTTCCATTCTTCATTGACCCTCTACCATTCCAAGCATGATATCTTTTTCTAAGGCATGACTCCTCTTGATAATGTGCCCAAATTAATGTGAGATGACATTTTTGAGAGCTTTCCAAGTGCCAGGTGTTGAGCAAATGAGGTGAAACTCTGCATGGTCTATCAGCAGTTACAGAAGGAGAGGTTAAGTAGTTAGTTTTATGATTGCAGAGCCTATGTAGGTGGCAAAACCAAGATTCAAGCCCAGGTCTTACTGACCCTATAATCAGTGCTTTCAGCCACTTATCCTGCACTGCCATCCCTCTGCGAAAGGTGAGACTGGAACCAGAGATGCAGATGCCAGGTTCTCTTTTCATATTTCCAGTTGCTTCGTAATGAATCAGGGAACTTTGGTGGCTTAGTGGTAAGTTGTCGTGCTGTCTTCCCAAAGACATGCGTTTCAAATCCACCAGCTGTTTCATGGGAGAAAGATGGGCAATTGGCTCCCATGCAATTCAACTGCCTTTGAAAACCCACTGGAAGGTCAGCTGTGGGTTGGCTCAGACTTGACGGTACACAGCAGCAATAAGAGATCATGCACACAGAGAGTGGTGCTTTTTGCAGAGCAGTATTAAAGGCCTTGCGGCTGACACGGACCATCACGGAGTACTTCCAAGCTTGGCAACTCTATTTTTGGAACCTAAGTTTCTCTTACAGAGATGAATTTGTTTTAAGAAAGGGAGTACAAAATCAGTTAAGTAGGGAAACGGCAGCCTTTTTAACAAATGGTGTTAGCAAAATTGGAAAAGTATCTGCAAAAGACTCAAGCAAGATCCACACCTCACTCCATATACAAAAAATCAACTCAAGGTGGATCATGGACATAGGACTAAAACCAAGAACTATAATCTTCATTAAAGAAAAGCTTGGAAGAACCCTAGAAGTCCTAATCCACAACATAAACAGTCTGCCAAGTATCTTGAAAAACCTACAACCAGAAGAAGATAAAATAGATGAATGGGACCTTCTAAGAATCAAATCCCTATGCACATCCAAAAACTTCTCCAGGAGGGTAAAAAGGGAGGCCACAGGCTGGGGAAAAGCATTTATATCCAGAATTTATAAAATACTTGCATACCACAAGATAAAGGTAAATAATCCAATAGAAAAATGGGCAGAGGATATGAACAGACCCTTCACCAAAGAAGACATTCAGATGGCACACAAGCACATGAAGAAATGTTCAAAATCCCTAGTTCTAAGAGAGATGCAAATCAACTATCTATCCCCTGTAAGACTAGCAAAATTTAACAGAACAGCTAGCAACAAATGATGGCGAGGTTGTGGAGAAACTGGAACCCTTATTCACTGTTGATGGGAGTGTGAAATGGTGCAACCACTGTGGAAGGCGGTATGGCGCTTTCTCAAACAGTTGCAAATAGAGATACCATTTGACCCAGCAGTTCCACTACTGGGAATATACCCCAAAGAGACCATAACTGCCACTCAAGCAGATATATGCACACCCATATTTATCTTGGCTTTGTTCACAATAGCAAGGAGTTGGAAACAACCTAAGTACCCATCAACAAACAAATGAATAGAGAAGCTGTGGTATACTCACACAATGGAATACTACACTGCATTGAAAAACAAGGAACTCATGCAATATTATTCAAAATGGGTGACCCTTTTTCCTTATGAATCAGGGTGAAGTCTCTCTCAGGGAGGAGTGATAGGGAATGGCAAAGGATACACTGATAAAGGAAATGAATCAGAACTGGCTTTGACAAGCACTGTGGCAATGACACAATTAAAACAGACTTTCAAGGGGGAAAAAAGAGGAACGTGCAATAATGAATGAATGGAAACCCAAAATATCTGTAAATGTTCATTAAAATTTAATTTAAAAAAACCAAAATGGGTGACCCTGGAGGACATTATGCTGAGTGAAGTATCTCAGTCATAAAAGGACAAATACTGCATGGTGCCACTGTTGTAAAACAGGACTGACCTCGGGATTGAGGGGGAGACTGAGATGGATGGGTTCAATAAAATGTATACTGCATTGAAACAGATAAGGGAGAAAACTGTTTAAAAGGGATATGTGAGTAAGTATTTTTGTCATGACAGGAGTCCAGAACAAAGGCTGCATAGTGGAGTGGACCTGGGGGGAGGGTATGTAAAACAACGAAAGAATTTTTCTTTTCCAAGAAGATAGTGTACTGGGGGGAGGGTTGGGAGGGGAGAAATGTGCAACAATGAATGGATGGAAATCCAAATTCTCTGTAAATTTTTATTGAAATCAATAATTAAAAAAAAAGAAAGGAAGTACAATGCTATACCTTTCCTCTTCTATATGTATCCTCTTAAGCCACATAATTCCAAACTCTAGCAAATTATAATGAACTCATCCACTTCCTAAACAACATGCCTCTGGAAACTCTATGAACTTTGATAAAAGACGATAGTTATAGAAAGGCTTCAGGTCTTTTGTTCATAGGGTCACTATGAGTTGTGTTCGACTTGTCAGCAATCAACAACAACATGTAAAAATAGTAGGTAGATAGGCTTACAACTTCAGTTGGGTTGCTTGCAGTTCTTATATACAAGTTCTACTGTTTCTGGGGAAATGATTTATTTCCCCCATATTTGAAGTCTTGAGATCAACTTATTACTGATAAATTCTGGCAGTGGATACAGCAAAAGTCCATGCTCATGCTCTTCCTACTGCCCTGGGAAGTTAATTCCATCGTTGCTGAAAACAATTGGTTTATAAGTAGGGAATTGGCCTCCTCCTCACCTAAGGAGGCAGTTCAGGGTTAGAGCACTAGGTGGAAAGGTAAGCATTGCCTGGAACCTCTCAAACTTCTCCTTACCCTCAGCCTCATGTCATGAAACTAACCCTTTTGTGTTTCTTATAAGCAATGAACTTTCAGTGGTTTTAGTTGGGGGGCTGAATAAGGTGACGAGAAGGAGTAGACCTATTGGATTTAGGAAGAAATAAAAACTCCAGTGATATTTCTGTACATTCATATTACATATGCAGGCAGGTATGCCCCATCCTAGCTGTAAGAGAGACCTGGCCCTCTATGGTGCTATGGCTGTAGTGGGCACTGCCCTCGTATATTTCATCTTTTCTGTACTGATTATGGAGGGTATAGGGAAATGGAAGAATTAGTTTATGTTACCATGGTCAGTGGCAGACATTTGATAAGCACTACAAAAATGTGGCACTTTGGAGGAGTCCCTCACAGGAGACTTTCCCAGTGCTATAGGTCTCCCAATTTCCTGACTGTTAGTATCAAGAGTGTTGATTGTGGATGCAATTAAGATGTTGTTGTTGTTGT
>NW_006399799.1:904761-907519 GCF_000299155.1 Elephantulus edwardii | reverse complement strand
CCAATCACTAGGGTCTGCTTACAACTGTTCCTCCTCCCTTGTATTTCCATACTTCATAGTTCTACCTAGGTTGCCCTTTCTGTTAAAGGAAGAGGATATAGAAGATTTTTACCAACTTTTACAATCGGAGATTGATCAAACATGCAATCAAGATGCATTGACAATAATGGGTGACTGGAATGCAAAAGTTCTGAACAAAGAAGATTCTGTAGTTGGAAAACATGGACTCAGTGACAGAAATGGAGCTGGAGAGAGAATGATTGAATTTAATTAAGATGAAATTGTTGAAAATGTCAGTATTTTCTCCATCTTTAATGATGGTAGACAACAACAACAAATATGTAAAAGATTAAAGAGGAATGATGTCACTTTAAAGACTAAAGTGTGCCTGAATCAAGCCTGATGTAGCTATTCACCTGCTATACATCTGAGAGCCAGATAATGATTAAAAATGACGGAAGATAACTCTATTTCCTTGAATTGTGGTATTGAAGAAGAGTACAACAAGGACTGTCAAAAGAACAAGCATAAAAAAAAAAAGAACAAGCATATATGTGTTGGGGAAGGCGCAACCAGTTAGCTCCTTAGAGGCAAGAATGGCAAAGCTTTGTCTCCCATACTTTGGGCATGTTGTTAGGAGACGCTGTTGCTCAGAGAGGAATATTGTGCTTTGGTAAGGTGGAGGCTCAGTGAAGGAAAGGAAGACCCTCAGGGAGATGGGCTGATACAGTGACTGCAGCAGTAGGCTCAAGTATGTCAGAGGTGATGAAGATGGCATAGGATAGGACAGAGTTCAGATCTGCTGTTCATAACATTGATATGAGTCATATGTAATTTGACGTCACCTAACAACAATAACAAATATGTGAAGGACAATGTGGAAGATAAATGTAAACATCATCTCATTAAAGTACATCTTTTAAATGGAATAAGACAGAAACTTAAGACACATTCTTGACTCAAAAAGAATAGAGACTACTTAAGAAGATAAGACATATGCACACAAAAGAATGAAAACATCCCATTTCATTTAATCTAAGATGCCATCAATTGTAAGATGCATTATTCTTAGCTATAAGAAAGAAAAGACACAGCCCAATGCAGAAGATGATGAAATATAGAGAAACAAAAAGAATCCATTTTGAGAATCAGTGAAATATGCATATGAGAGCACATGTTGAATGCCAAAGGAGATTTTTTTTTTAAGGCATGTAGGAATTCTGAGTGGAAACCCATTATTAAGGGTTAAGGGAAAAAGAGAAAGCAGGATCTGAGTGTAGGTCAAAGATGAAGCATTAGATCACTGAAGCAGAGGGAGGGCATTCTAGAAGAGGGAAGCACTGAAATTAAAGCCAAAAAGGCACAGAGATGAATTCTGTGGAAGAACAATTGGATATATTAGGCAGATTAAAGATTTCTGCAATCAGACAGTGAAGAAAGTTTGAACAGATCTTCAGTATACCAGAAAGTTGGTTAGACCAAAATGGTCTACAGTGTTTACCCATCTTACTCAGGTTCTGCTTCCAAAGAGGACATTTTGTGGTACAAAGTAGAGTGCCAGCATTCATCCATTCATTCAGCAGTGTTGACCAGTCATGTACTAAGTTTAAAGTACCTGCTTTGGAGGAAACAAATGAATCACATAAATTCTGCCTTTTAAGAGAAGTAAGTCATTTACTGAAAAAATCATGAGAGAGTTATCATTATCCTCATTTTACAGATTACATTACATAACTATACAGAGGGCCTGCGTAATTGGCCAAGTATCACAATTCGTATCTCAAACACTCACATTTAACCATGTTAATATACTGCTTTTCAGCTCAGCAGAGAAATCTCAGTGGCAGCTCACAGAAAATAAGGGAGGGCTGGCCTTTTAAGGCTAAGTAAGATTGAGAAAAAGCTTAAACTGCAGGAGGAAGCTTGAACCAAAGAAATAGTAAAAAGTGAAAGGTTTGCTTATGTTGTAGAAAGACCCTGAATGCTAGGAGCTTTAACCATCTGCAGACAAAGGAGAGTCTTTTAATCAGGGATCAGAATTATGCACTAGAAAGATTAATTTTTAATCTCTATCAAGTGTATTATAGAGAGGAGAAGTATAGAGAGAAGAAGCTGAACTCAGGGAGAGCAGTTAAAAAGCAACATTGCAATACTTAAATATTTTTTTGACCCAGGATAATGCTGGAGTTAAATAATGGCCTTTGTTCTTTATTAACCTCAAAAGGCAAGTATATCTTATAGTCTTTGATTTTTAAATTTATAAGTCTTGGTCTATATAAAATTCAAACTCATTGCTGTTGTGTCAGTTCTGACTATTATTAGCAGCCATCCATCAGGTTTTTGACATTAGGCCTTTGGGTTTGCAGCACAACTCTCCACCACCTACGCCACCAGAGCTCCTGTTCGGTGTATATGTTGTTGTTTTGTACTGTTGAGTCAGAACAGACCCATAGCTGACTGTCTGGTAGGTTTTCAGGGGCAGTTAATCACACAGAAGGAGATTGCCCATCCTTCTCCCATGGAGCAGCTGGTGGCCTTCGGGATTGTAGCGCAGCTTCTTGCCACTGTCTCCAATTCTCACTCTTGCTGCAGAGAGCAGCCCTCAGAATGACCTGGGATGCCCAGGGTAGGGAATGTCTGGTTTTGTGTTAAGAGTCTGAGTTGGGTTTTCAGTGATGTGCCTAGGATTTTGAAGATCTGTTTGACGACTGAGTCAAAGCAGGTGTGGCATCTGATGGTCTTTCAGGTGCCTTATCTT
>NW_006399799.1:855520-904126 GCF_000299155.1 Elephantulus edwardii | reverse complement strand
AGAGTCTGGGTCCCCCCCCCCAGGTGCCTGTCGGGGCCTGGGTTTCAGCTGTCCACACCACAGCAGTGGGCAACGAGCTTAAAGCCCCTGATGTCTCTGGGCGCTGACTCTCACCAGTGGCTATGGATGAAGTCACAGGCGATTTTCAGCCACAGGTGCCTTATCTTTAAAAGTCCACTTGTCTGATTGTGAAATTTTATGGGACTAGGAAACAGGCTGGAGGCTGGGCTCAGGGATAGACTCTAATCCTGAAGTGCAGTCCCTGTTGGCATTTTCTATTTGAAGATTCCAATAGCTCCTCAAGCCCCATATTACCAATGGATTCTGACGGGTAGTGACCCTACTGAGCAGGGAGAACTGCCTCGGATTTTCTGGAGCTGTAATGGCTATGGAAGCATGTTAACCCAACACAGTCTGGTGGGTTTGCTGTTGATAGCAACAATTAACTACTGTACTTTAATACTCACAAAACCAGATCCCTGTCCAGGTTTTCCAGTTTCATCTTTAGTATAAAAATTTGGAGGGACACATTTATATTGTCTCTTCCTCTGACTATGAAATCACTAGAAACTGTTGTTATTAATGCCTCTTGTTCCTTTCCTTCCCAATCCTGTGCGGTTCTTCTTGGCACTCTGTTGGGCTTTGATGAAATAGTTGGAGACTCCCATGTAAACAGAGAAAATTTGAGGAGGAAGGTACCTCTAGGTACCACTTTGAAATCCATTTTGCATTTATAATAAATCGATAATGAGATCACAGGACCTTTTAAAAATGTTAGTTCAGGACTGAGAATTTGCCTTGGTCCTTGTTGCTGCTGAGTCTTTCACTGTAAATCTCCATTTGCAAGCTTCCAGCTGTGACCTTCTGCATTTGTATAGCACAGCCTTTCTCTGATGACTTTCTGTCATCTGTGGAGGGCAGGTTTTGTTGTTGCTGTGTGCCATTGAGTTGCATAGTGACCATATGTACAGCACCCTGAATGCTACTCTATCCTGAGCCAACCTTATTGTCTCTGACACACTTAGCCTCATTACCCTAGTCTCTCAGTCAGTTTATCTCATTGAGGGTCTTGCTCTCTTGTGCTGTCCCTCCACCCTTCCAAGCATGATGTCCCTCTCCAAGGACTGTTTCCTCCTTGCAACATTTCCAAAGCAGGTTTTAGGCAGGCCATATTTGCCCAAACTATTCTCACCCGTCACTGGGCATTCATGCTTTGTTTCAGGACAGTTGCTTGCTCTCTGACCTGAAGTTTTTGTGTATAGAAGGTATGAAGCTAGATGCTGAAGGGATTGGCAAATGTATACGAAAATCCTGGTATGTTGATGCCTGGTTAAAATAGAAAGAAAAGCTGACAACACCTAGCAGTAAATTAATTTTGGGCAAGATGCTAAGGTCTGGATAAAGAATTATAGGATAGTTCTGACCACAGGGATTTGTGATCTGAAAAAGAAGTTAGACTTAAAGCAATTTAAAAAAAAACAACAAACCACACAACAATTGAAAATCACCACAATAAACATAATTATAATAGAGATGAGTCACGGAGCTCAGCTGGTGGCATTGAGGTAGTGTAGCAAGTTGCACTGCTAACCCAAAAGCTGCATTTCTCCAGTGGTTCAAATCTACCAGCGACTCCAGAGGAAAAAAGTGGGCCGCCCCCTCCTCTCACCAATCAGAACCAACTCTATGGCAGCAAGTGGTTTTGCAATGAAGACTGAAGTAGAAATGCTAACTATAGCTAGAAATGGTAGCACCTTGTGATGCGGCAGACACTGTGCCATGCCCATCATGTCATTTTCTTTCTTGTTAAAAAATTTTATTTTGTTATTCTTGAGAATATACGCAGCAAAATGTACATCAGTTAACAGTTTCTATATATACAGTTTCAGGATTCAGATTGCTTTCACTTGATTGTACAACTGTTCTCATCCTCCTTTTCCAAATTATTCTTTCTCTTAACATAACCTTACTGCTCCGAGTTGCCTATCTAATTCATCATGTCATTTTTCTCTCTACAGAGTTGTGTTGGGTTTTGTTTGTTTATTTCATCCTTATAGCAGCTTTCTAGGTAGGAACTACTATGATTTCCAATCTTTAGATAAGGAAGCTGAAGTCTCATGAAGTTAAGTAACTAGCCCAAGATCCCAGAGTATTTCAGAAAAGGAGCTTAAAATCAAGCTGTGGTCAGTCTGATGCTTTGAGGACCACCATGTAAAACTGACTCTTTCTGGAGGAAGTCTCACCCACGTCGGGTGAGAAGGAGTGAGAGCTCTCTATGTAGGACTAGGTTTAGATGGTTGGGAGGCAGCAGGAGCAGAGAAGAGTGAGTGAAGGACTTAAGGTGGAGAGAACATAGCACCTTGTAGAACTTGTTTGGAGGTATGTGTGTGTTTTTTTTGCTAGCTGATTAAAGATTGAGGAGGTGAGTTTTGAGTTGAGTTTTGAGGGGCATCCCAAGAAACCCCAGTGCTTTAGCATAAGAAGAAATAAAGAATAGAGCATTGAGCCACAGCCATGATCAGGCCAGGCTCTAAGTGAAATATCAAAAGACAAGACCAAGAGATAGTGAGTTTGGGAGACCTTTTCTCTTTAGGTGTGGTAAGGGGCTTGGTTGGGGGAAGACAGTGGTAAAACATAGTAGAAGATGAGGTCAAGCCATGCTGCCTAACCTGGGTCTTTCCCCTTCAGCCTATGCCCAGCTGCAGTCACATCAGCTCCTCTCACAGCCACCATCAAAGCACCTGCAGCCCCAGTTCGTGATCCACCACCAGCAGCAGCCACCACCGCAGCAACAGCAGACCCAGCAACCACGCCCTGTGCTCCAACCCCAGTCCCAACCCCAGCTCGCCTCAGTCCCACCAAGCTTGGCCTCACAGCCCAGCTCAGAAGCCCATGCCATGCCACTAGGCCCAGTTACACCCACCTTGCCACTCCAGTGTCCCACTGCCAATCTGCACAAGACTGGCAGCAGTCAGCAATGTCACCCTCCCACACCAGAAGCTGGATCTCATAATGGACATCCTGAGGGTCTGTCCCATATACCTCAACGCAGGTTCCAACACACATCAGCTGTCATCTTACAACTACAGCCTGCTTCTCCAGTGGTGAGTAAGCTGGTGACAAGGTCCACAGGCGGGGAGGCTGCAGTTTGCACAACATCAAAGTCACTATTTGATGTGTATCTGGGTAGACTGAGTGTTGAGGTCCTCAGTGGTTATTTCAAGAAAGAAAAAGGGCTCTCCCTAAACTGGAAATAACTCTAAAACTGCTTATCTACCACCCAAGCTCCACAGAAACAGGGGAAATGTCCAAGAATGTAAAGGCAATTCATGGGAAAATCATCTCTCTGTATTATCCCTCCACAGCCCCAGCAGTGTACCCCAGATGACTGGAAGGAAATGGTGCCTGAGGAGAAGATTGTGTCTGAGCCTCGGTCTGGCCCATCGCCACATCAGCAAGCCATCATCACTGCCATGCCTGGTGGCCTGACTGTACCCAAGAGCCCTAACATCCAGCATTCCCCAGCTCATGGTATGAAGTGTAGTGGGCCTTCAGGGGAGGGAAAAGAGTTGGTCTTCCTTGCCATCCCTTGGCACAATTTACTTGAGCATCTAGAATGGGAGAGTAAATTATCACAGGCCAAAAGGGGCAACAAGGAAGCTGGATAACTTGAAACAGAGGAAATGAGATGAGACAAAGGTTTTAAAGAGGAGGAGTAGATTTCAATAGTAGGGGTAAAGGGTAAAAAAAAGGAGAATTGAAAGTCCTGGCACCAGACTCTGAGGCCTCCATGACATCACTCTCAGATATATCTGAGTCTGAACACATGCAGAGAGCTGAAACAGCCAGTTGTCTCATTTCTCTGCTTCATTTAGTACGAGAAGGCATTCTAGAAATTGCAGATATGGCAAGATGACTGCCATAGTTCATAGATCAAGAAAGTGCCTGGGAGAATTAGAAGGGAATTCAGGACACATTCAGCTCATAGAACCTTCTTTGAGGGAACTGGGATTACCATTGTCTACGACTCGACTGCATTAAACAACAACAACAACATGTCTGCCCAGTGACAAGTGAACTGTTTGAGGAGCTACCTTTCCCCTCTGCCTGATAGAAGAGCACAGCAGATAGCTCTCCTTGATGCAGAGATCACTTTGCTTTCTTTCCCCTCTTTGTCAGTGTGCACAACAATCTTGGCCCAGATCTCGGTGGCGTTAGGAGCCTTGGGCTGCCTGTAAGCCAGGAAGGCAGTTCTAGCTACTGTGGGCTAGAGAGAGAGAGGTGAGAAGAAAAATACTTTTGGATAAGGTGGGGGGGGGGAAATGTTATAAAAATTCTTTAAGAAAGGGGAGAGAACTTTGGCAGCCAAGTGGAAAGGAACTGCACTGCCAACCCACAGGCACACAGTTCTAATTCCCCAACCACTCCTTGGGAGAAAGATGGGCAGTCGCCTTATGTTCAATTTACAGCCTCTAAAATCCCTCTGGAAGGTCAGGTATGAGTTGGTTCTGACTCGGTGACACATAACATAAGGAAGTGGGGATGGAACCAAGGGGAAGAAAAGCAAAAGAATATGGAAAAAGAACACTAGAAAAAGTAGAAGCTGAAGAGGAGGCCATCTGCTCTCTCTGTGTACATATTTAACGGTGATAAGGGTTCACCATAGGAAAAGCAGCACACTGCTTATCAAAGAGTTGCTCTTAAAATTCAGTCAAAATACGCTTTCTGATGATTTCCACTCAGCAGTGGATAGGATTTTGTCCTGTGAGTTATATCAGAGACCATCTCATTTATTACACTTTACCAGTATTTGTACACAGTTACCATGTCTCTTTCCTCCCCCGCCCTTTCATTAAAAGAGTCTCCAGGCTAAATATGAGACAAATGTCTTGCTTAATGGTTGCTGTTGGTCAGAATTCTTGTTGAAATATTTGTTATCCAACATCCTTTAAATGAACTGAAATTTGCCAACCTTTCTCCAGAGCTCTGAAAAATATCTCTGTGAAATCTAACCAGGAAGATATATACATAACAAGCACTTGCTTTTGAGGTACTATCTCATGAGAGGAATACACTTTGCACAGTTGAAGCATTGTCAGACCCTCAATACTTAAATATTTATCTCTTTTCTGTATGCCTGAATGCTTGCTCCTTTGAAAGCACTATGAAGTGAGAAGTACTAATGGAGTTAAAAAGATCTGTACTCTATCTTAAAGCAACTTAAGATTGCTGGGAATGATGAGAAATGCACTGGAAAAAAACTACAATAAAGTCTGAAACACAATAAATGCCATAGACAGACAGCAGGTAAAATGCCTTTTAACCTCTATAAAGAGGGAAAGAATACAGCCAGCTACAAATTATCAGGCTAGATTTCTGGGAGGAAGTGGTGTTGTTATAAGAACAGGGATGGCAAACTCTGGCCCTAGGGCCAAATTGATTGCATCACCACTTTATCACTAATAATGATTTTTATATACGGTTTTCAGAAAAGCAAAGGAAAATTTCATTATATGTAAAAAGTATGTGAAATTCATATTTCAGAATCCATAAATAAAGTAATTCAAAACAGCCACACTCATTATGTGTCTGTGGATGCTCTTGTGCTAAAGGCAGATTTGAATATGTAGATGTAAGAAACACCATCAGTTTGCAAAGTTTCAAATATTTACTGTTTGATCTTTACAGAAAAAGTTTGCCAACCACTGTTCTTTAAGACTTAAGGATATGGGCAAAGGAAAGGAAAGGGCATTCCAGGAGAGACTGAAACAAGATAAGGAGGGTAAGTGTGGCATATGTGAGTAATAGAGGGGTCAAGGTATTCAGTGACTTTATAAAATGGAAAGACAGAGAAGGCTTGTGAATATTAAGCAAAAGGATTTAAGAATTAGATATTGAGGAGAAATAAGGGAATATAAAATAATAAGGGAATGTAAAATGTGGAAATGGGGAAAGGATGAGCCCCGAGGGAGAAAAGGAAAGAGGTAGGGAGTAGAGGTAGAGAAACGGGACATATTAAAAATGAGAAAGAAAAGCTGGGACTGGAGAGAAGACAAGAATAGAAAAATTTGCCTTCTAGTCAACACTTCACAAACACACATACAGTTCATGGGGATGAGAATTGTGCGTCACATTGTACATCATCACACATCCAGCTTCTAGCAGAACATACGTGCACTGCCATTACAAGTCAACTTGAACCAATGCGATTTAGCAAGGGAGCTAACATTTATTGGACTCCTACTGTGTTCCAGTCTCTGTGGGTAATTTATATCTTATTTCCTCAGCTAACCTTCACAGCAAGCCTTAAAAGTAAGTAGTCCTTGGCTATGGACGTGTAACTGGGTCACTTTGGTCATTACCATCCTCTGTTTCCAATGAGTGAATAATGACTTGTAAGGCTATTGTGAACAGTAAATGATGAGTTCCTGCAGGGCTTGACATACTAAGCACTCAATTATTGGTAGCTGTTGTTTTTATTATTATTGCCACTGAGAGTTGTTGTTGTTGTTGTTATTTTATTATTATCCCTAAGGCCTCAAAGAGTGAATTGGTCATGGCAGGAGTTACTTTGGGAGAGGTGAAGGTAGCTGTCCTCGTGGCGTGACCCTTGCCTCCCTAAACGGAAACCTTGACGTCCCTAACTCCCCGCAGGCCTTGCTTTTCTCGGAGGCGGTGGCCTCCAGCGCCTTCCGGAGGGCGGGGAGGCGGGGCGCGGGCGACGGGGAGGGACTGGCGCTGGCTTGCGGCTCTACTGCCTCCCTCCCGCTGGGCCCCGACCGCGGCACAAAGGAAACGCGCGGCCTATCTTCCGCGCCTGCTCGTCCACCTCCCTGTCGCCCCGCCCGGCGCGGCAAGGCCCCGCCCCGCGCTCGCGCCCCTCCCTCAGTGAAGGCGGCCGCGGGAGCCGGGCCTGGACTCGCTGCATTGTCTCCGCGGCGGCAGCAGCCCTTGAGCGCCCGCCGCGCGCGCGCGCAATCCCGGTTGCAGCCGCGTCCCCGCCCTGGCCTCGCGCCCCCGCCCCGGCGTCGCGGCCCCGCCGCCCTTTGTTGACGCCGGCCAGGCCGGTGTGGTCGGATGTGCCGCGGCAGCCCCGGGCCCTGGCTCGGAGGCTCCCGGCAGAGAGGAGGCGGCCCACCCGGGACCCCGTGTGAGGCGGCGCCCGGCCGAGGGGCTGAGTAGGCCCCGCCCGGCCAGGCCCAGCCGGGCCCTGGACAGGTCAGTGCCCGTGGCGGGGGAGGGGTTCTCGTAAGGAGGGGGCCCGGGAACGGCGCTCGTCGCACTGAAAACCGGGCACCGCCCTCCAGTGCCATTCCCGGCCCAGGCCTACTCGGCTGCCAGGCCGTGCCAGCCTGCGACTCGCCCTTTCCACCCTGGGAGGTGTCGTGCGCCTCCACCTCCCGCGCCCGGGGAGATGCAGCTCAGCCTCTCTCTCCGCCCGAGGCCTGACCCTGCGTGGCCGCACTCCGCCTGGAAGCCGCCTTGTCACCCTCGGTGTGCTAAACGCATCAGTGTGTCTGGTCCCTATCCCGAAGCCCCACATCCCCCACCCCTCTGCCGTCATTTCTGGGACCGAGTTCACCAGGGAATGGACAGTCCGCGTAGGGATGGGAATGCAGGCATCTGCCGCACTTCGCCGGTGGTGGGCTACCAATGTTGGAGGCGCCGGCGGCTTTACTGGAGAGTTTTGTTTTTAATCTAGTTCAGTCTCACGAGGTTTTTAATTGGATGGAAAGGAACAAGCTGTCTGTGTCTGCCCTCTCTTCCATTTTTGGAAGAGGGTTCCCCTTCCCGTGCCAAACGAAGGTGTACTGTATTTGTTGATTCATTGCATTTAAATAGGAATTTGTTGAGGTTCAGTATGTCGGTTGAAGCTCACATAGAGGAAAGTAATTTGCCCAAGGTTTCATTGCGAATTCTGGTGAAGCTACAGCATCCTGAACTCCTTGCCCCAGGCTCCCCTTGTACCAGTCCGTGTCAGTGATCGATACCTCACTCCACCCCCTCCTTTGAAACCAGAACATATTTCATTGACATACTTTCAGTTCTCATAAACTTTCCTCTCTGCTCTATACATAGTGTTTAACTTCACATATTGCTTACACAGCTTCTTTATTTTTTTCCCCCCCGTTTTACAAATCATTGACAGATTTCCCTTCAGCTTTCTCTCATCCTTGATCCTTAATCCCCTCTCATTAGCATATTGGGCCCTGAGGATCCCTTGTTGTAAAATAAGCGGCCGACCTAAATCCACCATATGTCCCCAATTTTTCTAGGGCAGCCCAGTTTAAAATATTCTGCCCTGTTGTCGGTCAGCCCAAGTGTCTTGATGAGGGCTTTAGAAAATAATGTCACTAACTGTTCCAGACCTTACTGTCCTGCCCTTTTCCAGCCATTTGGCTCTGGGGCATAACTAGATAATCCCATTATCATTCATCAGGGATTTTTATTCCCCTACCTCCCCACCCCCCAGTGAGCCCCAAAAGTTGGAACTGACAAGATCTCTAGGTGAGCATGGAAATTACAGTTTAATGAGGCAAGAAAACTCCTGCCTCTCCTTCCCCATCTTTGATTCCAGTACAGGGCAGCAAACCTGTGGCAATGCTCTTTGATTAGTTTGGATCACAAAGAGTGAGGCTTCACATCATTTTGACTAGTTTAGAAGGAAACTATCAATTGTGTTGGGGGCAGGGGCTGTCCCTGTACAGTCAGAACCAACCCATAGCTGACCCTACAGTGGCTTTTTAGAGGCAGTTAATCGCAGGGGAGATTGTCCATCCCTCTCCCATAGAGCAGCGGTGTCCTCAAACTTCCTGCCTTTGGAATTGTGTTGGTTATAAAACTAAACAAAAAAAATATACCTATTAAATCAAGATACTAGAACAGTTAAGCAGTTTTGGTTTCAGTTAGATGTACACATACCTTTATCTGGTTCCTGCTTTATTTAAAGCACTGTCCTGAGCACTGTGGAGAAGGAATAGGATTTGGAAACATAGCCTCCTAGATCTGGATTTGTGGTTGGAAATGTTAAGATTTTTTAATTAACTGATGAACTGTTTTCCACTGTTGATTTCTGCACCTAAATCCAGTCCCTTAAAGGCGGGAACCAGGGCTTCTGGTTTGGCTCCTTCACAAGAGCTGGCTTGTTCCACAGTGTCCGGCAGATGGGTAGTGGTTCTCTCTTGGCACCTGCCCTTTCCAGGCACTCTATCACATAAGCCCACCCAGATCTGTTTCCAGACTTGTCTGTGCACACTGGGAAGAACAGATGCTTTTATTTGCCGCTCTTAATTTTGAGAAAGTGAGTTTCTTAATCTGCTTTTCTGTTGTTCTTGAGTTGGTTTCTCAGTTGTCCAACTTCAGCAGCAGCAGTCTCATTATCTTTTAACTGATAACTGGCCTGTAGATGCTTAATAAATGCTGATGTTTCATCATGTACCCACTTCCCAGTTCTTCTAACTTTATCTTCCAGGTTCTGACTTAATTTCCAATGATCCTTTTAAAGTGTGCTCAATATATATTAGTTAATTCTGGTGGCCTAGTGGTAAGAAGCTGTGCTGCACTTCTAAAGACATGGCAGTTTGAATCCACCAGCTGCTCCGCAAAAGGATGGGAACTCTCCCATGAAATTTACTGCCTCCGAAAACCTGCTGCAGGGTCAGCTATGAGTCACTTTCAACTCAACAGCACACAACAACAATATACATTATTTCCACTTCCCTCAAAGTAAAAAGGAAGCTCCAGGGTCTCTTCCTCCCGTCCTCATAATGATTTTGGCTATGGGTTCTTTCTGCATTTCATTGATGACTAACTTCTTAGGAAAGTATCTACCTCAGTTCTATCCAGACCTCCTACTCACAGACTATGTCTGTTACTCACTTTCTAATTCTCTAAACCCTGAGATTCTCTTCTTGCCATCAAGCCCCCTACCTTTATTTTTGACCTTGTGCATTCCTTAGTTTGGCTCAACCCACAAATCCACTCTTTCTCAGACCACATCCTATTCCTGCCTTACTCATATCCTGTCTCAGATATATATATGCTTCTGATCTTTTTGGGATGGAAGCAGGGGAGTAACTAAGAACAAGAATAAATGGACAGATGCTCATACAGTTGAACTGTTTTTGCTTCTGGTCTCACTTTCCTGGTCTTTCTTATTTAAGGAGGGAAATAGTACTGTATCAGAATTAAGAACCTCCTCTTATGAGCTTGTAAGTATCCTTTTCATTTGTTTTTTGGGTTTTTTAATTAGGTTGTTTTTGTGATTTGGCTGCAAATATATGCACTAACTTGACAATGTTGATCTCTTCTAAGTCTCTGTCATCATCCTTTGGTCTGTAGGCCTTGTACTTGACATTTGGTAGTTATTTGCTAAATAAATTTTACCTACCTCCTATCAAAGTCCTTAACTTTCATCTAGCATAATCAGTAAGTCAAAATAAAAGAGAAGTTCAAAATACAAGAAACAGGATGATGGCTCCAGTTTTGGGAATACTGCTTCAAGTTTATGTATTTATCGAGTGCCTCCACCCTATCCCCCAATTTGAGTCAGTTCCTAGATTATATTAGAGACTCCAGTTGTTCACTGTCACTTGATCTTCAAGTAGATTTGGATGTAGGGAAAGAACAACAAAGTTTCTTCCTCAATGACAGTTTCTTTACCCCCTTTGTTTTGTGCCATATTGCATATTGCAACTGGAAGATAAAAATGGTGCTTTTCTGTGTTTAGGAAGAATCTCTCTAAATTGCTTAAGTTGTTGTTCGTAGGTGCTGTCAAGTCACTCAAAGTGACCTGCTGAACAACAGATCTGAACCTTGTCCTATCCTAATCATTCTCACCATTTCTGATAGACTTGGGCCCACTGCAACAGTCAGATGTCAGTGTGTCTTGCAGAAGGTCTCCTCTCTTTCTCTGACTCTCCACCTTTCCCAACATAATGTCTTTTTTTCCAAGTACCTTTCCCTCCTAAAAATATGCCAAAAGTATGTGAGACAGAGTTTCATCACCCCTGTCTCTACTCTGCCCCATACTTTATTCAAAACAGATTTGTTCTTCTGACAGTTCATGAAATAGTCAGTACTCTTCTCCAATGCCACAACTCAAATATGTCAATAAGGAGACCCTTCTGTGTGTTCCTCAAAAGACTGTCCTACAGTACAAACCCAGTGTCTGTCTCAACATGCCCATCTCATCCACATCCCCATAGAAAAGTAGTCTAACTCTGTAGAGTTGGATGAGGCTTTTATGCCGGTGACAGAAAGAACTTCCAGGTGGATCTCACATTTAACACCTTATTTGATGAAACTCAAAGCTGAACTACCCCTCAAAAGTCAATATCTGACTATCCATAGGTTTATATATTAAATATTTCCATGGCATGGTTTAAGCCACAGCATGGGTCACCAGCAAAAACAGTATTTAAATGTATTTTCTGTTTAAAGCAGCAAAATGTACCTGTTTAAGATGTCTTTAATTACATGTTACAACCTAAATAAATGTAGGTTTCATTTGAAGCACTGTGCTATTTTTAAATTAAGTTTGAATTGTTAGTCATATCAGTATACTGATCAGACACTTGTAAAGATAATCAGCAGCATACCATCTTTGATTCACTTTTACAACCACAGATAGTTTTGTGAATTATTAGGAATATAGCCAACCATGTGCTTTTCAAATATAGTAATCCTGATATCCTCTTCAAGGGAGAATTTTCCCCTGCTTTCAATAACAAAAGTAGAATATAATTATTAGACATCAAGAAATGTGCCATTTTAGGCTCATTTAGTTAATCAAGAGCTATATCATTTGAGGTTTTTGGTTTAATATAGATTTCAGTAAGAAACATATATTTGCTATGTAATTCATTGTAGAAGCCTGAAACAGCATGTTGTTGTTGTCGTAAAGTCTAGTACATCTCATAGTGACCCTGTGACAGACCTGAATTCCATCCTATCCTTTCTCTTTCTCTTTAAAAATTACTTACTGTTAAAGCGAGCTCTGTGGCCTAGGGGTAAGAAGCTACGCTGCAATCCCAAAAGCTGTGATTTCATGTTATGCACATTTATAAATTAGTTTTTAGTTTAAAGAAATCTAAAAGAAGAGAACATTCTTTATACATCTGTTAAAGGAATTACTGGAATTAAATATTGGATTACCAGTGTTCTGAGATGAATCCAGCTGTTGAAGAGAGTTCTAGATTTTCTTTAAAGCATCACCAGTTAAGATTTTCTTTAAAGCATCACCAAATATGTTTCTTATCATTTTCTTCTTTACGGTGAAATATATTAGTTTTTGTTATAAAGAGATGATTAAAGCATGCATGCCAAAACCAACTTTTCTCCAGTAATAAGGAAGGCCTGGCCTGATACTAAAGATTGAAACTGTTGGCAATAAAATTGAGAATTCATGGTTACTGTGAGTTATTTTTAAAGCTCTAGTTACATGGCTTTTTATGTCTGAAATACTATATAATTATCTTCAGTTACTGATATCTTCAGCATATTTGAAACCATCCATATGTGGTCTGAAGCCACGTGGCCCAAAACATTTTTAAGCCATTGAAACAAATGACTATGTAAAACAAAATATGAAGCAAAATTTTAAAAATTCTAAACCAATACTTCCATATGTCCAGTAATCCATATTCATTTGTTCTACTAGTTCACTTGTGGCAAACCAAAGTGAATGAAAGTTTAGAAAATTTGTTACAGGATGTAAAGGAGTAAAGTTTTGGTGTTTTGTGTTGTGTTTTTTTGGTTTGGTTTTGATTGGCTGATTTTTTGGCGTTTGTTTTGTTTTTTAATATTCCTTTGCTTACAAAGTTCATATACATTGTATTTCACACTATCACACTATTCACATTGTGTTTCATACAATCATCCCCATGTTTTTGAGCAAAAATTAAGTTATGTGTTATCGAGCCTGCTGTAGAAATAAGACAACTGAAGCTTAGCTCTTCTGTAGACATCTTTAGGCTCTAAGAATATTAGTTATTGGTTACAAAAGAATTAAAAGCATCATATGAAGATAGATCATGATTGCTCCTTTTTTGTTAACCTCCAGAAAATTAGAGAATTTACTAAACATTTTTAGGTTTCTTTTGTAAATTGGTATAAATTCTGTCTGCCCTGATTTTTATCTAGAGATATTAAAACTGATTCTTGATCAGTTTTTAAAAATGGTTCGTTATCCATTTCCTGGCACTGTAATTTCATATATTTTTCTCTAGGTAAAATGACTCTTATTTTTCTTGTTACTGGTTTTCTGGTTTCTTGGGTTTTTCTGCACAATCTACTTGCAACCCTGATCTCTGTACAAAAGAACAATGTAGAATGGGAATCTGATGATTGCCCTGTTTTGAAAAAGGAATTGAAATGGTTTGTTCTAAGAGGCAGCATTTCTATTATGTTTCATTTATTAAGGTAGAAGTACCTTTCTTCCTGAAGCCTGACCTGAAAAGTGCAAGAAAACACCCGAGTAGACCAAGCTATCTGTTGTTGTTGTTGTTGTTGTTGTTGTTCAGGACCACTTAGTTGGAACTGACTGATATCTAATCCTCTAGGATTTTCATAGACCAAGGTATCTTTGGCCAAGGAAAAAAGAGGTCTGCTCTGAGGTTATAGGAGACCATCAGGCTTCATGAGACCCTGAGATGGAGCAGGCCCTTTCTCCTGGTCTCCACTTTGGCATCAGTGATGTTGGTGTACACTTCTGTGACAGAGCCAAGTATCTTCCATTATATTGTAACTGCATTATCTTAATTCTCCTGTAACTCAGAACTACACCATCTTATAGATGAGAATACTGAGGTCTTGAATAATTTGCCCAAGATTACAAATTAAGAGTTTAAGCCTATAGTCTTTCTGATCCTACTTCCTCAACTACCATATAAAATTGTTTGTGTATTCACTGAAACATTTTACACTGTAATATTAAACTATAATATTCATGGTAACATTGCAAGACAAACAACATGATACTCAATTTTATGAATAGAGAAGCTAAACGCTTGAAGTCGACAGTTTATAAAACATGGAGCCAGAAAATGAGTTTAACTCTACTCTGTTTGCCCCTGTCCCCCATCCCCAGCCAGTGATCCTACATCTCCCCTTATCTTGATGCCCCTCCTGTGCATCCTATCACTGGGTCCCAGTATTTGCCTTTTGAAAGCATTGCATCTCCCAGAGTAGAAGTAGAAGAGGAAGGGAGAGGGAGTAATGGTGCTATAATGATAATTTAGGAGCCCTAGACCTCAGCACTGGGTACTATAGGACGGCCTTCAAACCTTAGGTTTAAGTAGAACTTGTTGAAAAGTCTGTCTTGCCAGTAGTCGTGATTAGCTGTTATTCCCTGGTGTGTTGACTAGTCCTAGTAGAAGTCGTCCTGCAGGTGCTGCTCATGAGTTTGATCTGGGCGTCTGAGGCCCTGCTGCAGAACTCTCTGCTTGTGGGCCGGGAAGCAGTTCCTGCAGCTGTTTGGAAATCCCCCATTACTCCTGTTGTCCTGCACCGCATGGGGAAGGGCAGCTGTTCGCTCCATTGATTCCTTCCTTCATAGCTGGGGGTGACAGCTTGGAAAACATTCAGCTGTTTACAATTCAGCTTATGTACACTTTAGCTGGGGATTGTGGGTGAGTCAGAAGGGCTGCTCTCTTTGCCTGTGTCCTTAGAGACAGCATGAAAGTCAGCTGTATGGTAATGGCTGCCAGAAGGGAGGAGGGACCCTCCTTAACAGATGCCTTAACCATCTCCCAAATGCTCAGGATCTGAGTAGCATGTCTGCTCTCTGATCCTCTTAATCTAGACTCAACAAGGTCATTTGTGGTACCACTTAGAGCAGGTGTAGGGTCACCTGCCTCAGCCTTCCTTTGATTCTGTTGGCCAGCTTCCCTACAGGACTCTGGCTGTGGACCCAGGACCTCATCCTCCTGAAAAGCTTACTACTATAGTTATTGAAGTGCTTCAAAGGGATCCTCCTGTCACTACCATTTCTATCCCTCTCAAATATAGGTCCTCTAAAGCCAGCTGCTCTTGTTTGCAGAGCTGAGAGAAGTGCTCAGAGGGGCAAGCTGGTAATGGCATCTGTGCAAGAGAGCCATAGCCCGCTGAGTGCCCTCAAAGCAGCAGCTTGGCCCTTAGCAGTGTTGAAAATCTTACAAACATTGGGAGGAATACAATCTGCTTAGCTGAGCTTTGATTCCCTCCTACTTTCCGGTACTTGGGAGACCCCAGAGTGGAAAGGGACTGAATAACCCATGTTTCTAACATACACAGTCTACAATTGACATACCTGTGTAAATTTAGTGTCAAGACTTTTGTCAGGAAATGGGTCATTTTAACAACTGATGACATTTAAGAATTAGCAAAATAAAATCTTAAATAACATGTTTAGCCCTGTTGAAAATGGTGGTGTTCTTAAGTGCCATCAAATCAATTCCAGTTTATACTGAACAGTTTATAGCATGACAGTGAAACTGGCCCATAGGGTTTCCTTAGCCTTAATCTTGGCAGAAGTTTAATACCACATCTTTCTCCTGACACGTCACTAGTGAGGTCAAACCTCCCAGGTAGCTGCTGAGTTCTTAACCAAATTATCACCAGGGTTTTTTTTCTGTTGAAGGTACAATTTTCTGTTGAAGAGTACGATTTCCTTTTAGGCTTCTTAAAAAATTTAATCCAATATGTTGCTTCTGCGTAACCATGTTTAGGAATTACTTCCTTATTAGTCCATGAAGCCATTTGAGGACTCACTTAGATCACCTATCTCTCTGAGCCTAAATGTTCCAAATGACATATAGGCTGTTTGGCCTCTGCTTCAGAACATCACCAGGCATTTCCTGCCATCTTTTTCCAAGAGTTCAGATTAGTCAAAATACACTCCTCCAGCAACCCACCCAGAGAAACAGAGAGCCCTAGGGTTCTTGTTGGAACTCTGGTGGCCCAGTAGTGGTTAAGGAGTTAAGCCAACAACTCTAAGATGGTTCATGTTATAAGCCGCTCTCTGGAAAAAAGGCAGTCTCGTGATTTACAACCTCTGAAAACTTGAGTTGGTTATGACTCCCCAACTAGGAATTGAGTTTTTTTTGTTTTTAGAGGGTCTAGTGTGGGGTTCCTGTATTGTTAAATAGGATTTTCAGAGTCCTGCCAACATGCTTTGGACATATTGCTAAGAGAAATTAATCCTTGGAGAGGGACATCATACTTGGGAAAGTGGTGAGGCAGCGAAAGAAAGTAAGATCCTCAACCAGGTGGATTGGCATGGTGACTGCAATAATGGTCTTGAGTGTGTTAGAGATTGTACTGGGACAGTCAAGGACCTCTCCAAATTACTGAAGAGAAGTGAGGTTAGTTTGAAGACAAAGGTGTGCATAATTCAGGCCATGGTCTTTTCAGTCACTTGCAGTGCATTTGAGAGCTGGACAATGAATAAGGCTGACAGAAGAATTGATGCCTTTGAACTGTGGTATTGAAGAAAAGCTGAAGATCCCATGGACTGACAAAAGAACAAATAGATATGTCTTAGAGAACGTGCAGCCAGAGTGCTCCTTGGAGGCAAAGATGATGAAGCTTTGTCTTACATTCTTTGGGCATACTGCTAGGAGAGGTTATTCCTTGGAAAGAAACATGCTTGGGAATGTGAAGGGGCAGCAAAAAAGAGGAAGACCCTTAACCCAGTGACTGCAGCAGTGTGTTAGATTGTGAGTATGGCATGGGACGAGACAGTGTTCAGATTGGTTGTTTATGGGGTCACTATGAGTTGATTCAACAGCACCTAACAAAAGTACATGGTACAGAGGGACAACAATAAATGTGGGCTCCAAGGCAAGCAGATGTAACCCTGGATCAGATGCTCAGCAGGTTATGCCAAGAAATCCAGAAGGATTTCTGACCGTAGGGAAGAGATACCTATTTATTCCCATTCCAAAAAAAAAAAAAGTGATCAGAATGTGGAAGTTATCAAACGATATCATGACATGCAAGCAGAATCTTGCTGCATATTATTCAGAAACAGCTAGCATCTTACATTGACAGAGAACTGCTAGAAATCAAGCTGGATTTATAACAGGCCATGGCACCAGAGACAGCATTAAAGTCAGATGGATCTTAGCTAAAAGCTAAGAATACCAGAAGGATATCTGTCAGTGTTTTATTGATTAGGCACAGGCATTTGACTGTGAATTTTAATTCATTGTGGCTAACGTCATGCCCTGTATCTAGACGAGAGTCCGTGGTCCAAATAGAGCAGGGAAACACTGCATGGCTTAAAATGGAGAGAGGTGTGTCAGGGTTATAGCCATTCTCCATATATATTAAATATGTTTGTTGACTGTATCATTCAAGAAGCTGGACTTTATGAAGAGGAATGTGGCATCAGGATTGGAGGAATAGTCATCAGCAACTTGCATTATGCAGATGACACAACCTTTTTTGCTGAAAGCATAGAGGACTTGAAAGGCTTGCTGCAGAAGATCAAAGACTACAGCCTTCAATATGGGTTACATCTCAATATCAGGGGAAAAAAAATCTTCACGAACTTGTCAACAATGTCCTTTTACTTGGATCCACAATCAACACCCTTGGCTCCAACAGTCAAGAAATTGAGACTTATCACATGGAGAGGGGGTTCTGGCAGCTTAGAAGAAATCGCACTTTCAGAACAAAAGTACATGGTTCAAACCCACCAGCTACTCCTTGGGAGAAAGATGGGCATTCTCTTCCCATGCAATTTACTGCCTCTGAAAACTCAGTGAAAGGCCAGCTATGGGTCTATTCCAGCTCAACAGTACATAACAACAACAATAATCACACTAGCAAAATCTGCTGTCACGGACCTCTCCAGAGATGTTGTTGTTGTTAAGTGCCGTCGAGTCGTAGGCAACTCATAGTGACCCCATGAACAGAAGTCCTCTACACTTGCGTGACTTTCATCCTTTCTCCAGGTTCATAAGGTTTCCGGAGGCAAGCTTTTTATGGAGGCAAGCTATTTATGGAAATGGATGCTACTCCTGCTTTCAAGCTTGTTTTAACAAACGGGGAGCGCCACCAAACACTGTCCACCATGGGTAACCATTATCCCATTTGACATGTCATTGTCACAGTGTTCAGCTTCACAGTGACCACAAGTTACTTCTGTACGGCAAGTGGACACACCAAGGCTATACAACCTAGAAGAATGTTTCACCAAAAACAATTAAAGACAGGCCATTGGGCCTCGGATTAGAGTCACCCACCTTTGGCTTGGTAGCATCGCTTTCGGTCCACTAGGCCAACTGGTCTCTCTCTCTCTATTGTTAAATGCCATTGAGTCAAAGGTGACCTCTCCAGAGTAGTGAAGAGTAATGATTTCAGTTTAAAGACTAAGACACACCTGATCCAAGCCATGGTCTTCTCAATTGCTTGTTATGCATCTGAAAGTTGGACAATGAATGACCAAGGATAACAGAAGAATCTTCAATGCCTATGAGTTGTGGTGTTGGAGAACAATGCTGGATACCCCATAGCCTGCCAATAGAACAAACGAATCTATCCTGGGAAAAGTGAAACCAAGGTGCTCCATGGAGGCAAGGATAATGAAACTCACATACTTAGGACATGTTGTTGGATGAGGGGCCAGTCCTTGGAGAGGGACATCGTGCTTGGAAAGGTGGAGGGTCAGTGTAAGAGAGGGTCAGCAAGATAGATTGACAGAGTGACTGTAACAGTGGGCTCAAGTGTGTTGGAGATGGTGAGGATGGCACAGGATAGGGCAGGGTTCAGGTCTAATGTTTTCTTGGTCGCTGTGAGTCACTGTTGACTGCAAGGCGTCTAACAACAGTGTAGGCTCTGCCTCCGACCCCCTTTTGTGTAAGTTACCTCCCCTCTCAACCTAGTTGCTTCTTCTGGAAAGTTAAGATGCTACATACAGGACCTCCTAACCTCGATCTTGTTGATTCTGAGTGTCTAGTGATTCTAAATGCCCTTTGAGAAAGACATTTTTACTTTGCCTAGCTCCTTTCACCAAACCTTCTGTTTCTGAAATGGAAGAAAAGCAGTCTTTTCTGAGTCAGGTGATTCTCAGGTGTGAATGACTCAAGGTGTATTTTAAAAGGGAGATTAACTAAATTAAGCTCTCTAGTTAATATACTTTGTCTGGGTCTCTAATGACTTCCTTCCTCTCTTCTGTTTCTCTAACCTTCCCTCTCCTGAAGGAAGATAAGAGGTCAGCACTTTGTTGCTCAAAAAATAGCTTGCCTCTGTCACTTTGCATATGAACTCTGGTGGCTTCTTCATGTTGTGTGGCTCACCTCGGAAGTAACCTATAGCTAACACTCCAGTTGGTTTTCAGAACCAGTAACATCCTGGGAAGAGATTGCCCATTTTCCCGCGGAGCAACAGTGGATTCGAACCACATGTCTTTAGTATTGCAGTCCAGATTCTTACCAGTAGGCTACCTGAGCTCGTTTCTGGTGACTTGTGGTTGTTGTTGTTGTATACGAGTTGGAACTGACTTATAGTTCAACTTCAGCAGGTTTGCAGGGGTGGTTTACTCGCATGGAAGGAGATTGCCCATCTTTCCTGTGTCAAATAGCTGGTGGATTAGAAAGGCATCTGGTGGCTTTGGTGGTGGTGGTTATAGGCTATGACTCATTTCTTGTTATGTGCCATCGAGTCACCTGCAACTCATAGCGACCCTGTGTACAACAGCTCTGAAGCCTGTCCTAACCTGAGCCTAGCTCACTAACTCAGACACACTTACCCCCAGTGCTCTAGTTACTGTATCACTCCATCTCATCCAGGGTCTTCCTCTCCTGTGCTGTCCCCCTCCACCCTTCCAAGCATGATGTCCTTCTCCAAGAATTGGTTTCTCCTGGCTATATGCCCAAAGTAAGTGAGGTGGAACTTCAGAGTCCTAGTCTTTAAGGAGAATCTTGGTTTCACCCTCTCCAAGACAGACTTACTTGTTTTCTTGGCAGTCCATGGTATGTTCAAAACTCTTCTCCAGCACCACAACTCAGAGGCATCGATTATCTTTCTGTCATTCTTAGTCATTGTCCAGCTCTCTGATGCATGTCAAATAATTACGAAGACCATATCCTGGATTAGGTGCACCTTAGTTTCTAGACTTGCTTTTCGGTACTCTGTAGAGGCCCCTGACAGCAGATTTTTCCCAGTGCAATTTGTCTTTTGATTTCCTAACTGCTGGTTTTGGTGCCAAGAGTGTTGACTGTGGAGTTGAGCCATCTGTAATTGTTAACAAACTCAGTCTTTTCATCTATCATGGTGCTGCCAGTGTTGGCTCATTGGTGAGAATGTTTATTTTCTTGATGTTGAGCTTCAATCCATATTGAAGACTACAGTCCTTGATCTTCTGCAGCAAACGCCTTATCCTCATAAAGCCAACCTCACCATTTCTGACACACCTTTTGCCATTGCCCCAGTCAACATCAGTCCACCTCATCCAGGGTCTTCCTCTCCTGCACTGACCCTTGTCCTTCCCAAGCATGATGTCCTTCTCCTAGGACTGATCCCTCCTGGCAACATCTCCAAGTATATGAAGTAGAATTCCAAAATCCTTACTTCCAAGGTGCAACCTGGTTTCACTCTCTACAAGGACAGGCCTGTGTGTTCTCTTAGCAGCTCAGGATGTGTTCAGTACTCTTCTCCAGTACCACAACTCAAAGGCATCCATTCTTCTATCAAACTTAGCCACTGTTCAACTCTCAAGCAATTGAAAAGACCATGGCCTGGATCTTAGTTTCTAGATTGATACTGCTCTTTAGGACCCTGGAGAGCACACTGGCGAGGTCCCTGACAAAAGCAACTCATCTTTTTATTTCCTAACTGCTGGTGCCAAGAGTGTTGGTTGTAGATCCAAGCAAGCTGAAATTGTTAACAGCCTAATGGAATTAATGTTAACAGCCCAATGAATTGTGCTGACAATGCTAAGTTGGTTCCTACTTGACAGCACACAACAACAGTCACTTTCCAAATGGCCATTGAGTTAGAAGTGATTTATAGTTGAGCTACCAGCAGGTGGGGTTGCCCATCTTTCTCTCTAAGAGCCACTATTACATTCACATTACCAGAGACACTCCACCTTTGGGCTAGCAGCACACCTCCTCATGGGCTTGGGCACCAGACCACTTATTCCTTAGGTCCAAATATAACTGCAGGCATTATAAAGGTTGGCCACAGACCCTTTAGCAAAGAGTGCCCCTGTTGTCCTCAGCTCACTGCTGCTTTGTTGAAGTGCAGTACACATCTGTGCTCTCCATCACCTGGGTGTTGTTTCAGTGTGTGCTTCACTTCGTAGGTGCTCCAGTTCTGTGCTCTCTGTAGCATGCAGTTCTTTAGGAATCCTGTTGTCACCCATCCTGGCCAAGTGTGCTGATTAACTATGTTCAGGGATCCATTAATTCAGTGACAGGAGCCTGGAGAGAGCACTATGTTAAATAGGTGACTTTACTTTGCCATTTGTTGAGCACAGTTTGCTCTAGGCAAACGATCTGTGTTACCTTAAATTTTTTATTAACCTTATGACTTGTTCAGTGGTGCACTTTGTCAGGTGCTCTGACTCATAGGGCCCTATATTCAGCAGAATTAAACACTGCACAGTATAGTGGCATTTCTCAGTCTCACTGTTGCAGCCACTGTGTAAGTCAGTCTGTACTGTAACCACTGTGTCAGTCTGTCTTGTTGAGGGTCTTAACTCTTCTTCACTAACTCTTTATTTTACCAAGTATAATATGTCTTCCTCCAGATGCTAGTTCCTCCACATTACAAGCCCAACATGTGAAAGACAAAATCATTCTAACCTCCAAAGAACATTCTTGATAAACTTCTTCTAAATAGATTGTTCTTTTAGTAGTCCATAGTTTATTCAGTATTCTTCACCATCACCGCAGTTCATAGGCACTGATATCCCCCCTCCCTGCTTTCCATATTCATTATGCAATTATCACTTGCATTTGAAGTAATAGATAATACTATGACTTGGGTCAGATATACCTTAGTCTTTGTTGTTACATCCCTGCTCTCTAGCACTTTGAAAAGATCTTTTGCAGCATATTTGCCCAGTGGAATACATTGCTTAATTTCTTTTCTTTTCCCCAGAAACTTTCTTTAAATACTGGTTTACCTACAGAGTTCATATACATTGTTTTTCACACCTGATCTTTCCCATTTATTTATCCCACCCCTCCCTCCACCCATCAAATTGTGCATCCTATGGTTATGCCCCCCAGCCATCCTCACCCCTGTGCTCTCACCCCCCCCTTGGATCCTCATACATGTCTTACTAGTTATCTATTTTTACAGTAATGGTCTTACACAGTATTTGTCCTTATGAGACTGAGTTAGTTCACTTACTGCTTAATTTCTTGATGCTGCTTCCCTGGGTATTGATTGTGGATTAGTATAGATTAACTTCATTAGCTCTGTCTTACTGAAGCCCAGCAGGGGTAATGGTTTATAGGTGCCATCAAATCAAGTACAACTCATAGTGACCCTATGAACAACAGATGGGAACCCTATCCTAACCTGTGCCATCCTCATCATCTTTGACAAACCTAAGCCCATTGCTGCAGTCACCTTACCAGTCCATCTTTTTGAGGGTCTTTTTCACTCACCCTCTGCCTTTCCAAGCATAACGTCCTTTGTAAGGAATAGCCTCTCCTAGCAATATGCCCAAAGTATGAAGTCTTTTAAATTAAGATACTCCTTTCTCATGTATTGTTTTAGATGTTCTCCAGCCAAACCCACTGGCTCCCAAATCTCCCTCTCCTGTGTTACAGAGTTGCTTCATAGAACTCTCTTGGCTGTACTGTTACAGAAGCAGTGCATCATGCTAAGCTGCTAGATGAGTTCTGACCTCCATAATTTAGGTCAGCCACCCATTAAAAACTGTTTGCATCACTGAGGTGTCTTTATCTTTCAAGTATAAATCAACTACTGCTCAACCTGAGGGACTAGAAGGGGGGAAGATCTGCTTGCTTTCTGTTCTTCTCAGGTCAGGTTTCGAGCTTCCTGTGTTGTTGTTGGTACGTACCATCAAGTCACATCACACTTCAGCAGGTTGGCAGAGGCAGTAAATCATTCAGGAGGAGACTGCCCATATTTCTCCCATCAGAGCAGCAGATAGATTCAAACCACATGCCTTCAGGTTGGCAGCACAAATCCTTACCACTGGGCCCTAATTGTTTTTAGGAATATAAAAAGAGCAAGGGCCATGTGGGGACAACCATGTCTGACCTTTATCAACTTTACAGAGGGGAACAGTCCCATCCACTGCATCAGTGACATGTCTCCCATGCCACTCATCTCAACACCAATCTTACTGCTTTGTTGCACTCATATTCTGATAAAATACTGAATACCACACAGGATTTTAGGAAAATCAAAATATTATAATCCAAGTTAGTAGCAGAAGACAGTCAAGACAACTCCCAAAATGTGCACAGAGGCACCTCAGCCTTGAGCCTTCTGGTGTTTGTCCAGTATTTCCAAATTCTCAGTCCTGCCACATACTAGCTTCTCACCTCCAGTTTTCAAAAAAAGTTCTCAACCCTGCCAATATTGGCTTCCTACCCCAGTTATTTGTCCAACAAAGTTCTTTCTCAATTCTGGCTTCCCCAACCCTCCCCCAAGGTCCTATCTCATATCAGGTCTCCAGTTCTTCTGTAGGTGTTGCTCCTATAGGTATAGCTAGAAACAGAAGGGCATCCTACATTCTCTAAATACTTGTTCAGCGGTACCAGAAGATCTGCCTGCCTCTGGCTGCTGGCTTGCTTAATTCAGTGGTGAGACTAGCCAATCCCCTTGTGGAATGGTAGTCAGCCAGTCCTTTTGTGGGTAGGAAAGCACACCTCATTTGCATATTCCTACCCATCTACCTGCCAAAGTCAAATGAAGGCTAGGAAAAGTCATATTGACAGATAAACTCCACAGGGGGAAGCAAGAAATGGCCAACTCATCTGAAATACCCACTATAGATCATATTCCAACATAACTCTTATTTTTTGCCTTATCTGTGCACTTCAATTACGCATAGCAGATTGTATCTGAAGTGGTCTGGGTTGTGCACAGGTGGGACCAGTCTGTCATCTGTCTTCAGCAAGCTGAAGAGCTCTGCCTTTTTGGAGATCTACCTAAGCAGGATTCTCTTACACTGGAGCCTCCCTGTCTCTTCCTCTAGAGGTCATCATGTACATTCCAGTTGTCTGCAGCTAGCACAGGGGACAGAAGATTATGAAATTCTGTTTATACGGCTCCATTCCAGCTTTCAGGGTAGACTTAATGCTATACTCCCCCTCTACAAAAATAATTTCTATTATCAAGGAAGAAACTGGCCAAAACTTAGTTCTTCATTATGGGGGGAGGATTAATTTTCAATTGCCAAACCTACTACCATCAAGTTGATTCAGACTCATAGCAACCCTCCATCTGGTTTCTGAGACCATAAATATTCAAAGAAACTGCCCATCTTTTTCCCAAAGCTCACCTGGTGGATTTAAACTGCAGACTTTTCTGCTGGCAGCCCAAGCAATGCAGAATGCTACTCCTGTAGGCAGGCACCAGCCTATCAGGTCTCAGATCGTAGCTTTAGAAAGCAATTTGCAAACCTCAATTTGGTGCCAAGTTTCTTGTTTTGATATTTAGGAGACCTGGACTCTTTTCCCTCAGCTGTGAAGATCCAAGATCAGGGAGTCCATACATTCCATTTGGGGGGGGGGGGGGAGCATCTGTTACATGGTGAGTATTGTTTTAGCCCCTGAAGACATGGAGATGACTGAAGCATTGCTTTTTGCATAGGGAAAACTGCTGTGCCAACCCAAAACATTTCACAAACAGCAACATAGAGAGGGCACTGGATGGTCCTTCCTATTTTATCCTGTTCCTGTAAGGGTTATTTCTGCCAGATCAAATGAATGAGGCCAGAACTGAGAAGCAGATTTGAGGTTGAGGCATGTGTTATGTAATGACTACCCTAGAACATACTGTTCTTCACATTCTGTCCTGAATTTTGACCCTCTGTAGTTAGCATCAGTTAAAGGCAGGGTGCTTCAAATTGGTTCATACCAGTTTGACCCCCTGCTGAGTATTTGCATTTCTCTCCCAGATAAATGTAGATTCTGATTCAGTATATCTGGGGTGAGAAAGCGAGTGCTCAGCAGGGAGAGCTGAACTGGAATGAACTAGTTGCAGGTCCTGATTAAAGCTTTAGTCCTCCCCACCTCTACCAGCAGTACTGGGTTTTACTTCTTCCTCCCCAGTCCTCCCACTCTAGGTGGCCTTGCCACTCCGCCTTTCAGTTAAAGGCATCTCACTCTAGAAAAAGGGACTTGAGAACTGTGGGAATCCCCAGTAGCACTTAAAACTTTCAAGAACTCTGAGCAAAAACTTAATTCCAGAGCTAGCATGCTGCTTTGTTTCTTCATCTGCCCTCAGGGCCAGTAGAGCAGGTTTCTGCAAGTTTCATCATCAAACTGCTCCCACACCCGCAAGCAAGCTGCAGAGCAGTCTGGGAAAATGAAAGCAGATTAAATTAATCTCACTGTGTTGAACTTGGCAGGGGATGAAAGTTGTGTTTGGTCACGCCAAAATTAGCCAAAACTCCTTTGTTATTAAAACAAATGATGAGGCATTCTTGGCCTAAAGATAATTTACACACAAAGCAAAATAACTACAAACCTTTATATTTTCATAATAACATTCCTCTCCCTTCAAGTCTGTCTCTCCTGTAACCTGCACAAGTCATAATGGAGAGTGTTG
Source organism: Elephantulus edwardii (assembly GCF_000299155.1). Taxonomy (NCBI): domain Eukaryota; kingdom Metazoa; phylum Chordata; class Mammalia; order Macroscelidea; family Macroscelididae; genus Elephantulus; species Elephantulus edwardii. The sequence continues at coordinate 878,377 of NW_006399799.1, read as the reverse complement.
ATTTCTGATGTTGTGGTGAAAGGTTTGACCTGTGTCCTAATCTTTCTTTTTTTTTTTTAAAATTCCAAATTTTTGCTTCCTAGAGGTAAGCATCTGTTCTGTAGCCTCTGAGCTGGTGGAAGTAATCTGTTCACCAGGTATTTGACATGGAAAAGAATCTGACTTCAAAAATTATCCTGCTTTACAGCATTGAAGTATTCATGAATAGCAGGAGAGGTAGGGTGGAGTAGGGAAAGCAGATTGGAACAAAGATAACAGAAGTTCCATAAAAGGAGCCAAAATATCAGAAACTGATAAGCATAAATGGAAAGTGGGATGATCCCAGAATTTAGAGGAGAATGGATTCATTCCATGGAAGTGTTCTAAACCTCACTGTTAGACATTCAAGCCAGAGAACCGCTTATCCCCTCTGCCTATATAAGAAGTAATTGAAAGACTAGAGAGTGCTTGGTTTGGAGATGTACTGAGCCCATTACTGCTGTCTTTCATGACCCCAAGAGTAGTGTCAACCATTTCTAGGGGTGCTAGCACTGCACTGCCATGTATGATTCTCATTCAGTCCTCATAGCAACTCTATAAGGTAAGTATTGCTAATATCCTTCTTTTACAGCCCATGAAGCTAAGGCTCCCAGAGGGATAGGTAGAGACGTACTAAGTTCAGTCGGTGATGAAGAACAGCCTTTAAGCCAGGTCTGCGACTGTGTTTTTTTACATTATACCAATGATCTTAGATAACAAAAGTAAGCAAGTAGACAGTTATAGGAGAGAGATAGCTTTTTAGCTCTTATGGAGAAGAACTTGTACTGCCCAAGGTAGGAATAAATGACATTAGGATTCACAAGTAGTAGGTTCCTTTGTTACTTACCAGCATTCCAGGAAAGGCCAGAAGATCATTGGGTGCGATATATTATAGACAAAGATTATAGATACGTGATTGAGCTAGACTTTCCAGTCATGTGATCCTGTAACCTATAGTTTCCTAGATTAATAAGGAATAGTTTACCAGTGGCAAGAACTTGCATTACAATCCCAGAGGCACATGGTTTGAATCTACCAGCTGCTCCACAGGAGAAAGATGGGTAATCTCTTCCTGTGCAATTACTGCCTCTGAAAGCCTGCCTGATGGTCAGCTGTGGGTTGGTTCTGACTTACTGGTACACAACAACAACAATGAAGAAGGGAGCTCTGGTGGCCTAGTGGTAAATGCTGGCTGCAGTCCCAAAGGCATGTGGTTTGAATCTATCAGTTACTCTGGGACAAGGATGAGCAGTCTCCTCCCATGTGATTCACCGCCTCTGAAAACCTGCTAGGGGATCAGCTGTGGATCAGTTCCAACTTGACAGCACACAACAAAACCAATGAATAAGAAACAACAACTATAAGAAAATAAAAATCGGGCATCATGCAGGGCACCGGATTCACTTCGAGCTCAAGCAGTGACCCAAGCCCCAGTCTTTAAGGTGCCAGAGCAGGGGAAGACCAGGCTTCCTTCAGACCAACAGAGTCTGCAGCTTGCAGGTCTCCTCCAGGCAGCCTGCAGATTTGCCAACCAGAAACCTGTCACAGTCCAGCCAAGCCCAGATGACCCTCCCCTTTCCACAAAGACATCCCTGGAATGGATAAGGTTGATATGGTCAAAAAGCTCTTGTCTTTGGGTATCACTAACCAGAAGGAGAAGCTAAAAGTTGAGCAGGAGCAGTTGATGAACAAGATTTTGACAAACTGAGGACATGCTCCCTGGAGGCTTGAATTATTGCTTTGACTGTCAAGATCCACAGTTGTGAAGAACACATAAAGAAGCATTGAAAGGACAAACGCCACAAGCTCTGTCTACTCATGAGCCTCGACCAAAGGCAGAAAAAGCTTAAAGTCCTCCACATGCCTAACTGTGATGTCTGTGAGAAGCCCGGCAAGGAGCTAGGAAATGAGTACACCTTCCCCACTCTGTACTACAGAAAGGCCCACCGCCTCCAGGTACTGAGAAGGCACTATGCATTCAGGTTTTCCAGGAGCCTCAAAAGCTGAAGAAGCAAAAAAGGATCTTAAAAGGTGCAGCAGCCCAGAAACAAGGCCAGAAAAGTCCAGAAGGGCCTGCCAGAGCCAGAATAGAAACATGCAAAGAAAGTAAATTCCATTATAATTTTAAAAAAAAATTAGCTTACAAATTTTAGTATTTTTAACTTTAAATAAAATACATACTTGAAATATTTAAAAATAAAAGCAGAAAATTACTATTTTTATATTGGTAAAAGAAAATTTTAATTTGCATTAATGTAGCAAATACTAAAAATATAAAATATCATTTTATTCTACGACTCGATGGCACATAACAAACAATAATAATGTGAATTCAGTCTTTCTGGTTATTCACAAACTATAAATTAAACATTTTCACAATTAGAAATATTAACTACAAAAACAGATGGAGCAGGGTTTGCCATCTTTACAGAATACCTAAAGCTATCTAAAAATAGTTTTTAATATAGACTCAAGGAATTTGGTAACTTGTGACTGTTTCAAACAAAAGATAGGTAAACCAAAAAGAAAAAAAATATTTCATCAGTCACATTTCTTGGATGACTTCTACTCAGCCCTAAAGTTTTATTACAATTTAATTATGGAGATCTGAGGACTAAACACCTATTTTATAGCTATCTCTTTTCATGAAAACATTTATCCTTGATTTACTGAGCAATAAGTCTACCAATAAAAAACAAAATAGAACTCAAAGCCTGTTCCAGTCCACTTATAAGCCCTAAAATTAGTCTTTACTTCTGTGTCCATTGGATATACTACAGTGGCTTTTTCATGTAGCTCAGAATTCTGCCACTGGCTTTCAGATATTAACAGAATCACCCACAGTGGACAGACTTCAACAGTTTCCGGACTTAAAAGACAGAGTAGGAAGAAAAACCTGATGATTTCTTTCCATAAAATAGCCAGTGAAAAATTAAGATCAAAATTACAGATCAAAACAGAAAGCTTTCCAACTTGTGTGCTTTGGACACATTCAGTGGAAGAAAACATTCTGTGTGTGTGAAATAGAGCCAGAGAGGGCAAGAAGACCTGCTGTGAAGTGAATTGGCACACTAGCCACAGCAGTTGACATCACATGCTGGTTGACCGTGAGAACACAGAGCCAGGCACATTTCATTCTGCTCTACATACGGAACCAAGAATCAACCTGACGGTTGTTGTTGTTATCTCACCTGTGACTCATAGTGACCCTATGTACAGCAGCCCTAAACCCTGCTCTATCCTGTACCAATCTTACTTTCTCTGACACACCTACCGTGACTACCCTTGTCACTGAATCAGTCCACCTCATAGAGGGTCTTTCTTTCCTGTGCTGTCCCTCCACCCTCCCAAGCATGATATCCCTCCCCAAGAACTGATCCCTCCTTACAGCATGTCCAGAGTATGTCAGACAAAGCTTCAGAATCCTTGCCTTCAAGGAGCAGCTTAGGATGAACCTGTTCATTTTCTTAGAATCCATAGTATATTCAAGACTCTTCTCCAACACCACAGCTCAAAGGCATCAACTCTCCTTCTGTCATCCCTAGTCATTGTCCAGCTGACGCATAGCAAGTGATTGCTAAGATCATGGACTGTATTGGGCGCACCTTAGTCTCCAGACTGACACCATTGCTCTTCAGTACTTTAGAGAGGTCTCTAACAGCAGACTTTCCCATCACAATACGTCTTTTGATTTCCTGGCTGCTGGTGCCAAGAGTTGACTGTGGAGCCAAGCAACCTAAAGCTGTTAACAGTCTCAATCTCTTCACCATCTATCATGATGCTGCCAATTGGCCTAGTGGTGAGAATCTTTGTTTTCTTGATACTGAGCCTCAATCCATACTGAAGGCTGCATTCCTTGACCTTCTGCAGCTATATATCTCAAAAGGAATTTGTTCTGCCTTCTCCATTATTGTTGTTGTTGAGTGCCATCGAGGTGTAGATGACTCATAACGACCCTATGAATGGAAGACCTGAACACCTGTATAACTTTCATCGTTTCTCCAAGTCCATAGAGTTGCTGGAGGCAAGCTATTTTGGAAGTGGATGTCACTCCTGCTTCCAAGCGTTTTTTAATTTGAGAGCTCCACCAAACACTGTCCACCATGAGTAACCATTATCGCGTTTGACACATTAGTGTCACAGTGTTTAACATCACAGCAACCGCGAGTTACCTCTGTACAGCAAATGGACAGACCAGTGCTGTGCCACTTATGAGACTGTTTGACCCAAAACAGTTAAAACAGGCCTCAGGGCTGCAGATTAAAATCACCCACACTTAGCTTGGTAGCACCACTTTCTGTCCATGGGGCCCACGGAGCTCTCTCTAGATTGGTTTTGGTGTTAAGTCGTAGACAATTGATAGTGACCCTATAGACAAAAGACCTGAACACTTGTATAATTTTCATCATTTCTCCAAGTTCTTAGAGTTTCCGTAGGCAAACTTTTTCAGAAGTGGATGGCACTCCTGCTTCCAAGCTTGTTTTAATCAGGGAGCTCTACCAAACACTGTCCACCATGAGTAAACATTATCACATTTGACACATCAGTGTCACCGTGTTTAGCATTCTTCATTAGCCAGTATAAATTCATATAATTTGATGGTATTTTGGGATGGCCTAGTAACAGGAAGCTGTCCTGAAAACTCAAAGGCCAGTGGTTCAAATCCACCAGATGCTCCATAGGAGAAAGATGGGCAATCTTCTCCCATGTGATTAACTGCCTCTGAAAACCCCCTGGAGGGTTACCTGTGAGTCAGTTACAACTAGATGGTACACAACTACTGTGAATTAGTAGCATATTAATGTAGAATTTGTATAAAGTTACTTAACAAATATAATGAAATAGTTGTGATTGTGTGTGTGCGCATGCGTGTGCACATAACCACTGGATTTATTATACTTAATATGCATGACTTCTTGCAATGAAGAAATGGCATTTTCTTTTTCTTTCTCTTTTACAGGCAACCTCAGCTTACTGGGCAGTTGATGGTGGTAGAAAATGACCAGGGGAGGAGGGTGGGGAGAAAGTCACAAAAGACAGTTCCCCTTCTCAGAGGGGTGGGTCCTTGTGAGCACCTGATCAGCTTTATGGAGCATTCAGTTAGTTCTACTAAAGGAAAGCTTTCAGTTCTGTGGACTAGGAGAACTTAGGAAATAACTACAGAGAGGAGGTGGAAGGAGGAGTCAAAGAACTGTTGAGCATCAGGCTCTGAATATGGAGCTGAGGACTGTGAAGCTTAATGGAGAGCATTTGATCAACAGAAAGTATAAAAATCTGTCTAGTGACTTCCTTGGTGGAGAAACGGAATTTTAAGCATGCAGTGACTCCCAATAACCAGTCTCCTGATAGGAAATAGTCTTTACTGGAGTTCAGCCTCCAAATTGTTTGCCTTAACTTTCAGTTATTTCAGACATTTCACCAGGCTCTTAAAATCTAGCCCTTCTCCAGAAATTCATAGAAAGTTGTTCCCTCTCCTCCCCAAATCCCATGGTACCCTAACAACTATGCATAGATCAGCTTTTTGTCCTGGATTTCTATACCAGAAACAACATATTGGATGCATTGTCTCTCTGGAATGATGTCACCTTCTTTGTCCAAATCCATATTGGCCAAGATCTTAATTCCTAGAAGCACAGTTGAGAAATTTAAGAAACACTGCTGGCTGATAGGCTGTGTTGTTGATGAACTATAGTCGCACAGGGTGGTGTGTCCATTGAAATTGAGCCATTTTGAAATAGTTTGGTAAGGAAAAGGGAGGCTTGAGGGGGGAAAACTAGACCCATTTTGAGTCTGAGTTACTGCTTTTCTTTTGTTGGCCTAGAGTCTGGTTCTGACCCCCCCTTTCTTCTGTTCTCTTTTCCCTTCTACAGAGACAGGGCAGGGCATTGTTCATGCACTGACCGACCTCAGCAGCCCCGGCATGACCTCAGGGAACGGAAACTCTGCCTCCAGCATCACTGGCACTGCCCCCCAGAATGGTGAGAATAAACCACCACAGGCCATTGTGAAACCCCAAATCCTGACGCATGTTATCGAAGGGTTTGTGATCCAGGAGGGGGCGGAGCCTTTCCCGGTACGGACTACTTCTTTTCCCCTCTTTTTTTTTTTTTAATTTTGTTTCTTAAAAGTATATTTTGGATGTGTGATAGAATATTTTTATCATTCCGTGAAAAATTTCTGAAAATGTAACATTTTGTTCTTCCCTGCTAATTTTCCCCTAAAGAATGTCAGAGCAATTGCCTTTATAGGGCTAAATATCTTCCTATAGGTCTAGGAATGGGCTGTATTGTGGCAGATATGATGATATTGGCCCAGGATAGAGCAGGATTCACATCCAATGTTCATAGAGTTATCATGAGTCATACTTAATCCGATGGCACCAAACAAGGGTAGAAGGGGTCAGTTCAGTAATCAGAAATAACCAGCACAGAACCCTTGTTGAGAAGCTCGTGAGGGAGCTTACATTTGGGTGTGTGGTAGGAGATGAGCTAACTCTTTAGCTGAAGCTTGATGATGTCACTCAAATTTTAGCCAGCTAAAGAAAGAACAAAAGGAGTTTGTGTAGAACTGAGTAAGATCATGCTAGGGGAAATGATGATAGTCCGAAGCTGCTTCTCTGGGCTCAGGGCTTGGACAAAGGAGTTGTTGGGACTGAAAGACACTTGAGGATGTGATCAAAGGTTACAATTAAAGTATAAAACCAAATAATAAAAATAAAGAGAATAGCTTGGTGAAACAGAGCCCCCAGCGCTAATCCAGTCTCTGAATGGATTCTGGACACATGGTACTATTCTGCAGCTGCAGACTGGCTGTTAGTGACATAGCCTCTTGACAGGTGCCACCTGCCTTTTACCCAGTCCTGATATCCATGGATTCAAGAGCAATCTGAAAAGTTCGTGATGTCCAAGGATTCAAGAACAATCTGAAAAGTTAGCAAAAGGCAGAGCTTAGATGACTGAGATAAAATGAATTGCTCTTCTAAAATCAAAAGAAGCATTGGTTCTTGCTCTCTTCCCTTTGGAAGTTGTTCAAAGCCAGTGACAAAGACATCCAATGGGGGCACCTTGGCTGTAGCAGCTCCAGGGCTGTCACATTTTCCCGCTTAATTAAGAGTAGGTCTTCCCCATGGCCTCCTAGAGTGAAACCAGCTGATCTCACAGGCTGAGTGCAAATTGAATTGCACTCAACCATCTCCCTAAAGTCAGATACACATGATCTGGCCACCAACCCACCTGTACAGCTGCAACAAAGGAAAGACCAGGCAAGTTCATATGCCAGTGGGGGTCCTGGAAGCCGGAAGACATTTTATCTGTGGCCCAGAATCAGTTCTTGCTGCTCCCCTTGGTATCTGCTTGTACCTCTTTATTGGATGGAGCAGTAAATAGGGGAGCTGAGTCTCTCACAAACTCAGCTGTGCCTAGTGACTTGGTGAGCGAGCACTGGGCTAGCATTTGCTGTAGGAGTATAGGAAATCTGATTTCTGCCCCTTAGACACTTGGAACAATAGATATTTTGCTCACTTCCTATGCCATCCATTGATCCTTAATTGAAGCTATCCTTGTCCTTAGGATTTTGGCAAAGTATTTTTCCACATAAACTTAAAAATGGGGCCTTGATCAGGCCTCACTCGTAAGATGATATGGGGGGAAAATTTGAAGAGGGCTGGAATCTATGCACCTGGATACTTTATACATAGAATGTTGATGAGGCTGATTAGCAAGGAAACATCTCGCCCCCTAACCCTTGTGACTTTGATGTCACCCTGTCCTCTAGGTGGGACGCTCGTCCCTGCTGGTGGGGAATCTCAAGAAGAAGTATGCACAGGGGTTCTTGCCTGAAAAACTTCCACAGCAGGATCATACCACCACCACTGACTCTGAGATGGAAGAGCCCTATCTGCAAGGTGAGCATCTCCAGCCTTCTGACTGGGCAGCTTCTAAATCACCTGAGCTACTGGTAAGCATGGCTGGAAGCAGACCTTACACACAGTTCCTTTCCTGATGTCTATGACAGGGTCTATGTAAACATGTCAGTCTACCCATCATTTCACCCTGGTCCTTTCTCAGCCTTGATCCCTAGAAAATAGCAATAGAAGTCTGAGAATCTTCTTTTCACCTGCTTCTCCCCAAGGCCCCACTCTGGCCAACAATAAGGTTCCCTCCTAGAGCTGCTTTTCTTACATGGATCCCTGGCAAATTTTGTAAATGTAGAAGTAGCCTCACACAGACAGTGCATTTTTTTCCCTCAAAGACCTGCACTCAGTAATAAGAGGCCAGGTTGGAGATTCAGCAGAGGCCAGACACAGGACTGTTCTTTTCAGAGGAACCAATGACTTAAGTGAGGGCTGTACAGTTAGAGAGCTCCTGGTTTACCTGTCAGCAGTCACCTAGATGAATCACAGTGACTTAATTTCAGATCAGCTGTGATAGTGTTCAGACTATTTGCTAGGAGCATTTTGATTGTTTAAATAGGTATGCTAATTCTGTCACTTGTGTCACCTCAGGCTCATAGAATGTCTACAGAAAAGACTGGCAGACACACTTCTGTCTATCTCGCATCACCAAACACCCTTTAGGTACTTTCCAGGAAGAAACAGCATTTTCAAAGACACTAATAAAAGCAATTTGGCGTTTTCTAAGCTAGACTGCTTCTACATGTCACATCTCGGGAGCATGAGGAAGCAGAACAGCAGGGAGACCTCTTGGCAGGGCTGTTAGGCATCTTGTGGGGCTTTCTCATTCTCCACACTTAATCCATTTTTTCCATACCTTTCAGAATCCAAAGAGGAGGGTACTCCCCTCAAACTCAAGTGTGAACTCTGTGGCCGAGTGGACTTTGCCTACAAGTTCAAACGTTCCAAGCGCTTCTGTTCCATGGCTTGTGCGAAGAGGTAAGTGGTCTCCGCCTCTCTGCTGCACCCAGTCCCTTCCTGTTCCTTACAGGATTGCACCTTTGTGCCCTGCTTCTGTACCTAATCTTCTCTAGTTATTTCCTTGACTTGCCTGAAATCAGCATCTTATCATCAAGCTAGAAACCAGAATCCCTAAGGCCAAATCAGAGAGCACAGCTGACTCTGAGGAAAGAAAGCAGCATGGAGCCTGGCTGATCCTCTAGGGTCTCTTCTGCCCCCATTTACTTTTCCTTCCTTGGTAGTTGTCATCTCCTTAGGCTAGGTTCTCCACGTCAGCTTTGCCCAGAGTCATTGCCCAAGTTGCAGGTGCTTCCCCTCTGTGAGCTTTCACCTTGGCTTAGATGACCAAGCTGTATCATAAAAACGGTTGTCATTTATGCCCTTTCTTCTCCCATGGAGCAGCTGGTAGATTGGAATTGCCAGCCTTGCAGTGTTTGCTCCATACGTGATGCACTGTGGCCACCAGGCTCACAGCCATCTTTTGTGGAGAGCCTACTCTGAGCTAGGCCTGGTGCTAGCCTGTTGACTATTTCAGGAAATCGTCAGTATAATACAGGAAGACAGTTCTTCTCATGTCCACTTTATTACAAGTTAGGAAACTGAAGCACAAAGAATAAGTGTGTAAAGTTATATAACTACTAAGTCACAAATTAGACTAATGGTCTTTAGACCTATGTGAACTTCCTGCTGAAACAGAGTAGGGAGATGAAGCCCTGGAACCTCAATAAAAAAAAAAACCAAACACAAAAACCCTCTTTTTTTGTGCTCTTAACCTTGGTGCTATGAATGTGACGATGCTGTGCCCTGAGCCCTTGCTCCCCAGAGGTTAGCCCTGAAGATAGCCAGGACACCTTTGTCAGACTTTGTCAGGCCATTCTCTGGTAGAAGGGTGGACAGCAGTTTACTGCCAGGGGTAATAGATTATATCAACCATTTATTAGCCATGTTGCTGTGTCAAGCACTTTATATACATTTAGTTGTCAGAGCATCTTTAGAAAAAGTCATGATATATGCAACTCCAGGCAAGGAAACTAAGGCTCAGAGGTTATAGTTAGGATTTGAACAAAGTAGTAGTGTTGTTGGGTGCTGTCGTGTCAACTGTGACTCATAGTGACCCTATGAACAACAGATCTGAACCCTGCCTCATTCTGTACCATCCTCATCATCTCTGCCACACTTGAGCCAATTTTTAAGGTCACCTTCAATCCATCTTGTTGAGGGTCTTCCTCTGTCCTGCTGACTCTCTGCTTTACCAAGTATAATGTCCTTTTTTAAGGATTGGCCCACCCAAATAACATGCCCAAAGTATATGAGACCAAGTTTAACCATCCTTCCCTCCAGGGAGCATCGAGCTGCACTTCCTCCAAGGCATATTTGTTTTTTATCTTGGCAGTCCGTAGGATATTTAGTATTCCTCTCTAGCACCACAACGCCACAGCATCAGTTCTTCTTCTGCCATCTTTACTTATCACCCAGTTCTCAGATGTACAAGAAGTAATTGATTAAGACCTTGGCTTGGATCCTGTGTGCCTTAGTCTTAAACAGACATCCTAAAAAACAAAACAAAACAAAAAAACACACACACACAAAACCCCTAACTGACATCCTTGCTTTTCAGTACTTGGGAGAGGTTCCTTAGTGCAGACTATACCAGTGTCTTTCAATTTCCTCACAGCTGGTACCAAAGTTGTTGATTGTGGATTCTAAGTAAGATGAAATCACTGACAATTTCTGTCCTTTCCCCATCTATCATAGTACTACTGTCTATAGACTCAGTGGTAGAGATTTTTGTTTTCTTAATGTTGAAATATAATTTATACTTGAAGGCTGCAGTCCTAAATCTTCTGCACCAAGCACTTCAAGTCCTCACTTTCAGCAAGCAAAGTTGCATCATCTGCATAATGCATGTTGTTGATGAGTCTTCCACCATCCTGATGCCACATTCTCCCTCATAAAGTCCAGCTTCTCAAATTATTTGTTCATAGACTGAACAGGTATAGAGAAAGGCTACCACCCTGAAGCACAACTTTTTTAATTTTGAACCATGTAGTTAGTGTTCCCTTGCTCTGTTCAGTCAGCTTCTTAATCTAGGTTTTACATGTTGTTTTTGTTGTATACCATTGAGTTGGAACTGACCCATAGCTGACCCTCCGACAGGTTAACTGTGTGGAGGAGATTGCCTGTCCTTCTCCCACAGAGCAGCTGGTAGACTCAAACCATGTACCTTCAGGATTGCAGCACAGCTTCTTGCTACTCGGCCACCGAAGCTCCATAGGCTTTGCACAAGCACAATTAAGTGTTCTGAGATTCCTATTCTCAATGTTAGCTACAATTTGTTACGATCCTACACACAGTCAGATGCCTCTGCATAGTCAGTGAAACAAACAGAATCCTCCTGATACTCCGTTTTCAGCTAAGATCAATTTGACATCAGCAGTGATATCCCTGGTGCCACAGCATCTTCTAAATCCAGCCTGATTCTCTTGCTGTTCTATGTTGATGTGCTCTTTTTGTTGTTGTTGTTGATGTAATCTTTTAGCAAAAATTTCAGTTAAGATTTTGCTTCCATGTGATATAAATGATACTGTTTGGTAATTTCTGCATTCTGTTTGATCATCTTTTTTTGGGATGGGAACAAATACAGATCTCCTGCAGTCTGTTGGCCAGATAGCTGTCTTCTAAATTTTTTGGCATAGCTTGTGAGAAGCTGCATCTGTTGGGTGAAACATGTCAGTTGGTATTCCATCAATTCCTGAGATCTTAGTTCTTATCACTTCCTACTGTACAGCTTGGACTTCTACCTCCATGACCTTCATGACCTCCAGACTTCCTGAAATGGTTTTATGGCGGCCAGTTCTTTTGGGTAGAGTGATTTAGTGTATTTCTTCTATCTTCTTTTGATGCTTTCTGGATCGCTCAGAATTTTGGCTGTGGTATCCTTCAGTATTTCCGCTTGAGGCTTAAATTTGTTTTTCAGTTGTTTCCTCTTGAGAAATACCAAGTGCATTCTTCCCTTTTTGTTTCCTAACTCCAGCTCTTTGTACATATAATTAAAATACCTTGCTTAGTCTTCTTGGGCTGCTTTTTGTCATTTTCTGTTCATCATCTTCACTTTGACATCATTTCCCTTTGTTTTGGCTTCTTGATGTTCTAGTGCAGTTTTGAGTCTCTTTTGATATCCATTTTGCTCTTTTCTTTCACCTTTGTCTTTGTAATGTTCATTTGCTGTATTCTTGGATGATATCCTTGATGTCACAACTCACCTGGTCTTCAGTCAATAGTGTTCACACCTCAAACCTTTTCTTGAGGTGGTTTTCAAATTCCGGTGAGATAAATACAAACAAAATAAACAGGTTCAAATTTTGCCAGGAAGCTTGGATGTTCTATGAGTCTGTTAAGTCCTATCTCCTGCTCTGACTTCCCTTGGCCCCGTTTCCTGACAGGTACAATGTTGGGTGCACCAAACGGGTGGGACTTTTCCACTCAGATCGAAGCAAGCTGCAGAAGGCAGGAGCCACGACCCACAACCGCCGTCGGGCCAGCAAAGCCAGTCTGCCTCCACTCACCAAGGACACCAAGAAGCAGGTGAGAGGCCTGGCTGATCCTTCAGAGCCACCCTTAACAGGTCCCCATCAGCCTAACACAGCCCTACACACATGTATTCCTGTTCAGATGCTGACATATGTCACTCTGTTCATTTTCTTTTCTCATATATTTGTATTTTCGGGCCTTTCCTGTGTCCCTTAATAGATCTGTTTCATTTGAATATGAAGCAGATGAATAACTATGAGTGCTTTTGAGGCAGCTTTCCCATTTCAGTGACCTTACCCCAACATCACCCCTCATGTTTCACTTTGTCCACATCTTATATTTATGGGACCACGGAAAGGGGCTCCCCCTGAGTGGCCTCATAAGATCCAGACTGTTAAGGTTACCTTCTGTGTTATCATAGAGGAACCGGCAAAAGGCAATCTGCACCCTTCATTTTCCCACCTTTTGGCCTCATACAACTTTAGAATAATGGGTTCTTGAAGGTCTCTACCAAGAACATGTGTGTCATTCATTAAATATGCATTTTTAGCACTAATTCAATGCCAGGAATTCTGCTTGGTATTAAGACCTGAAGACAAAGTTTTAACCTAAAGAAGTTCAATACTTAATGTTATGCTTCATAATTTTATGCATACTTAATTATGCATAAAACACTCTTGGTGGGCGATAGTCATGACCTCTGGTGAAAGCTATGGGCTAAATATGCATACATATGGCAATTAGACAATTAAAACAGACTTTCAAGGGGGGGAAGAAGAATGAACTGGGGAGGAGGGTAGAGAAAATAGTGCAACAATGAATGAATGAAAACCCAAAATCTCTGTAAATGTTCATTACAATTAATAAATTTTTTTAAATGCATATATATGAAATTTTACATGTTATTTCAAGTGGTTTGGAGAGCCCTGGCTTAAAATTCCATATCTGGAAGAAATTATAGGTAGATAATCAGATATCTGCAATTCACTATAGTACATGCTGGGGTACTCTGGTGGCTTACTGGGTAAGGAATTGCACTGCCAACCCAAAGGCAGGCAGTTTGAATCCACCAGCTTCTCTGATAGCACAGAAAATATTTTTTTTTCTTTTCTTTTTAATTATTATTTTGTGTATGTGTGTCTGTGTACCGTCAGATCAGATCTGACTGGTACAGGAGATTGTCCCTCCTTTCCCGGCAGAGCATCTGGTGGATTCAAATCATGCGTCTCTGGGATTGCAGTGCAGCTTCTTGCCACTAGGCCACCAGAGCTCCCCTAGAAAATACTTTTTGATCTGGGATGGAATATTAAGACCATGTGGAAGAAATGCATGTCTTTGCCTATCCTTGCTGCTGGAAATGGTTATTTCCCCTTCCTGAAGAAAGCGGTTTCTTTCTGTTCTAGCCAACAGGCACTGTACCCCTTTCAGTTACTGCTGCATTACAGCTAACACACAGCCAGGAAGACTCCAGCCGTTGTTCAGACAACTCAAGCTATGAGGAACCCTTATCACCTATCTCAGCCAGCTCATCAACCTCCCGCCGTCGCCAAGGGCAGCGGGACCTGGAGCTCCCGGACATGCACATGCGAGACCTGGTGGGCATGGGACACCACTTCTTGCCAAGTGAGCCCACCAAATGGAACGTAGAAGATGTCTACGAATTCATCCGCTCTCTGCCAGGTGAGGTAGTTCCATGCCTGCGTGGAATAGCAAGGAAGGAGAGGCACCTGCCACATTCAGGAAGGATTAGGTAGTTTTGTTAATGACATTTACGCACAGATTAAGGAATGCTTTGGGTACAAAGGTAAGTTAGGATACAGAGTTTGCATTCCACACAGAACACAAGCTGTAATGTTCTGTAATGTAAACAAGAGCTCAATGTTTTTATTGCATAGTGGCACAATAGTTAAGCCCTTGGCTGCTAATGAAAACTCTGGCAGTTCTAATTCACCCAACAGCTCTGCAAGTGGGTTAGAACCTGGTTGTCTGCTCCTTTAATGAGTATAGCCCCCAAAGCCTTTGGAGCAGTTCTACTTTGCTCATGGGGTCCTATCAGTCAGAAGTGACACTGTGGAAAATTGTATGACATGCAGAGATGATAATATAATTGCCCTGCCTCTCAGGCAGGAATTAGATCTGTCAGGGAGATGAAGAAAAAAAAAATTTAACCTGAATGACAGTGTGCACCTAGACTGTTTCCCAATTGGAGAACCCACACAGGGGAGCACTTGAGCATGAAGTTGTAAACATTAATAACTAAGAACGTGCTTAGAACCTCACATACTAACCTTCTGGGGAGAGTGAAGCAGGTTGTGAGACCTGGGATCAAGAAATGAACCTTCAGAGGCAGGCACTGACCAGCAGTGAGCATGTACTATAGTTGCATTCTTCCAGTGTCACCCTCCAGTGATCAGAACAGTTATAGATACCAACCACACACCAGTTACAAAGAGCAGTATGGCTGCTGTTATTCTTAGTCACTATCGAGTCAACTATGACTGATAGCAATCAGTGGACAGTAGGTCGAAACCTTGCCCTATCCTGTCCCATCCTCACAGTCTCTACCATACCCAGGCTCTTTATGCCCCATCCTCACAATCTCTACCATACCCAGGCTCTTGAGTGCCATCACTGTGTCAGTGCATCTTGTTGAAAGTCCTCCTCTCTCTCATCATGCTTAGCAAGTACAGGATGAGCAAGTGTGAGGAAGAGAATAGCATCGTACTATAGATAACTTAGTAACTAGTTTTCGTAGAACTAGGGTCAGATTCTAGCTCTGCCACTTGAACCCAGTATATTAGTTATCTGCTTGTGAGAAAGTAGCACTACTTGTCATTGCTGTTTCTGTGGGTGAGGAATTCAGGAATACATAGCTGGCCAGTTATGGCTCCGAGACCTTTGGAGATTGCAGTTAAGAATCAGCAAGGGCTAGGGTCAACTGTGGTGGCTGGCCCACTTTCAGAGTGCCTCACATGACTCACAGCTAGCAGTCAACTATTGGCCAGAGGTCTCGGTACCTCTCTACACGGGGCTCTTCAGTGAGAATGTCCTCCTGTCTTGGCAGTTGCTCTTTGCCAGACAAGTAATCCAAGAGTACAGGTAGAGGCGGCTGTGGCCTTTACAGGCTGACCTTGGAAGTCATGTACTGTCAGTTTGACGATACCCTGTTGGTCATGTATGTGGCCCTATCCAGCATGTGATAGGACTTAGAAGAGCATGAATAGTGGGAAGGAAGGATTGCTCGGAGCCATCCTGGAGCCTGGCTACTATATCATAACTGATCCCTAATGATTCATGTCCCCCCTTCATGCAAAATACATTCATCCCCTTCTATGGTCCCCAAAATTCTCATCAGAATCAGCTTGAAGTGCAGGTCTTAGTCATCTCAGTCAGGTCCAGGCACAGATGAGGCTTTCTGGTTCAGTTTCTCGAGTATAGTTCTATTCCATATGGAGACCTGAGAACCCAGCAAGCAAGTTCACCACAAAGCCAGCATATGGTGTGGCAGGTATAGGATAACTATTACAGACATACCTGCCCAGCAAGCAAGTTCACCACAAAGCCAGCATATGGTGTGACAGGTATAGGATAACTATTATAGATATACCTGCCCAAACCGGGGGGAACAAGGAGCATACAGGAGACACCAGTCCATATCATTTCTGAAATCTGGCAGGGCATGTGCAACTCAAAGACTGGGAGTGATTGTCTTTCACTTGCGGTTGACCCCTCTGAGTTATCTTATCTTGAACCAAAATTTGTTGCTGTTGAGTGAGTTAACTCTTATTGACCCTCTAGGACAGAGGAGAATTGTCCCATGGGGTGTCCAAGGCTGCAGTATTTATGTAAGCAAACTGCCACATCTTTCTCCGACTAAGAGGCTTTGCTTTTTCTGTTAAGTCCCATCCAGTTGACAACTCCCAACAGCCCTGTGAATCACAGATGTAAACCTTGCTGTCCTGTACCATCCTCATCATCTCTATCCAGTTAATCCTTCTCATTGAGGATCTTCCCCTCCTTCACTGACCCTCCGCTTTTCTTGAGCATGATGTCCTTTTCCAAAAACCGGTACCTCTTTAAACATGCCCTAAGCATGTGAGACCAAATTTCACCATCCTTCTAAGAAGCACTCCGGCTACACACTCTCCAAGACATACTTTTTTGTTCATTTTGGTGATCCATGTGATATGTATTGCTCTTCTCCAGCAGCACAACCCAAAGTCATCGTCTTCTACCATCTTTATTCACTGTCTAAGTTACACAGCAACCAATAGCTAACAGGCTTCGTGGGCTTGGCTGCCCAAGCATAACTACTGCATCACTCCAAATTTTCAGCCAGATAACCCCTCCAACCTTCTTCCAGCTTTCCCTTTATTCTGCTGTGATCTTTTTCATCAAGGCTGACAGTGTTTTCTGCCCTGTGATTGTTTTAAAATCTTCTTATAAGTCTTGATTAGGTTCACAAAAATTACTTTCAAAAAATGTCCAAATAAGCCTCTCTTTACTTGGAATTCTTCAGATTCTTAGGAGCCCTGTTGCTTTGATGGAGACCAATGTGGAACACCTAGAAAATCCTTAGTCTTTTTATTGAACCATTCTGAAGAACCATCTCAGAGCTTCCTGAGGCCATAACAAAAAAGATTACAATCACACCCCCAGTTTCCTCTTTCAAGCATGTTTTCTTTTGAAACCATTTCTTAATTTCAGCATCATTTGCCATCTGGAGAAATGGAATTTTCAAAATCAGCAAATCTTAGCTTGTTTTCCCTTTAGCCTCTCACTCTTCTCTCGTTTCACTATGAACAGCATTAAGAACCCTGGCAGCACCTAAATAACCTGGTTCAAAATCTCCTTAGCTCGGTCACTTAGGTCATAGCTGTTAACTGCTGGCAAGTTACCCCGAGCCATGGCAATCCCGTGCACAGTGGGTTTGGACTGTTAGGATCCACAGAGTTGTCGCTGGCAGACTTTTCAGCAGTAAGACACCAAGCCTTTCTTCATAGTCTTAGTCTGGATGCTTTTCCAAAACTGGTTCACATCACAGCAACAAGCCAGGCTCCAAAGACAGGTAGTGACTGGGCTGAGCAGCACACAGAGCACCAACCATAAGAGCAACATTTTCTGCAACAATGAATGAATGAAAACCCAAAATCTCTTTAAATGTTCATTAAAATTAATAAAATTTAATAATTTTTTTTTTAAAAGTAACATTTTCCTCACTGTCCTTTCTGCCTTCCGCTGCCATTTCCTCACAGGGCATCACACTTGTACTTAAGTTTCCTCAGGGCACTGCAGGCATTCCCCTACACGCCTCTTCAGCTTTCTCTCACTGCCTGGTTCCAAAGCCATGCCCTCATATTTAGAGCTTTGCTATGGTAGCAGCCTCTGCAGGGCACCCAAATCTATATTAATTGCTGTGAAGCAAATTGCCCTAAAATTTTATGACTTAATCATTTATTGTAAGAATTCTGTGGGTCTGGGATTTGGAGTAGCTTGGCTGGACAGTTCTGGCTCGGGATCTCTCACGAGGTCTTGAACAAGATGTCAGCCAGGGCCAAAGTCATCTGAGGGTTTAGAAATGGAAAATCTAAGGCAGCTCACTCACAGAGCTGGAGCTGGCTACCAACACTAGGCCTTGGTTCCCCATGTAGGCATCTCCAGAGCTTTAGTGGCCTCACAGTAGGGAGGCTGGCTTGTTCCAAAGTAAATCACCCAAAAGTGCAAGGCATCAGTTGGTATGTCCATTATGGTTTAGCCTGTCACTTTGAAAACCTTCCTGTTGGTCTCCCAAAACTGTAAGTATCAAGTAGTTTATGGCTCAGGGCAGAGAAGAACTTGGTTTCCAAGGCTACAGTCTGCTGAAACAAATTACTTCATCTTCCCCCAGAACAGTGGGTGAGTTCAAAACCATCAGCCTCTGGTCAGCATCCAGGTGCTTTATGCACAGCATCACCAGGGCTCCTTTGTTGTTCTCTGAGGTCAGCTTGAATCACTGGTGGGAGTGGTCATGTGACAGGGCATGTATAAGGAAACAGATCACTAGGACCATTTTGGAAATGGCCTCAGGTAAATGACAGCCTCCTTTGAGCTTTCAGATAACAGCAATGCCTGAGGTAGGAGGATGAAATGAAAGAACATTTCTGAAGTGCAGAGACTGCCAAGAGTGGCCCTTTAACTGTTACGTCTTTGATGGTATCCCCCAGGCTGCCAGGAGATTGCTGAGGAGTTCCGTGCCCAGGAGATCGATGGGCAAGCCCTGCTGCTGCTCAAGGAGGACCATCTGATGAGTGCCATGAACATCAAGCTGGGGCCCGCCCTGAAGATCTATGCACGCATCAGCATGCTTAAGGACTCCTAGAGCTGCCCAGGACAGCTGGGTTTCTGGCCCAGGGCTCCTCCTCCCAAACATGCAGAGCCAGAAAGACATTCCTAAGGGGCCCAGAAATGGGGCCAGTTGGAGGGAAGGGGGCTCTCTCCGTGGGCGTGGCTGGGGAGGAGGTCTTGGCACTGCCTCAGTGGCTCTCAGGGGCCTTTCATTTATGTGGGAGGGGCAGAGAGGTAGGTGGTGCAGAAATGGGGCTTATGCTTGTAAATATTGATAGCACTGGCTTCCTCCAAAGTCCCAATACTTTAGCCCCGCTCTCTCCCCATCTCTCTGTCCCCCATTTTCAAGGGGGTATATGGTCAGGGCTCCCCAACCTGAGTTGGGTTACTTCCAAGGGTAGCCAGCAGGCCTGGATAGAGGTCTTGAAAGCCCTTGCCCGCCTTCTTTCTCCAGGTCTGGCTAACTCTTCCGTTGCCAGCTTCTCCCCCTTTAGCCTGTTTTGAAGCAGCCGGGGTTTTCCCCTTATACCTTCTGCAGGTGGAGAGAGAGAAGCTGGGCCCATTGTGGCCATGCCTGCTGGCACAGACGCCTTAACGCTGTATGACTGTATGACTGTGTGGGAGCCTGGACTGACAGACAGGCAAGAGCCACCTTCTGGCAT
This sequence comes from Elephantulus edwardii, assembly GCF_000299155.1. Classification (NCBI taxonomy): domain Eukaryota; kingdom Metazoa; phylum Chordata; class Mammalia; order Macroscelidea; family Macroscelididae; genus Elephantulus; species Elephantulus edwardii. The sequence goes on along the minus strand of NW_006399799.1, from coordinate 858,931 downwards.
CTCCAGGTTTTTTGTAGCAGACAGCCACTTAGTGCTTTGTCCTGGACTCCACTCAGCCTCAGGGTGGTGGGGAATAGAAAAGAGCACCGTCAGTGCTGAGAAGCAGAATCAGAGATGATGGTTAGCTTTTCCTTGCAGACTTGTCAAGACATTTCTGAAGCCCCCGCCCCACCCTGTGAAGTTCCTTCCCCTGACCCTGCTGTTCCGCCAGTAGCAGGAAGGAAGCTGCTGTGGGCTGGGCCCCAAGAATCCAGAGGTGGAGCCAGCCAAGCCTCCTGGTCAGCCAGCCTGCTGCCCACCCACCTGCCTAATCTGGGAGCCTCTGAGATGGAGGCCCAGAGGGACCCTCTGAGGGACAGAATAGCAGGTGTTGGCTCTGACGTGCAGAAAGCAGCCTCTGACCTCCCGCTCCCAATACTTCTTTGCCTCTAAAACTTCCTAGCAGCAGTTTGAGCTACCTGAGGAGAAGGAAGGGCAGGAGGGGCAAAAGTCCTGCCTTCCTGACTTGCCCTGTCCTTGGCAGGCTCCTGGGGAAAGGGTGGGATTCTTCCCAGGAAGGGGATGGGCACCTTTTTCAGCTTGTTCTATTCCCTACCCACACCCCCAGGCAGGGTTGGAAATGAAGGACTTTTTTAACCTGTTTTTTAAAAATAAATGTGTAAAATCTGCCTCTGTGTCTTGATTCCTGAGGGCGACCTATCTGTGGCCTGTAGAGGGCTGGGTCCTAGCAGTGAAGTGGAGCTCGGTGTATCCTCCACAGGCTGCTCGGGCAGTGCCATCTGAGGATACTCCTGGCCCTAGTTCAAAAGGGATAAGCAGAACAGCTAGTCACTTAACTGTCCTTTAGGGATAACCTTAGCTAGTCCCTTCATTCACAAGGGAGAAGCTGAGAAACAGTCACTCATTTGTCCCCTGATGTGCCCCTCAGCTCTGAGCCACCCTGCCCTACCACTCCCACTCAGAAGACAAGACATAGAACACCCAGACTTTTCCATTCCCCAGCAAAGGCCCTTGGTTGGAACAGAACAGCCCTAGGCTAGCTTTGATTCCCTCAACACTTTGAGGCTTCTCTGGATGCTGAAACCAAGAGTCACCAGCCTTGAGCTGGCAACAAAGCCTTAAATAAAGGGCATTCCAGACCAAGGCACTAGATTCAAGAGTGGGAGGAGTGGAGCTGGTGAGAGGTGAGCTGGCGGGACAGGCTGAGGTATGTGTAGTTATGGGATTCTGTGTTAATCCTGTGCACATGGGGCTAGAAAAGCATAACCTGCTTGTATGGAGCTTAAAACTACCCTGCAGTTAAGCACATGCACCTCCCTACAGGAAAGAGAACTGCGCCCTAGGGTTTCCAGAGACCTGGTGGCTTAGTGCTAAGGGTTTCCCTATAACCTCAAAGGCAGGCAGTTTGAACCCACTAGTTGCTCCATGGGAGAGAGAGTGGCAGCCTCCTCCTATGCCATTTACAGTCTCTGAAACCCGATGGTAGGCTCTGAGTCCTAGCTTGAGGGCACATAACATCACAGGAGCTATGGTGGCCTAGTCAGTAGCAAGCCACACTGCTAACACAAAGGCAGCACCTCTGATGGTTCAAATCCACCCGTGGCTCTGCAGAAGAAAGCTCGGCAGTCTGCTCCCGTGACGTTCACAGCCTTGGAAAGGCTGAGGGAGGGTCAGCTATAAAGTGGCTCTGCTTGATGGCAATGAGTTTGAGGACTTTGTTGTTTGATGAGGTGACGTCACGGCTCCTTCCTCTTCTCTCCATTATTCCCTTAAACCTGTCCTTGCTGTGTGCCGTCCAGTCTGAAAAGACTCATAACTGACCCTCCAGAGGCTTCTCAGAGACACAGTCACACAGGACAATAACCAGTATTTCACCCACAGAGTAGATGATGGATGTAAACCACATGCCTCTGGATTGGCAATTTCCTTTAAAAAGTGTTTCCACTTGTTAAACACATAGCTTATAAGGCTCAGGTTCTCCTCTATTTAATCAGGATAATCTAAGGGTTGGGTCCATGGAAAATAAGCACAATCCTTTTAAAAATAATCATATCTTGATAACTCCTGGAAAGTCTGTTAAAATGTAACTTCTGTGGAGGAGGAGGAGGGTACCACAAGGGGCCAGAGCCCAGGCTGAGAAATCTCATCCAAGAGGTAAGGGCTGGCGGCTGCATTATAAAGAGCCAGGGGGACCTGAGCTTAGGGAGAAGTGGAAGGACACAGACCTTCGGGGTGAGGGTCCATCTGTGGACAGTGAACCCTGGCCACTGCCTCAAGAGGGATGCCCCTCCTCACGTGCTTACATGATGATGAGTGAGAGCTCTCTTCACTTTCTGGACGTCACTTTTTCCTAAAGGAGAAAATATGCTGGGTGATGGAAAAGGCGAGGAGACCGTTAATGAAAACCAATGCCAGGCCATGGTAAGGAGTTGCACTGCCAACCCACAGGTGGTTCAAATCCACCAGCTGCTCCGTGGGAGAAGGCAACCTCCACCTGTGCTGCCTACAGCCTCTGAAAACCCACTGGAGGGTTCACTGGGAGTAGGTTCATTCTCACCACCACCAAATCCAGGCCTTAGGAATTTATATGTGTGCGTTAAGGAGGTGGTGGTGGTGGTGATGTACAGTCAAGTCACCTGCGACTCAAAAGCAACCCTACATACAGCAGCTCAGAAGCCTGCCCTGTCCTGAGCCAATCTCAATGACTTAACACACCAACCTCCACTGCCCCAGTTACTGTTATCAATCCATCTCATCTGGGGTCTTCCCTCCTGCACTGTCTTCCACCCTTCCAAGCATGATGTCCTCCAAAGATTGATCTCTCCTGGCCAAATTCCCAAAGCATGCGAGATGGAGCTCCAAAATCCTAGCCTCCAAAGAGAAACTTGATTTCTCCCTCTTTAAGACAAACCTATTTGTTTTCTTGGTAGTCCATAGTATGTTGAAGACTTTTCTCCAGCACCACAACTCAAAGGCATCAATTCTTCTGTCATCCTTAGTCATTATTCCTGATACATAGCAAGTAAATGTGAAGACCATGGCCCAGATCAGGTGCCCTTAGTCTCTATACTGACATCTTTGCTTCTCAATACTCTGGAGAGCAGATTTTTCCAATGCAATTCATCTTTTGATTTCCTGACTGTTGGTGCCAAGTATTGATTGTGGAGCCGAGCAAACGGTAATTAATTGCTAACAACGTCAATCTCCATCTATCATGGTGCTCCCAATTGGCCCAACAGTAAGAATCTTTGTCTTCTTGATACTGAGCTTCAATCCATATTGAAGACTACCATTCTTGACCTTCTGCAGCAAATACTTCAGGTCCTTCTCATGTGTCATCTGCATAATGTTGTTGTTATGTGCCGTCGAGTCGTTTGCGACTCGTAGCAACCCTATGTACAACAGCCCTAA
>NW_006399799.1:806393-853974 GCF_000299155.1 Elephantulus edwardii | reverse complement strand
CTGGATCATTTAATATTCTGCCTAGAGCATCCTTGATTATAGCAACTCTACATTTGAATCCGTTCTTCAGTTCCTTGAGCTTAAGAAATGCTGAGCAAGTCCGGCCCTTTCGATTTTCCGACTCTAGCTCCTCACACATTTCATTGTAATATTTTGTTTTGTCATTCTGAGCTGCCTTTTGGAATACCACATTCCTCCTAATAAAGCCCAGTCTCCCGAATTATCCATTTTGAATATAGATTGAAAAGGTATTAGAGGCTCTAGGCTGTGGAGACAAGACACATCTCTGTTGCACTCCCTTCCTGATTTTGAACCATGTGGTGCTTCCCTGCTATGTTCTAAGGATTGCTTCCTGGTCAAAGTATAGGTTTCACATAAGCACAATCAAGTGTTCTAGGATGCCCATTTTCCTCAAGGTGAACCACAGTTTGGTACCCACAGAGTGAAATGCCTTTGCATAGCCAACAAAGACAGAGTGAAATGCCTTTGCATAGCCAACAAAGCACAAATGCACATTCCTCTGATACTCTTTCTACCAAGATCCATGTGACATTGACTATAATGTCTTTAGTGCTTCCTGTAGAGGATATGAGTTTGAGATTACTTAGCTAAGTATTATTTATTTAGATGAAAGACCCTAACCTAAAACTACTTCCTTAAATATAGGAGTTTTTTTCCTGTTTATACACATAATTCTCTAACTTTTTGTGATCATGACCCACAGTTGGCAGGGATCGGGGAGAGTATATATACACACACTGATAGGGAACACTGGTGGCTGATTAGTGCTGCACTGCAACCCGAAAGCACAGGGTTCAAATCGACCAGCTGTTCCTCAGGAGAAAGATGGGCAGTCAATCTCCTCCCAATGCAATTTACTGCCTCTGAAAACCCTCTGGAGGATGGCCTAGTAGGTAGAGAGTGTTAGGTCTTCATCCTGGATATAGGGCCAAGGACTTAAGGAAGAGACCAGAGAGCAGGAAAGAAAGCTTAAAGCAGATTTCTCCCCCCTAGAGTGTTTAAAAACATCTATGTAGAAAGGACTATGATTTATTGCAAAGAATCACTATGTAGTAAATCCCAAGGTAAGATAATTTTTAAAAACAAATTACAAGTTTACTGCTTAGGCCATGGAGCTCCCAGGCCATGTTCCTTGGCCTCAAAACGAGAGAACAAGGAAGTTGCACTTAGGGCGTATTTGGGAGGATTTTTATAGCAGGGTCTTTAGGGAGGGAAGGGAGGTACATGCCATTGTGGTTTATAGGTGGGTGAGGCCGTTCACTCCCTTTTGTTGATGTGTCCTGTTCTTTTAATTCTTTATTCTCTCCCTTGGCCTTGGTCTGGGCCTAACAAGGAGTTGTTCTGCCAACTCAAAGGGAGGTAGTTTGAGACCATCAATTGTATCAAGGGAAGAAGGTGGGTAATCTCCTCCCATGAAATTTAAAGCCTCTGAAAATCCCCCAGAGGTTCAGCTATGAGTGGGCTCTGACTTGAGAGCAAAGCCTTTGAGTGTTTTCAGGGTTTTTCAATATATGAAATTAATTTCACAGTACCTCTATTGGTCACAACATGGAAAATACTAGCTGGTATAAACTTTACAAAGCTGATCCGAATCCACTCTCTGATCTGGGCCTCGAGCCATCCTGGGTGACTGGTGTATACGTCTTATTTACTGAGGAGGCAAAGGGCTCCAAAAGGTGATGTGAACTGTCCAAGGTCACAAAGCAGCAACCAGGGCCCTTGAGAGCTGGCTGAGATTCTGCAGAACAGGGTTTCACCTGACGGTGAATGTCAAGCCCTGATTTCTGGTCATTGTCAGAACTGGAAGACACTGAGGAAGGGTGAAGGGCTCAAAGACCCCTGGGAGGGTGGAGGCATCAGCCCAAAACAGCCCAGAGCCTCTTCTACCCTGAGTTGGCCTTACTTGGATTCACTCTCTTCCAGGTGAATGGATGCAGAGGGGTTTCCAACCCCGGCCCCTCCCCTAAGTCCAGCTCACCCGGTCAGTCCCCGCCCCGAGCAAGTCTCTCCTGGGCTGTCCATCCTGCTTACCATTGTGGGTGTGGCTCCTGAGGCAGAGGGGCCGGAACTGTTTCTCCCCTGCCACCAGGAACAGGTCATTTCTCTCCTGGAATCTGAGCTGAGAGGGCTCCCGGCAGGCTATCCCATCAGTGCTGCTCTCATGGAGGGACTCCGGTGAGTGGGGACACCTTGATCAGGTGGAGGGATGAGGGGACAGGGATAGATAAGAGAAGATCGGTCTGGTGACCAAAAGTCATGAAGGAGTTACCAAGGCTGGTCCAATGCGCGGCGTCCGGCTGAGCCACAGGTCCTGGGAGAAGGCAGCTCTCTGACAGGAACAGTGCCTGAGAGGTAATGAGATGGTTGGGGGGACAGACAGTAGGATTGAGCATGGACGATCTGTCTCAAGAATGTTACAGATGGTGACACGCCAGGTCACCATCTGAAGTGACTTGCTTCCCTGAAGTCTGAAGCCCCATTAGCTATAAAGCAAAAACCATGGGTGCGTCCTTCCCATAAAGAAGGGCTCTGCCATTGGGAGTGACTGTCCAGGACAAAAAAGAAACCAAAACACTAAAAAAAAACTTCTTACAGATGGCTGATCTTTATTCTCTTCATGAACACAAGGCCAGTAGGGAGCAGGGCACTGAATGAGGCTTGACAGAACACCTTCTCCAAGTGGAGCGGCATGGAAAGGGTTCGTTTAAAAATATATGATCAAGGAAATGGGTCATAGTTCTCCACGAACTTGGGCACAGGGTTGGCCCTCAGCACTCACTCAGACCTGATAGTTTGAGGTCCCCTGGGCTGCTTGAGACCAGCTCTGCCTGGCCGCCCTGGCCCAGTGCCCACGATAAGCATCAGTTTTCTTTGTCTTGGACAGGAAGAGGCTAGCTAAGAGGGCCAGGAGGGCAGTGTGCGAAAGCAGAGAGAGCAGGGAGTCTGCTCCAACCTCCTGCTTCCCTCCAGCTTAGGTAGTACCTCCATCATGACCTCCTGGGCAGTTTTTGCCACCTGGGTGTACCGGGTCTGGCCAAGCCTCCTGGAACTGGAGCTATCCAGCTGCAGCCAGCCTTCTGAGAACCGGGCTTCAAGCTGAAGTTAAAGTGAGGAGACATGGTGGGGCTCCCTGAGATCTTAGTCCCCAATGGCTTTGGGAAAGGCTTCTTGCAAGAGGGCCACTGATGGGTGGAAAACACGAGGCATGCCTTGGAATGAGCCAAACTTGTGGGGAACAGGACACAAGTTTCAGGGGTGTGCCAGTGTCTGGTCATGTGTTGTTGCTGTTGTTCTGTGCCATCCAGTCGCCTGCAACTCATAGTGACCCTATGTACAACAGCTCTGAAATCTGCCCTGTCCTGAGCCAGTCTCACTGACTCTGACACACCAATCCCCCATTAAGCCAGTTACTGTATCAATCCATCTCAGCTGGGGTCCTCTTCTCCTGTGCTGACCCTTCGCCCTTCTAAGCATGATGTCCTTCTCCAAGGATCAGTCACTCCTGGCCACATGACCAAAGTATGTGAGGTGGAACTTCAAACTCCTAACTTCCAAAGAAAAACTTGGTTTCACCCTCTCCAACACAGACCTGTTTGTTCTCTTGGTGGTCCATAGTATGTTCAATACTCTTCTCCAACACAACTCAAACGCATCAGTTCTTCTATCATCTTTAGTCACTGTCCAGCTCTAATCCATAGCAAGTAATTGCAATGACCATAACCTGAATCAGGTGCACCTTAATCTCTACACTGACATCATTGCTTCTCAGTACTCTGGAGAGGTCCCAGAGAGCAGATTTTCCCAATGCAACTCCTCTTTTGATTTCCTGACTGCTGGTGCCAAGGGTGCTGTCTGGAGTGTCCAGGGTCTGATCACGTTGTTGTTGTTATGCGCCGTTGAGTCGCTTGCGACTCATAGCGACCCTATGTACAACAGCCCTAAACTCTGCTCTGTCCTGTGTCAATCGCACTCTAAGGAATCTCAATTGCTATATGTGTCCAACAGAACTAGGTCTAACTTTCAGCATCAGCCCTTATCAGCTGTGTGACCCCTTCTGAGTGACTAGCCTTCCCACATAAAGTGGAGATAATCAATAGTATCTACATGAAAGAATTGTGGCTAGATTTTAATGGGATAGGCATGTAAATATGTGGCAGAGTGGTTCTGTAAGTATTTATGTAAAAAAGATTGTACACTTGATCCTGAAGTAATTGATGTTTTAAGCAAAGGACTAACCATTTGGGGAAAAAAAATTATGAAGACAAAGAATCCATTCATTGCTATATTAGTTTACTGAATAATTTTTAATACTACGAATTATGAGGCAGCTTTGGAATTGAGCACTAAAATTACAAAGTCTAATAAAACATACTTCGTATCACATACTTTGAACACATCATCAGGAGAGACCAGTCTCTGGGGAAGAACATGCTGCTTGGTAAAGTAAATGGTTAATAAGTCCATCAACAAGATGCACTAACACAGCGGCTGTGAACATGGGCTCGAATGTAGCAATGGCTGTGCAGACAGCATGAGGCAGTGTTTTATCTTGTTGTACGCAGGGTCACTATGAGTTGGAACCAGCTCGATGGCAACAATAAAAACAGAAATTGCAGCAGGCTGGTAAGGGTGACAGTCATATATAAGACAGCTGGTACAGGCCACATGAGAGGTCCCAACATGGGGTCAGGCAGCACAGTGGGGAGGGTGGGGAAGGGAGACACCACAGGGACCTTCCCCAAGGACGACTCTGGGTAGTAAAGAATGAGGAGGCACCTGTGAGGTAGATGACAGAAAAAGACAATGTGGAGATGGAAAGAAGAAAGGCTTCCGGCACGGAGGAGACAGAAGTCACAGACCTGGAAGGGAGGGAGAAGGGGGTCCCACTCAGGTAACTTGGGCCAGTCACTGAGAACACAAAATGAAGATTATCACATTGGAAGAAATGCAAAGCATAGCCTGGAGAGGAGAATCTGAGGTCTCTGCAGAACACCAAGGCGGACACAGCTTTCAGTAGACACATGCCTATGGGAGCCCAGGGCCTGGCAAGGGGATGGGTGAGAGACAGACGTTGGTCAGAGTCAGTGACAGAGATGAGTCACATGATGAGCAAAGACACCCAGCGATCTGAACCTGAGGTCTATTAAGCAGGACCACACAGAGCGGCACAAGGCTGGGTACCGGGCTGCAGTGGCAAGCACTACTAAAAGGGCTGCAGCCTCAGTCCAGGATGTGAATCGGACCAAAGAGCACTGCTCCTTGACAAGTTATGGAGAGGTCTTTAAGAGAGGAAAGGTGTCTAACACATCTCTTAGAAGATCACCTATGAGGATGGAGTAAAGCACAAGCAGAGAGGAGGGTTGCTGAGTTCTGGTGGGAGGCGCTACAGAAGGTACTCAGGTGAGAGACACAGCAGCCAGAGTGGACTGGATGAAGGCTAGTGAGTGGACATGGGTATGCCCCAAAGGGGATGTCTGTGAACTTTGCTGGAGGACTGGATGTGGTCAGAGAGGGGAAGGAGTAAGTCAAGACAGGTCCTAGGCATCAAGTTTAAGAAATGAGGTTGCTGTTGTTGTTGGGTCCTGTCGAGTCAAGCTTGACTCATAGCGACCCAATGAGAAATGGGGTCGGTATCTGTAGACCTGGGGAGACTGCAGGTTTCAGAGAAAAACCAGAGTTCCTTTCTGACCATCTACGTTTGAAGTGCTCATGAGACATTCAAATGGTTAGTGTGGCACCACCAGCATCAGCAGGTGTCCTCTGTCACTAACTCTCATAAGGGCCAGCTCGGCGTCACCAGAGCCTCCGGGCGTCACTCCACACCTTCCAGGGTAGATGTGGACCCGGTGAAAAGTCAAATTTCCCTCCTCTCCTCCGACCTCAGCAGCCTTGTGAGTCATTTAAAGCCATGATGTCCAATATGGTGGACACCAAATGAGCTATTAAGCACCTGAAATGAGGCCAGTTTCAATCAAAACATGTTCTGATGTGTTTTGCAGGTTTAGCATAAACCAAGAATGTAAAATATGTCATTAAGACTTTTGATAGTGATTCCATGTTAAAATTGTACTTGGATATATTGGGTCAAATAAAAATATTCAAAATAATTCTATTTTTTCCCCCTTTTGTTAATGTTGTTGTTGTTGTTGTTGTTATTATGTGCCATCGAGTCACTTGCGACTCACAGCGACCCTATGTACAAGAGCCCTAAACGCCATTCTATTCTGTGCTAACCTCGCCATCTCAAACATACTCATTCCCACTACCCCAGTCACAGAATCAATCCATCTCATCAAAGGTCTTCCCTCCTGCGCTGTCCCTCTGCTCTCCCAAACATGATGTCCCTCTCCAAGGACCAGTCCCTCCTTGCAACATGCCCAAAGTATGTCAGACAAAGCTTCAGAATCCTTGACTCCAGGGAACATTCCGGCTTCACCCTCTCCAGGACAAATCTGTTTGTTCTCCTAGCAGTCCATGGTATATTCAACACTCTTCTCCAGAGCCACAACTCAAAGGCATCAATTCTCTTTCTATCATCCCTAGTCACTGTCCAACTCTCTGATGCATAGCACGTAATTGCAAAGACTATAGCCTGGTTGAGGCACACCTTAGTCTCCAGACTGATGTCGCTGCTCTTCAGTACTCTTGAGAGGTCCCTCACAGCTGACTTTCCCAATGCAATTCGTCTCCTGATTTCCTGGTTGCTGTTACCAAGAGTTGACTGTGGAGCCAAGTAAACGAAAACTGTTAGCTATCTCAATCTTTTCACCATCCATACTGATGCTGCCAATTGGCCCAGTGGTGAGAATCTTTGTTTACTTGATGCTGACCTTCAATCCATATTGAAGACTGCAGTCCTTGACCTTCTGCAGCAAGCGCTTAAGGTACTCCTCAGTTTCAGCAAGGTTGTGTCATCCACATAACGCAGGTTGTTGACGATTCTTCCATCAATCCTGATGCCACATTCTTCTTCCTACAGCCCAGCGTCTCGGATGATCTGTTCTGCATACAGATTGAAAAGGTATGGAGACAAAATACATCCCTGATGGACCCCCCCTTCTTTATTTTGAACCATGTAGTATCTCCTTGCTCTGTTCTGACAACTGCTTCTTGATCCAAGTATAGGTTTTGCATTGGTTTTCACAATCAAATGTTCTGAGATTCCCATTCTTCTCAGAGTCAGTCACAGCTTGTTGTGATCCACACAGTCAAAAGCCTTTGCGTAGTCAGGTACAGATAGACATTCTTCTGGTATTCTCTGCTTTCTGCTAAGATCCACCTAATATTAGCTATAATATCCCTAGTACCACGACCTCTTCTAAATCCGTTGTTTGTTTGTTAATATGGTTACTAAAAATGTAAAGTTACACATGTAGCCCGCTTATATTACTATTGAAAGATGTCCTAGATCTCTCCCTACATATATGTGGGAGAACAAAGATCACATGTCTGCAAATGCACAGGTGTCAGGTCATTCCTTCCACACAGAGCAGCTTCTTCCTTTTTCAAGGGTCTTCACTTTCTAAGGTTGTTAGAACAGAAACCCCTCCAACTGGTGACTTTAAAGAAAACGAATTTGTTTTTCATAGTCAGAAGGCCAGAGTTCTAAATGCAGGGCATGGATCTAGACAAAGGTGTTCTCTCAGCTCTTTCAGCCTCTGGGGCCCCAGAATCTCTCAGGTCCCCAGTGATCCTCATGCAACACCCACACCCGCATTTGGTGCACACTTCTGCATCTAATCTGCTCTTTTGCAACTCAAAAGTGATTAGATTCAGGACACACCCTACACTGATAAAGTTCATTAATCTATAACAACAGAAAAAACACAAACCTGTTTCCAAATAAGATTACACCCTGAAATACAGAGAGGAGGGCAGAGTCTCTGAATGGCACACATGGTTAAGCCCTCAACTACAGGTGACTTATGACTCTAACAGTCCCTACAAACATCTTTTAATTGTTAGTAACATATACAATGCTGCAGCAGGTGCTCAAAGACCAACTTTATAGACAATGATAATAAAAGTCAATAATAATGAAAATTTTAAAAGGTAATTCAAGTGACATCAGAACTACCTCACAACAAAGTCATCTGACTAGGCCAAAAGACGTGTAGGACCATCTGCACTGCTGAAAGACTGCTGTTCATTTTCCATAGAAGGAAGTCTGGTGACTTTCCGATTACTAACTGCCTTGAACACTTTACAGAGAACAGAGCTATTCTGCCACCCTTGGTGCCAAAAAGTCAGAATCAACTAGTTTTTTTTTGTCTGTTCACCGTGGTTGGTGGGTGCTGCAGAGCTGACTCCCATGCACAGTGACCGTATGTACCACGGAATGCCGTGCAGCCTGGGACTCTGCTGCCCCCACAGTCCCTGCTGTGTTTGCACTCACTGGGGCAGCCACTGTTTGACAACCCACCTCGCTGAGATTCTGCAGCATTTTTGCTGACTCTCTTATCTCTAGTGGCATAGGAGGTAATGTGTTGGCTTGCTAACCAAAAGGTCGGTGGTTCAAGTCCACCAGTGACTCCATGGGAGAAAGATGGGCAGTGTCCCCTCCCCTAAAGATTTACAGCTCCAAAATCAAGAGGAAGGGCGATATGAGTCAGGGCGGACTTGACAGCAGGTGGGTGAGACTGGTCTATCTACCATATCAAGGGGCATCTGATTCATGCCATAGTCTTTGATTACTTCCTATGCATCTGAGAGCTGGACAACAAATAAGGATGACAGAAAAAGAATTGATGCCTTTGAGCTATGGTTGGAGAAGAGCACTGAACATCCCATGGCGGCCAAGAGAACAAACAGATATGTCTTGGAGAGGGGCAGCAGGAGTGCTCTTTGGAGGCAGGTCTTTTGGAGGCCTCACGTACTTTGGACATGTTGCTAGGAGGGGCTTCGTTGGAGGACATGATGCTGGGAAGGGTGGAGGGTTGGTGAAGGAGAGGAAGACTCTCAACCAGGTGGATTGATACTGTGACTACTGCCATGGGCTCTTGTGTGTCAAGAAGTGTGGGGATAGCACAGGATGGAGGAAGTTCGGATCTTTTGTTCATGAGGTCACTATGAGTCAACTATGACTCACACATATGAGTCGCTATGTACTCAACTTGTTGGCATCTAACAACAACAACTAACAACATTAGCAAACATGATGTCCTTCTCCAGGGACTGGTCCCTCCTGATTGCTGTGTACCATCGAGTCAGAAATCACCCACGGCTGACCCTCCAGCAGGTTTTCAGAGGCAGGAAATCACACAGGAGGAAATGCCCACCTTTCTCCCACAGAGGCACTGGTAGACTTGAAATGTACACCTTTGGGACTGCAGCACAATTCCAGTCCCTCCTGGTAACTTATTCAAAGTATGTGAGTGACAGTCTCACTGTCCTTACTTCTAAGGAGCATTCTGGCAGTACTTTTTCCAAGACAGATCTGTTCATTCATCTGCAAGTCCAATATTCTTCACCAAAACATCATTCAAATGCCTAAACTCTTCCTCACCCGTAGGCCGCTGTTGTGTACCATCAAGGCAAGAGTTGGAACTGACCCATAACTGATCCTCTGGCAGGTTTTCAGAGGAAGTATATCACATGGGAGCTGACTGCCCATCTTTCTCCCACAGAGCAGCTGGTGGATTCAAACCATGTACCTTTGCGTTGGCAGCACAATTCCTTGCCACTAAACCACCAGAGCTCCCAAGGAAAATGTAACAACTAGGGTCAGTTGTGTATTAGTCCTCAAAGCGACATCTTTGCTTTTCAACACTTCTAGTCTTCTGCAGCAAATGTGCCCACAAGAATATGCTATTATTTTAACTGCTGCTTCCATGGGCACTGACTGTGGATCTAAGCAAAATGGAAATACTTGACAGCTTAGACCTTTTCTGTTTACCATAATTCCACTTGCGAGGATTTTTGGTGTCTTGATGGTAAGGTATAATCAATCCACTGAAGTCTTTATCTTCATCAGTAAGTGCAAGCAGGGATCTACTGCCTGCATATAGCCGGTTGTGAGTGGGTCTTCCTCCAATCTTGATGGTCTTTTTCACATATACAGACCAGTTTCCTTGATTATCACTAAGCATACAGACTGATTTAAGTATGGTAAAAGGATTCAGCCCTAATCACTCCTATCCTGACGTTACACCATGCAGCATCCCCTTGTTCCATTCCAATAACTGCCTCGTGGTCATTCTACAGGTTCCACATGGTTTACAGGAATTTCAACACATATGCTGAGGAAACACAATTCAGCCTATAATAGCATGATACATTAGAGCCATTCTTCCCAGAGATTATATATAAACCTACCTCATTTTTGTCACTGTTGTTGTTATGTGCCATCAAGTTGCCTGCAATTCAGAATGACCATATGTACAATAGCTCTGAAGCCTGCCCTGTTATGAGCCTGTCTCACTGACTGCAATACAGCTTTCCCCGTTGCCCTAGTCACTGTATCAATCCATCTCATGCAGGGTCTTCCACTCCTGTGCTGTCCCTCCACCTTTCTGTGCATGATGTCCTTCTCAAAGGATCGGTCCCTCCTGGCCAGGTGCCCAAAGTACTTGAGAAAGAGCTTTGGTACCATTGCTTTTAGTCACTCTGTCAGTCCACCTGGCTGAGGGTCTTTCTCTCCTTGGTGGTTCATTCACCTTTCCAAGTATGATATCCCTCTCCAAGGAATAACCTCGCATGCCCAAAGAATGTGAGAAGCAGCTTTATCACCTTTGCCTCCAATGAGCTCTCTGGCTGAGTTGTCTCTTTGGTCCATGGTACCAAAAGAACACAGAGATACGCCCTGGAGACAACTCAGCCAGAGAGCTCATTGGAGGCAAAGGTGATAAAGCTGCTTCTCACATTCTTTGGGCATGTGAGGTTATTCCTTGGAGAGGGATATCATACTTGGAAAGGTGAATGACCCACCAAGGAGAGAAAGACCCTCAGCCAGGTGGACTGACAGAGTGACTAAAAGCAATGGGCTTGAGGATATCAGAGACTGTGAGGACGGCACAAGACAGGACAGGGTTCAGATCTCATAGGGCTGCTATGAGTGACAGCTCAGATGGCATCTAACACCACTACCACCTAATCATGTACTCTGCTGTTTTCTCTTCATAGACCTCGTTCCAACCACTGCCTTCTGTGCCTTGCTAACATTTAATTATTCAGATCCTAGCTTAGAAGTCACCTCCTCTAAGAAGTTTTCCTGACTTCCTCCTCATTTACCAAGGTTCTGATTTCCTCTTACAATATCTTGTGTTTACACTAGTCACAACATTCACTGAGCTGTGTTTTAGTCACCTGTTGGCCATCTGAAATCTGACTGCCTCTCCCTCTCAAAACACACAATCAGAGTTTCATGACTTTACTTCCTGAAGGCAAAGTATGTATCCCATTTCTCTAAACACAGAGCCTGATATTGAGTTTGCACCAAGTACATGTTAATGCACAAATTAACAGAGACTGGCAAACATCATAGTATATAATATCCATGCTGAAGTTTATCTCCTTTCAACAGATTTCCAGAAGCAGAAGTTACAGGATCAAAAGCAATGAATATTAAAAGCTTTCAAATGCTATTAACTAAAATCACTTTCCAAAAAGGCTCTAGTGATTTATACTCCCAGTAGCAAGCATTTGAGTACCTGACTACTGCATTCTTACAGCGTGGTCATTTCCATTTATGGGGGACAGGGGTAAAGTGCTCATTTTATAGGCAAAACATACCACCTTGCTCTAATTTGCATGTCTTTGATTACTAGTGAGGGCAAATGCTTTTCCATATGTCTGTCTATATACAGATGGCTTTGGGATGGCCATGCTATGTTAAAATTGTTACGGCTGACTCGCTTTTAATCAGATGACTCTGGTGGCCAAGCAGGGGGTGACTTGCAGGGAAGGCTGGAGCTGCTGCAATGGTCCTGATGAAAGATAAGCCATGAGCACAGCAGGGCAGCAAGGGGTGAGACCAAGGAGGCCAATTCAACACATCCCTGAAATGGCAGGAGGTGGAGGCAGGTGTGATTAGGGTGCAGTCAGGCTTCTGACCAATCAAACAGATGGAGGTGTCTGTGCCGAGGTGGTGCGTACACTCATACACGTGAACAAACAATCACAAGACTATTCTCAGAGCCATTTACTAGATGTACTTGCAAGAAACAGCTCAACAGAGTGGAGGTAGGCATAGGGCTCCAGGAAAAGCAAGGCAAAGTGGGTCCAATGCAGGCTGGCTGCTTGAAGCAGACCAGAGAGAGCAGCTCTTGGATTTGTAAGCAGGGAATGAGGCCCAGGGAATGATGAAAATCTGTTTAAAAGAATGGTGATTATCGCCATCAACAGCGACAATGACTAACATGCACAGTGCTATCCATGTGGCCTTATTCCAAGGACTTAGCATGTCTTAATTGTATGTCCACAACAATGCTTCAAGGACAATGTCTTAGTTAGCCAGTGCTGCTAGAAGAGAGATTCCACAAGAGGGGAGCTTTAACAAATAAAAAATGATTTTTCCAAGGTTTAAAAGGCTGTAAGTCCAAACTCAAGACTGCCGGCTCGAGAGGAGGATCATTTTGCTCGCTCTGGGGAAAGGTCTTTGCTTCTTCTCCACTTCCTTGGTGCTTCAAGCAGCATTTATATTCCTCCATCTCTGCTGGCTCCTCTGTCCTCATCTGCTCTTTTCAAATCTCCATGAAGATTGGCTTACATCTTTGTTGTTGTTATGTGCCATCAAGTCGCCTGCAAGTGATAGCGGCCCTATGTACAGCAGCTCTGAAGCCTGCCCTGTCCTGAGCCAGGCTCACTGACTCTGACACATCTACCCCCATTGCCTTATGCCTTGAAGTTGTGCTGGAGAAGAGTCTTAAACATTCCATGGATCGCCAAGAACACAAGTAAATCTGTCTTGGAGAGGGGGAAGCCAAGTTTCTCCTTGGAGGTTAGGATTCTGAAGCTCTGTCTCACATACTTTTGGCATGTGGCCAGGATAGACTGATCCTTAGAGAAGGATATCATGCTCGGAAGGGTGGAAGGACAGTGCAGGAGAGGAAGACCTGGATGAGATGGATTGGTAAGAGTACCTGGGCTTATACCCTTGCTACTAACATAACAACAACAACAACCAAAAGAACCCCTCATTGCAATCCCAGAGGTGTGTGGTTCGAATCCACCAGGTGCTCTGCCGGAGAAGGAGGAACCAATCAGATCCAATTTGACAGTACACACACATACACACTTCCAAAAAAAGAAAAAGAACCCCTCATTCCCAAAGGAAATTATAACCACAAGATTGGGATTTTATAGCACATAATTAGGTGAACACAATTCAATCTGTAACAGAAGGTATTCTTATTCTCCCCATTTCACATACAAGGGGGTTCATAACCTCGCCCAAGTCAGAAAATAGAGATACTGGGCTCCAAATCCAGGGATCTGGCTCTGGGATCCATGTTTTTCATCATTAAGGTTCTCTGCACTCTAAGGATGTAAGAGCAAGGGATAAGGAAGAGCAGAATGAATTTCCAGGAGGAGCTTAATCCCAACATTCTGGATCCTACCTGGAAAACCACCAGCCATGGACAAATTCCAAAGTCCATGTCCTCTAAGATGGGCCACTGAGCTCTTCTGGAGGATTTCACCTGGCCTGGTGACTGGAACCATCAGAGACATGTGGGCTCTGGCCACAATCAGCCCTCAACGCAGCCCAGCCACTCAGCTCTAAGTCTCAGACAGCTCTCAACTCCCAGCCACCAAGTCAGTAAATCCCCGCATCCTCTCCAGACCAAGGTCATCTCATCCTCTCCTTAGACTAAGCATCTCAACTCCCCATGTTACTGCTCTAAGTTCATGCTATGTCATTCCAAGTAGAGCTGCAAGGAAAACTAAGGATTAGCAATTAAAATATTTATGAGAAAGGGTCCAGTTAGGTAAATTATCTGATTAGCTCCAACCATTTACATATTAGCCTACTGCTGCTGAGTCAATTCCAACCCCAACAGGGTTTCTGAGGCTCTAATTCTTTATGGGAGGAGATTGCCGCATGGCAGCCAGTGGACTGAAACTTCCAACCCTTTTGTTAACAGCCAGATACTTTACACACTACACCACTAGAGTTCCTGAGTTGTGTAAGTCATATATTAGGTAGTTAGAAAAAGAAGTTAGAAAGCTTTTAAAGCCATTTAAGCGGTTGATGTCATTGTTAGGTATCATCAAGTCAGAACTGACTCATAGCTGACTCTCCAGCAGATTTTCAGAGCCAGTAAATTGCATGGGAGGAGACTGCCCATCTTCCTGCAGGGCAGCTGGTGGAACCATGGTCCTTTGGGTTTGCAGCCCAACTTCTAAGCACATCAGAGCTCACTGCTGAGATAGAATAACTTTGAAGATGTAGTGCTCGGCGATGGCATCCATATGTTGGCTGTACTACCATTTAAGGGAGGAGAGAACGGGGGAGGAACAGAGTGTATATATGCATGTGTACTTGCTGTCACGCATATATAATTTGCCTGTGTCTACATAGATTTTCTCTGAAAGGCTACACAAGAAACTGGTTACACCTCCATGCAAAGGAACTGGAGAGCTGCAAATAGGACAGATTCCTCCCTGCATACTTCTTTTTGCTTCCTTGACTGTCTATGCTGTGTGAATAGAAGATATTGTTATTCAGCAAGGCAAATAACAGGAAATGTTAAAATTAGATAAATAAGAGAATGTGTATGTGTGTGTGTGTTGTGGTGTGTGTGTGGTGGGGTGTGTGTGTGTGTGTGAGAGAGAGAGAGAGAAATATTGAGTTGTTGATCACTCCTTCCCCTAGGACCTGGAAAAGAATCTTCTGGTTGCTGATCCTATTTGCACTTGGCGTCCTAGGCCTGTTTCTGTGTGGGTTTCCTGTAGTCAGGTACAACTTCCCTCCCCATGCATTAGGTGGGACCACCAGGATGGGGATTGAGACCCTAGAGATCTAACTGCTAAGGCATCACAGAGGGATGGAGGAGGTGGACATCTCAGCCCTGCACAGTGGTCTTTGTGAGCTCCCTCTCCTTGTAAGGAGCAGGAAGGGTTCTGAGGCAGACTGGCTCACTGCAGCCCCCACCCCACAGGCATATAGAGATCTTCATCCCCATGGGCATCTGCCCTTCGGCCAAAATGCACCTGATGAGTGACAACTTCACCGGTCTCCTGTATCCCTGGTAAGGAGTCATCACCCCTGTAGCCCCAAAATGCCCACCTACCCTGCACAATGATGCCTCAGTGTCCCTGCGTATCTGATATGCCTCCACCTGGCAGGGCCAACCCTCAGTCTGCCAGCCTCAGCAGCCCCTTCAGGCCACACCTCTCCC
The DNA here is from genome assembly GCF_000299155.1 of Elephantulus edwardii. Taxonomy (NCBI): domain Eukaryota; kingdom Metazoa; phylum Chordata; class Mammalia; order Macroscelidea; family Macroscelididae; genus Elephantulus; species Elephantulus edwardii. The sequence continues at coordinate 838,615 of NW_006399799.1, read as the reverse complement.
TGCCCTGTAGTCCTGTATCAATTCTGTGCAGGGCTGCTCAGGCAGGGACTGGTCTCATTCATCTGTGGGTTCCTGGGAGGTGGCAGTGAGCACGCACCAAGTGGGAAGATGGATAAACTGGACTCCCCACTCCTCGGCCAGGGCCCGCACTGAAGTTCTGACATGCACTTCCTGGGGAGCCCCAATTATTTGGGATGGTACCTTTGACCCAGATGTGGCCCAGCAAAAGACTGGACAGCAGAACCTCACCATTGGGCTAACTGTCTTTGCTGTAGGCAGGTAAGGCCTGGGGAAGAGACTGCTAGCCAGGCGGGGAGTGGGGTGGGAGCATTCATGGGATATAAGAGGCGGGACACTGTTCCCCTCTGCTACAGGATCCCAAGGTGAAGCAGGAAGCAAAGACAGCACATTCTGTCCCGGTCTCCCAGAATGAAGTCAGGACTATTCCCCTAGGGCTTCTTCTAGGGCATAATTATTCCTGATGGACTGGGGGATCCACCTGGGTAAAGTGAAAGGAGACAGAGGAAGAGTGATGAATACTGAGAAAGTGGCAGGGTCAGCAGATCAGAGGACTCAAAGAGGTAGGAATATCCAGGGGAAATTAACGGGGAAGAACGGAGGGTGCTCACAGGACAGGATGGGTGAGGGTAAAATTTTGGAGGTAGAACAACCAAGTAGAAGGAACTGCCATGGAAGCAATTAAGTAAAGAAAGAGAAATGCTTCTGTCTAGGAGTAAGCAAAGAAGTGAGAGACTTTACCTTTCCTAGCTGAATAACTTTTCCTAGGATTGTCCCTCCTCGTAACATGCATAATCTCTATGGGCCAGGAATGGCAACTTGCAGCCATCTTTAACTTGTCAAGCCAAAGCGGAAAGATTTTACAGAGTCTGAGCTAGTAGGATTACAAGGACTGGGTTCATGGCAAACGGGTACAGACACAAATTGAGGGTGGGGGAGAAAAGGTCGCAGGAAGGTGTGTTCAGGCTGACTCTGGTTCACCCTTCCTCTTCCAACACCCCATGGGCAGGTATCTGGAGAAGTACCTGGCACACTTCCTGGAGACCGCAGAGCAGCACTTCATGGTGGGTCACCATGTCGTGTACTACGTGTTTACGGACCTCCCAGCCGCCGTACCGCACGTGGTGCTGGGCCAGGGCCGGAGTCTGCGCGTGGAGCACGTGGCCCGCGAGCGGCGCTGGCAGGACGTGTCCATGGAGCGCATGCGCACGCTCTCGGAGGCGCTGAGCGGCTGGCTGGGCCGTGAGGTGCAGTTCCTCTTCTGCATGGACGTGGACCAGCACTTCAGCGGCGCCTTCGGACCTGAGGCGCTGGCCGATTCGGTGGCCCAGCTGCATGCCTGGCACTACCACTGGCCGCGGTGGCTGCTGCCCTTTGAGCGCAGCGCTCGCTCTGCCGCTGTGCTGGGACCTGGCGAGGGCGACTTCTACTACCACGCAGCCGTGTTCGGGGGCAGCGTGGCGGCGCTGCGCAGGCTGACGGCGCATTGCGCGCAGGCCATCCAGCAGGACCGCGAGCGCGGTGTCGAGGCGAAGTGGCACGACGAGAGCCACCTCAACAAGTTCTTCTGGCTGCATAAACCCGCCAAGGTGCTGTCACCTGAGTTCTGCTGGAGCCCGGAAATAGGCGCGCGTACTGAGATCCACCACCCACGCCTCCTCTGGGCGCCCAAGGAGTACAACGTGGTGCGCACCTAAGGACCCCAACCAGGGCTTGGCCTCAGCGCGACACTGGCGCTCCGCATCTCTGGGACTTAGCCAGTCTGAGACAGGCCTTGCTAACTAGGTCGTTTTTTGACCTCTGGACTATGTGGAGTGGGAGTAACAGGAAAGGGAAACCCACAAGCCAGCAGGAAACCATTCAGAAAGCAGCATGACGTTAGGGATGGGAAGAACAGATTGGATGAAGAGAGTCACACTGGTAAAAAAAGCAGGGAGAGACATGTCTTGGCCTTAGTTGTTCTGTGTTGTAAGGTCGACTTCAACTCATAGCGACCTTATGAAGAACTGCTCCAAACTATGCCCTACTCAGAGCCAATGTCCATCTTTATAACTTGGTCAGAAAGAAGGATCCGCTTCGCCTTCCCTGCCCTTTAGCCTCTACCTCCCTTTCACCTCTCATCTGAAGGGATGTTTTAGCTACAGTTTTTGGATAGAAAGACTTAGACAAAGAGGAATCAGAACTGCCTAAGGACACAGAGACTGTAACTGTGACTCAGTCTGTGTTCTCAGCATGGGGAGCCTGGACTGACAATACAAGCAGAACTGAGCTGCCTCTGGGTATGAGCTGCAGATTGAGAATGGGAAATAACTGGGGTGATGATTTAGCCCCTTTGTTTCCACTGCCTGTGAGTTAAAGAGTTTGTATGAATTTCACTAATAAGGCCCTAAGGTCACCATCAGTCAGAGCTGACACAAAAACAATAAAAATAATTTATTGCAATATTGTCCTAATGATCCTTTCTCCTAGAGGCTTAAAATCCATAAAAATGACGCTCTTTAGCCTCAGGGCTAGTAAAATTGGCCACAAGCTGGGCAGTATAAATTTTCTTCCCTGTGGCTCCTAGATACTTCACTATGTGGAAAAATAGGCTCAGCATGGAAGCTTGAAGGTCCCTAGGAAAGGTGGCTTCTTCCTTTGGATACAGCCAGGAGATAAGGAAAGCAGTCATGGAGAGCACCTAGTGGATTGTCTGATGATTGAGGAAATGGCCCTGTGAGGGTGGGCTTCCGCCCCCAGTCTCCTAGATCCTTCAGGTAGTGTTTGTGTTCTCATCACTCTTGCATGGCAGGTGTGTCCATGATCCAGCCTGGTTGATTGTGAAAACCCATTTTTGCAAGCAGATTCTGTTCGATCTCTGCCCTTTCTGCAGCCATTTAGAGTTCCCTCAGTGACTCAGCCTGAACTAGACTGACGAACCCAGAATGCCTTTAGATTCTGAATTAGAAATGAGGAGACGTGTGTGCTACAGAATGAGCAAGTGGCATATCCTGTCCTCTAGGGAATGGCTACAGATAGAGAATGGGAAATTTCAATCCAGGGGGAAATGGCCTTCAAGTTACTCTTAAATACTCTCACTGAGCAAACCCCATGTGACACTGAATAATTTAGTTTGGTCTGGTAAGATCTAGACATGAATGGGTATCTAACTTTGTAATTGTGGGCAAAGTTCCTTATTTCCACTGGCCTTCATCAGTGTGCCAAAGCAGTCATTTCCTTTTTTAAAAGGAATAAATAGAATGATGAGTTTCCAGGTCCTGAATTAGGGCAGCCTGTTGTTAGGTACTGTTGAGTCAGTGAGTCAGATTTGAATCACAGTTATCCTACAAATAATGGATCTGAACCTTGCCCTATCCTGTGGAATCATCAGCTCTGATATACTTGAGTCCAATGTTGCAATCTCCGTGCCAATCCATTTCATTGAGGCTCTTTCTCTCTTTAGCTGACGTTCTACCTTTCCAAGCATAATGCCTCTTTCCAACGATTGGCCCCTCCTAACAACATGCCTTAAATATGTAATAAAAAAATTTGCCATCCTTGCCTCCAAGGAGCACCCTGGTCGCATTTTATCCACAACAGATTTGTTTGTTATTTTGGCAGTCCACAGGATATTCTGTACTCTTCGCCAATACCACAATTCAAAGGCATTGGTTTTCTGTCCTGCTTGTTCATTGCAGTTGCATAGGAAGCAATTAAAGGTATCATGGCTTGGTTCAGGGACTCCTAGTCTTTAAACTGACATCATTGCTCCTTAACACATTGGAGAGGTCCTAGATAGCAGCCTAGAGCTCAAGATAACCCAGTGGAGCTCAGTTCTATACTCTGTGACTCACTGGATTTCTAGGTCAGAGTTTACTCAGTGCCTGTGGGTTTGTGCTTGTTTCTTTTTATCCAGGGAGTTGAAAGATCTAAGTGAAGAGCTGAGGCTTAAGCAGAAATCTAAGAGGTAATTATTTCTGTAGACTGTCCTTGTTAGATGCCATTGCATTAACAACCCTATGATCAACAGATAGGAACTTTGTTTTGTCCTTTCCCACCCTCATGATCCCATACTCAAGCCCATTGTTGCAGACACTGTGTCAATCCATCTTGTTGAGACTCTTCCTGTCTTTAGCTGACCTACTTTTCTAAGCATGTTGTATTCTTCCAAAGATTCATACCTTCTGCAACATGCCCAAAATATGTGACATGAAGTTTCACTATCCTTGCCTCTAATAATTACCCTGGTTGCAACCTCCTCGAAGATAGATTTGTTCTTTCAACAGCCCATGCGGTATTCAATACTCTTCTAAGGCATCAAATCTTTGGGCTTCCTTATTTATTCAACTGTTTTATGCCATGCATATGGAGAAAAATACGGCTCTGATCAGAAGTATCTGAGTCTTTAAATTGACATCCTGCTTTTTAGCACTTTGAAGACCCCTTGACGGTATATTTTCCCATGTAACATATCTTTTCATTGCTCAAGTCCCACTTCCATGGGCTTTAATTGTGGATTCAAGTAAAATGAAATCCTTGACAACTTTAGTCTTTTCTCCACCTGCCAAGATGTTAACCTATTTGTTCAGTGATAAGGATTTTTATCTTCTTGATGTTGATGTCATCTACATAACACAAGTTGTTGATGAGTCTTCCTCCATACTTGATACCACCTTTCTTCATACAGTCCAGCATCTCTAATTATTTGCTCAACATATACAGATTGAATAGCTAGGCAGAAAAAGGATAAACTCTGAAGCACACCTTTCCTGATTTTAAACCATGCAGTATCCCCTCGGTATGTTCAAATGACTACTTCTTGGTCCATATATAGTTTTCCTATGAGCAAAATTAAGTGTTCTAGAATATCCATTATTTACAATATTGTTGTTGGGTGCCATCAAGTCAGAACTGACTAATATCTGACCTGCCAGTGAGTTTTCAGAGGCTATAAATCTCATAACAGGAGACTGTCCATCTTTCTCCCATACAGCAGCTAGTGGATTCAAAACATATATATGCTTTTGATTGACAGCACAGGTCCTACCACTAAACCACTGGAGCTCTCCTTTCAATATTATCTATAATTTATCATGACCTCCACAGTCAAATGCCTTTGCATGGTCAATAATGACAAGTAAACACCTTTCTGGTATTATCTGTTTTTAGTGCCAAGATCCATCTGACATCTGCAATGATAGCCCTTGTTCCACTAGCCTCTTCAGATTGCAATTTGAATTTCTGGCAGTTCCTGATCAATGTACTTGCTTATCTGCTTTTGGATATTCTTCAAGATTTTACTCATATATGGCAGTGGTCAGAACAGAGCAAGGAAACACTGCATGGTTCAAAACTGGGAAGGGCATATGCCAGGGATGTGTCCTGTCTCCATACCTTTTCAACCTATATGCAGAACAGATTATCCCGGAGGCTGGGCTCTATGAGGAGAAATGTGGGGTCAAGACTGGTGAAAGATCTATCAAATCTGCGTTATGCAGATGACACAATACTGCTTGCTGAAACTGAGGAGGACCTGAAGTGTTTGCTGCAAAGGGTCAAGGACTGCAGCCTTCAATATGGATTGAGGCTCAATGTCAAGAAGACAAAGATTCTCACCACTGGACCAATTGGTAGCATTAGGATGGATGGTGAAGAGATTGAGATTGTTCACAGCCTTAGTCTGCTTGGCTCCACAGTCAACACTCTCGGCATCAGTAACCAGGAAATTAAAAGACGTATTGCCATGGGGAAAGTCTGCTGTTAGGGACCTCTCTAAAGTACTGAAGAGCAACGGTGTCTCTCTGGAGACTGAGGTGCATCTGATACAGGCCATGGTCTTTGCTATCACTTGTTATGCACCAGAGAGTCAGACAATGACTAAGGAGGATAGAAGAATTGATGCCTTTTGAACTGGGGTGCTGGAGAAGAGTATTGAGGGTACCATGGACTGCTAGGACAACAAACAGATTCATCCTGGAGAGGGTTAAATCAGGCAGCTCCTTGGAGGCAAGGATTCTGAGGCTCCGTCTAACATACTTTGGACATGTTGTAAGGAGAGACCGGTCCTTGGAGAGGGACATCGTGCTTGGTAGGATGGAGGGACAGCGCAGGAGGGGAAGGCCCTCTATGAGGTGGATTGATTCAGTGACTGGGGTAATCGGGATGGATGTATCGGAGACAGTGCAATTAGTATAGGACAGAGCAGAGTTTAGGGCTGTTGTACATAGGGTCGCTATGAGTCGCAAGCGACTTGACAGCACATAACAACAACAACAACAACATGATATTAATGACACACTATGGTATTATTATAATTTCTGCCTTCTCCTGGATCACCTTTTTCTTTTTTAATAAGTATAAATATGAATCCTTTCCAGTCAATTGATCTTCCAAATTTATTGGCATAGTGAGAATATCTTGGTCTCTTTTTGTTGAAACACCTAAGTTGGTAGTCCATCAATTCCTGGGGCCTTATTTTTTGCCAATGCCTTCAGTGCAGCTTGAACTTCTTCCTTCAATATAATTTATTATTGACCATCTATACTACTTCCTGAAATGGTTCAATAGCGACCAATTCTTTTTAGTACATTGACTCTTGTGTATTCTCCCCTTTCTTTTGATGCTTCCTGCATCATTATCTTGTCCATAGAATCCTTCAGTATTGCAACCTGAGGCTTGACTTTTTATTCAGTTGTTTCAGCTTGAGAAATGATGAACATGTTCATTCTTCCCTTTTGTTTTTCTAACTCTAGGTCTTTTTACGTTTCATTATAATACTTTGCTTTTTCTTCTTGACTGTTGACTGAAATCTCTATTCAGCTTCCTTATTTCATCATTTCTTCCTTGTGCTTTAGCTTCTCTACGTTGAAAAACAAATTTCAAAGTTTATTCTGATATCCACTTTGGTCTTTTCTCACTCTTTTTGTAATGACCTTTTGCTTTCTTCATGGATAATGTCCTTGACACCATTCCACAACTCATCTGGTCTTTGCCCATGGGAGTTCAATGAACCAAACCTTTTTTTTTTTTTTTTTAAGTAGAAAAAACCCACACAGGGACTTTATTATTCCCAGTATGGGACAGGTCTTCCAGGGGCAGCAGGAGGTGGCTGTGGGGCAGGGCTGTAGAGACGGGGGTGGCCCTACTTGCCAGTGATGAGGGGGTTCTTGAGGACCACGACGACCGAGTCCCCATGCAGGAGCATCTTAGAGATGTAGCGGTCCTTGTTGACGGGTTTGGACTTCTTCTTGCCCTTGCCACTCTTGGGGACCTCGGTCCACATCTCCTTCACGTTCTCCAGCACCATGTTGCAGTGCCTGTCGAAGGCCTTCACGCGGCCCAGGAGCTTCTTGTTGTTGTGACAGTTGATGAGCACTTGCGTGTTTTTCTTGACTGACTGCGTGAGCATGAAGTGTGGGCCCGTGTTAAACTCCTCCTCCTCTCACTTCTGCGGCTCCTCCGGGGTCATCTCACTCTTGGGCTTGTTGAGGAGGCTCATGGTGCCGGCTGTGGTCTCGAATCGCACCTGTTCCCTCCACGTTGCTTCTTCCTCTCAGAACCAAACCTCTTAAAGATAGTTTCTAAATAAACTCTTAGACTCCTGTAAACTTCAAAAAAGCAAGAGTGGCATCCACTTCCTAAACAACATGCCTCTGGAAACTCTATGAATTTTGAGAAACAATGATAGTTATAGAAAGGCTTCAGGCCTTTTGTTGATAGGGTCGCTATGAGTCATGCTCAACTCAATGGCAATCAACAACAAACTTCAAAATTTTCTTCATCTTCAATTTGAACCTGCATACTAGTAATTGATGATCTGTTCCATAGTTGGTCCCTAACTTTATTCTGGCTCATGATATTGAGCTTCTCCTCTGGCTCTTTCTACAGATGGAGTCTATGGAGTTGTTGTTGTTGCTGTGTACCATTCAGTTGAAACCGACCCGTAGATAATCCTCCAGTGTATTTTCAGAGGTAGTTAATTGCTTGGGAGGAGATTGCCCATCCTTCTCCTGTAGAGCAGCTGGTGGATTTAAACCACATCTTTCCGGGATTGCAGCACAGCTTCTTGCCACTGGACCCCTTATTACTTTAGTCCTTAGCAGTTACAACTGAAAATAACCTCCTAAAATGATGAGCCTTCATACTATTGCCAAATTTTGTAAAACATAGATGACAATTGTTTGTTGTTGTTGTTATGTGCTGTTGAGTCGCTTGCAACTCATAGTGACCCTATGTATAACAGCCCTGAACCCTGCTCTATCCCTTGCCAAGCTCACTGTCTCTGACACGCCTATCTCTATTACCCCAGTGATGGAATCAATCCATCTCATTGAGGGTCTTCCTCTCCTGTGCTGTCCCTCCACCCTCCCAAGCCTGATGGCTCTCTCCAAGGATTGGTCCCTCCTTGCAACGTATCCAAAGTATGTCAGACAGAGCTTCAGAATCCTTGCCTCCAAGGAACAGCCTGGCTTTAACCCTTTCCAGAATGAACCTATTTGTTTTCATACTCTTCTCCAGCACCAAAGCTCGAAGGCATCAACTCTCCTTCTATCATCCCTAGTCATTGTCCAGCTCTCTGAAGCATAGCAAGTAATGACAAAGACCATGGCCTGTATCAGGTGCACCTTAGTCTCCAGACTGACATCGTTGCTCCTCAGTACTTTGAAGAGGTTTCTGACAGCAGACTTTCCCATCACAATACATATTTTAATTTCCTGGCTGCTGGTACCAAGAGTGTTGATTGTAGAGCCAAGCAAACTAAAGCTGTCAACAATCTCAATCCCTTCGCCATCTATCATAATGCTGCCAATTGACCCAGTGGTGAGAATCTTTGTTTTCTTGACGCTGAGCTTCAATCCACATTGAAGGCTGCAATGCTTGACCTTCTGCAGCAAGACCTTCAGGTCCTCCTCAGTTTCAGCAAACAGGTTTGTGTCATCTGCATAACACAGATTGTTGATAAATCTACCTCCAATCCTGAAGCCACACTTCTCCTTATAGAGCCCAGCTTCCCGGATGATCTGTTCTACATATAGATTGAAAAGATATGGAGATAGGACACATCTTTGATGCACATCCTTCCCAATTTTGAATCATACAGTGTTTCCTTGCTCTGTTCTGACGACTGCTTCCTGGTCCAAGTATAAGTTTCACATAAGCACAATCAAGTGTTCTGGGATTCCCATTCCTCTCAAAGTCAGCCATAGTTTGTTGTGATCCACAGAGTCAAATGCTTTTGCATAATCAATGAAACACAGAGAGACATTCCTCTTGTGCTCTCTGCTTTCAGCCAAGATCCATCTGACATTAGCTTTAATATCCCTAGTGCAACAGCCTCTTCTAAACCCAGCCTGCACTTCAAGCAGTTCTCTGATGATGTGCTGTTCTGGTCGTTTTTGGATGATCTTCGGCAGAATCTTGCTTGCACATGATATCAATGATATTTTTCAATAATTTCCACACTCTGTTGGATCACCTTTCTTTGGAATGGGAATAAATATAGATCTCTTCCAGTCAGTAGGCCAGATAGTTGTCCTCCAGATTTCTTAGCACAACTTGGTGAGCACATCCACGGCAGCATTTGTTTGTTGAAATATGTCAATCGGTATGTCATCAATTTCTGGGGCCTTGTTTCTTGCCAATTCTTTCAGAGCAGATTGAACTTCCTCCTTCATCACCACAGGCTCTTGCTCACACGTTGTTTCATGAAATTCTTCTGTGTTCACCAATTCCTTTTGGTACAATGACTCTGTATACTCTAAATTCTTCCTGCATCATTTACTATTCTGCCCATAGCATCCTTAAGTATTGCAACTCGAGGCTTGAATTTGTTCTTCAGTTCCTTGAGCTTAAGAAATGCTGAGTGGGAACGCTGGTGGCCTAGTGGCAAGAAGCTGCAGTGCAATCTCAGAGGCACACGGTTCAAATCCACCAGATGCTCTGCTGGAGAAGGAGGGGCAATCTCCACCTGTACCAGTCAGATCTGATTTGATGGTTGTTGTTGTTATGTGCCATCGAGTTGCTTGCGACTCATAGCAACCCTATGCACAACAGCCCTAAACCCTGATCTATCCTGTGCCAATCGCACTGTCTCTGACACACCCATCCCAATTACCCCGTCACTGAATCAATCCACCTCATAGGTCTTCCCCTCTTGTGCCGTCCCTCCACCCTCCCAAGCATGATGTCCTTCTCCAATGACTTGTCCCTCCTTACAGCATGTCCAAAGTATGTCAGACGAAGCCCCAGAATCCTTGCCTCCAAGGAACAGCCTGGTTTAACCTTCTGAAGGATGAATCTGTTTGTTTTCTTGGCAGTACATGGTACACTCAATACATTCTTCAGCACCACATCTCAAAGGCATCAATTCTCCTTCTATCCTCCCTATTCATTGTCCAACTCTCTGATGCATAACAAGTGATTGCAAAGACCATATAGCCTGTATCAGATGCACCTTAGTCTCCAGAGTGATACCATTGCTCTTCAGTACCCTGGTGAGGTCCCTAACAGCAGACTCACTGCCCTCTGAAATCTTCTGTTCAACTCCTTAATATCTTGATTTCTTCCCTTTGCTTTGGCTTCTTGGTGCTCCAGTGCAATATTTAGAGTTTCATCTGACATCCATCTTGCCTCTTTCTTTCTCTCTACCTTTTGCACTCTTCCTGGATGATACTCTTGACATCTTCCCACAGCTTGTCTGCTCTTTGCTCATTAGTGTCCAAGGCCTCAGACCTGTTTCTGAGATGGTTTTGAAATTCAGGTGGGATATACTTAAGGTCAAATTTTGGTTTCTGTGGACTTGATTTAATTTGCCTCAGCCTCAGCTTAAACCTGCATACGAGTAGTTGGTGGTTGGTTCCACAATCAGCACCAGGCCTAGTTTTCATAACTGATATTGAGCTTCTCCAGAGAGTCTTTCCACAGATGTAATTGATCTGATTCCTATGCATACCATCAGGTGAATTCCATGTGTGTAGCGTGGGGCATTAGGGGGAAGCTGAGACACAGCGTGGGTAACAGAGAATCTCTCAGAGGACACCTATACCCCACAGGTACCAATAACTACAAATCCCAGAAGCTCGTGGTCAAGCTCACCTTCGAATCTCAGACCTGGAAGACAACATTATATAAGATGAAACTTAACTCTATTTGCTTTCAAGAAACTCTTTAAAGTGCTAAAGAGCCAGGATGTCAGTTTAAAGGCTAATATATGTCTGATCCAAACCCTAGTATTTTCATTTGCTTCATATGTATCTGAAAGTTGGACAGCGAATAAGAAAGATCGAAGAATTTATACTTTGAATTGTAGTGTTGGTAAAGAGTTCTGACTGTCCCATGGACTGCCAAAAGAACACGGAAATATGTCATGGAGAAAACGAAACCAAGGTGTTCCTTGGAGGCAAAGACGGTGACGTTTTGGCTCACATATGTGGGGAATGTCAGGAGGTACCAGTCCTTGGAAAAAGACATCATACTGGGAAAGGTGGAGGGTCAGAGAAAGAGAAGACACACTATGAGATGGACTGACACAGTGACTGTAACAACAGGCCCTAGCATAGCTGAGATGATGATGATGGAGCAGGACAGGACTAGGTTCATAGAGTTAAGAATCACAGTCAACTTGAGGGCATCTAAAAATACCAAGGACATCAGAAAGGAAACACTTAGCTGGTGACCAGATAGAAAGAAGGCTCCCAGCTGCCCTGTGTCACTGCTATGTGTAAAACCATTACCCATTTCAGCTATATAATCCTGCCTCAGATGCCACCCACAGAAGTGTCTAAACATCTTCATCTTAGGATCATTGATTATAGGGAACATATATCCATCAGGGTAAAGCTAGTAATAAAAATCACCCAGCATGTATATTGGGTGCTTACTTATGTACCAAAGAGCTCTGGCAACTTAGTAATAAGGCGTTGCACTGCCAACTCAAAGACACAGAGTTGGATTCTACCAGCAGTTTGACTCCACCAGCTGTGGATTCTGTGGGAGAAAGACGGGCAGTCTCCTCCAGTGTGACATACTGTCTCTGAAAATCCATCTATAAGTCATTTCTAACTCGATGGTACATATCAACAATTACACTTATGTATCAGGCATAGTTCTAAGCACTAGCCCGGTATTGATTCTTTTAATCCTTATATCCACTGATCCACTATTAAATATTGAATTGTACCACCTATCTCTACCCTTGCTTAAAAAAACATAAAGGTCTCAACACCTGTACCCGTGAATGTGGCCCTGCTTGAAAATAGAGTGAAGATGTAATTAGTTAGGTTAACTGTGGTCATACTAGAGTCATACTACATGACTGATGTCCTTATGAAAGGGGACCTAGAGAAAGGAAGACAGAAGATGTGACCTATAAGTTGAGGAAGCCTGAAACTCCTACAGATTCAGAGACAGCATGGAACTGCTTTCTCAAAGCACTGAGAAGATAGCAACCTGGCTGACAATCTAATTTGGATTTCTGGGATCTAGAAGCATAAAACAATAGACTTCTGTCCTTATCAGCCACTCAGTTTGTCCTACTGTTATGGAAATCCTAGGAAATTAATAAATCTGCCTTGTAAATTCTGTTATTTCCCTCATTTCACAGATGAAGAAATCAGACAGAGAAATCTCATCACCTAAGCTGTGTCACACCACTAGCAAATTTATTGATGTGAAAACAAAACAAGAAACTTAGCCTGGTCAAATGACAGACTGCAAGTCAGGAAGTAGGCTTGCCACTGGTGGTCCATCTTCTCTGTTTCTCTGCTGCCTCTCTCCTTCACAGCCACTCCAGCCTCAAGTTTATCGGGCTTCCTATCTCACTTTGATGATTATGCAAAGGCATTTGACTGGGTGGATCATAACAAATTATGGGTAACATTGAGAAGAAGGGGAATTCCAGCACTTGACTGTGCTTGGGCAAAGAGCAAGGAAACACTACATGGTTCAAAATGAAAAAAAAAGGTGTATGTCAGGGTTGTATACTTTCTCCATACCTGTTTAATCTATATATTGAGCAAATTATTCAAGAAGCTGGACTCTGTGAAGAAAAATGTGGCTGGCATCAAGGTTGGAGAAAGATTAATCAATAGCCTTTATTATGCAAATGACACACCTTGCCAACTGGAAGTTGAGGAGGTCTTGAAGCACTTCCTGCAAAAGGTTAAACACTGCGGCCTTCAATATGGGTTGCATCTTAACGTCAAGAAAACAAAATTCTCATCACTGGACCTATAGGCAACATCATGGTGGATGGACAAAGGATTGAGAGTGTCAATAACTTCATCTTACTTGGATCCACAATCAGTACACTTGGCACCAGTCAGGAGATCTGGAGATGTACTGCGCTGGGGAAGTCTGTAGTCAGGAACCTCCCCAAACTATTGAGGAGTAAAAATGTCAGTTTGAGGACAAAGATGCACCTGATTCAGGCCATCGTTTCCTCAGTCACTTGCTATACATCTGTCAAGGACTAAATATGACAGAAGAATTGATGCCTTTAAACTGTGATGTTGGATAAAAGTGCTGAAGATCCCATGGACTGTCACAAAAACAAACAGATATGTCCTGGAGAAGGTACAGCCAGAGTGCTCTTTGGAAGCAAGGATGGCAAAGCTTTGTCTCATATACTTGGGGCATGTTGCTAGGAGAAGTTATTCCATGGAGAGAAGCATCATGTTCAGGAAGGTGGAGGGGCAGCGAGAGAGGAAGATCCCCAACCAGGTGGGTTGACACAGTGACTGCAGCAATGGGCTTGAGTGTGTCAAAGATGGTGAGGATGGCACAGGAAAGGACGGTGTTCTGTTGCTCGTAGGGTTGCTCATACTGTGGGTTGTACCTGACTGGATGGCACCTAATAACATCTGATTAGTTCCTAATCTGTGGAATGACCTCATGTTGAGCTAACAAATAAAATCTTCAAAGGCCCCATTTCCAAATTGGATCACATTCACAGGTACAGGCATCACAACTTAAACATATCTTTTGGGGGAAACACAACTTAATTAATAATGGGAGTTGTAAAGATTAAATTAATCAATACATGTCTAATGCCTAGAACTGACTAGTTCCTAATTTGTGGAATGGGAGAACCAGTGGTGTGCTGGTAAACAGTTAACAGTTACTGGTGGGTCAATTCCAAACTCATCGTGACTCCACACTGTCAGACAAGAATTGTGCTCCACAGTGTTTTGAAGACTGTGTTCTTCCAGGCCTTTCTTCCAAATTTCCTTTTGATGAGTTCAAATCACCAAACTTTAGTTTAGCATTCTAGTGCTTAAGCATTTATTTGGTTTTTTAAAATATTTTATTGGTTTGTATACAATCATTTGTTTCAAGAATTTAATTATTTGTGTGGTGAATGTTAAGCAATTAGCCACTTAGCTAGTCTGGGAGGAAACCCCCTCAAACAAGCCCTACTTGTAATGTTTGCCATTTTGGTTATGTAAATCCCACCATGGCTGATTTAAAGTCACTAAATATGGACTTGAGAAGAGATGTACAATCTGCTCTCAAGAGCCAGAACAGCCAGCTTATAGTAGTACATTCTTCCTCCAATCAGGAATGGTGGAGACCAGGCCAAGAAACACAAATATGGCGGCCACAGTCCCTCCCTTCATAGCACAGGGGTCTAAAGGAGGCCAACTTCAAAGAATGATACAAATCTTGCAGCATTACTCATAACACTGGTTCTTAGCTACCTGATATCCAGTTCTCTTTCTGACAGTAACATGGTTTTCTCTTGTTTAGATGACATGATTTATGAGGGGGTCTCCCCATCTGCTCTAGCCCATGCTCTAGGCCTAAGCCAATCACATTTTCTGCTTGGTACTTGGCGTAATGATGATATCTAATCTGATCAGAAGCTAACAGAGCCAACTTGCTTTTTATTGGCTTCTGGAAGCAGCAGAAACTTCCTCCTCAGAACTTGAGAACTAGGTGACTGGAACTGCTGACCCGAGGGGAGTGCACAGATAGCTGGGGAGAGAGAGATGCCCCAGCCTGTCCCATGAACTCCCTTGCTAATAAGCCCATAAATCCCCATTTGGGTTGGGCTTTCTGCTACTTGCAACCAGCTTTGTCATGACTGAGAAAGCTCATAGGAGAAAGTGAACTCCCCAAAGGTAAACTTGTCAACTCATCCTGAGTCATTCTGTCTCCCTCTCATTTTACTGAGCACAAGGGCCAACTCCTATAGGCATTGTCAAATTCATTGCTGCATTTCCCTCCCAATCCAAACACTGACCCCTGTGAGAGAAAATGAGAGAGGGTGGAGGTGAGGATGTGGCTGTCCCTCTGGAGGACTGGTCTAACAAGCCTTGGGTATCCAGCTGATCACAGTTAAATGTCTCTCCGACCAATTAACTGCCACATGATCCCTGGTAAGAAAACTGCTTCATGATCTCTTACAATTTCACAGGGGAGTTGTGGGGTAATGAATAAAGCACGTAACTCAGCACCAGGCCCCAAATAGAGGCACATTCTCCCTCCTTCCCCAAGTCTGGGGGGCGGGGGAGGGGGGAGGAGCAGTGGAAAGATGCCCCCCAGCCCCGCCCTCGCACAGAGCACGCCACACAACGCGCCCGGGTGCAGGTACAGTTTATTCACAACAGAGAAATACAAAGAGCAGAGGGTCTGTAATTCCTGTTCCTCGCCCCTTTTAGTGTTTCCCCCTCACAGCTGATTTTCCTTTGTTCCCCACCCCCATTTTAAAATAGAATTCAAACTTCTTTCCTGACTCTGTCTGGGGGGCACCTGCCCTCACCTCCCTGCCACCAAGATGCAGACTGAGAAGCCAACAGACTGTTTTGTCTTTTTTAATAAGGTAACTAGATCTAAATATGGTGGCCTGGAGGTCCCATAGAAAAAAGCAAAGGGGTGTTAACAGTATGTATAACAGCGTATTTACAGGATAGTAACATGCGGACGAAAAGCTACAATACTGAGTATCAGACGACGCAAGTCAAACAAAGGGGGTGGGGTGGGGGCAGAGAACCCCGCGGGAAAAGAAACCCCAGGAAACGTTAAAACTGGTAAATCAATAGCGAGTTAAGGCTTAAAAAGTGTATAAAAATAACACAGTTAATATTCAAAACGGAACTCCAGATACAGAATATATAGATGAGTTTCTGTCTAGCTTTCTTTCTTTCTTTTCCTGGGGGGTTGTGAGGGGCTTCTCCGGGCTCTGTACACGGTTCCTATATACACGGACACGCATGGCTTTCAGATTGGGGTGTGTCTGTGGGGGGCTGGGGGCAGGGTCTGCTCCCGGGACCCTCCTCCCCGAGGATCCTTTCCCTGCCGAAAGGCCTGGGCCTGGGGCCTGGGCTGGACACGACCCCCTCCAAGGCAGGGAAGACTAAGAGCCCCTCCCTGGGCACCGCCCCCACCTAGAGGAAGTTCTGGGGGGGGGCGGTTCTAGGCCTGAGCCCGCTCCCTCTCTGTCCCCCTGCCACAATCTGGCATGGTGGGAGAGGTAGCCGATAGGTTCCTGGCCAGCACCGAGGTAGACTGGGGTGGTCTTCAGGGCAGCAGGGGGCCAGGTCTTGCCCAGTTCACCCCACCTCATTCCCAGGGTCTGCCGCCCCAGCCCAGTCCATCACTGCACCCTTTGGTCCTGCCGATCTCCTTGCCCCTCTGTGGTTCCGCCTCCTGAAGCCGGGCAGCCCCAGCAGCTACCTCATTCCTCTGCTCAGTGATACCTGGGGCACATCTAGAGGGAGACGTGCCAGCTGGACTCCCAGGGGTGAGGAGCTCACTCCAGCTGCCTCCTGTCTCTTCCCACCTGGAGGTCCCCTATGCAGTCCAGAAACCTGGGCCTGAGCCTTCCGTCAAGACCTGTGGCGAGAGAAGGTCCCACACTGCCCTCTGGTTCTCTGTGCCTATTTGTCCGATTCTTTTAATTTCTCGGTCTTAGCAGCACCAACGTCTTGGCCAATAAATATTTCTCTTTTTTTTCTGTTAATTCAAAAACAAACTTAAAAAAAACAAAAACAAGTGAAGAAAGTGAAGGGTAGGGAACAAAAAAAGAAAACTCAACAGAGAGATTCAAAGTGCTCTGAGATCGTCTTTGGATGCCACCAGAACAGTCCAGAATTTTGAGGTTGGCCTGGCTGCCCTGGAGCTGGACCAGGTAGGGCTTCTGTGGCCCAGGCCTCCTGAAAGGTCGGGAAGGTCGTGAGAGAGCTCGGCGGTTCCTGGAGGCCCCGGAGGGAGCTGGGGCCTGGTGCTGCCTGGGTCTGCCAGTGGGCCGGGTGGGGCGCGCCTCGGGTCGGCTCAGATGAGGGAGATTCGCACTGGGATGCCGGGGGACTCGGTCCTCTGGGGCGAGTGATGGCTCACCAGGTGCTCCACCACCGTGTGTTTGGACATGTGCTTCATTAGGTAGGTCTCCTGTGGATGAGAGAGACAGAGCATGTGGTCCATGTGTGGCACAAATCATTTGTGTCCTGCTCCTGGCTGGAAGGTTGGTAGTTCAAACTCATCAAGAGGCACCTCAGAAGGTAGGCCAGATGACATGCTCTGGAAAGGTCACAGCCTTGAAAACACTATGGAGCAGTTCTACTCTGCGTGCCTAGGGTCATCGTGTGTCCAAAGTGACTCAATGGTAGCAAACAACTAATTGAAGGGTGGGGAGTTTGCATCCACCTGGGGATGTTCTGAAAGAAAAGCCTAGAAATCTACTTCTATAAGGTTGTTATATGTTGCTGCATCAGAACCGATCTAGCTGACCTTCCAATAAGTTTTCAGAAGCAGTAATCACAGGGGAAGAGACTGCTGCAGACATATTTAGAGATCGATCTCCACAGAGCAGTTGGTGGATTCAAACCATGTACCTTGGGGTTCATGGCACAACTCCTAACCACTAAGGCATCAATATTATAGCCACTGAAAACCTTATGGAGAGCGGTTCACCTCTGACACCAAGGCTGTTGTTGTGTGCCATTGAGTCAGAACTGATTCATAGCTCATCCTCCAGTAGGTTTTCAGAGACAGTGAACAGCATGGGAGGAGACTGCCTATCCTTCTCCCATGGAGCAGTTTGTGGATTTGAATCGTGTGCCTTTGGGATTGTAGCGCCACCTCTTACCAGTACGTCCTGACATAAATAGGACCACAATTTTTTTCAAGGAAATGCAATGGAAATTTCAGTTCCATTAAATGGACATTGGAGGGCTCCTTGGTAGGAGGCCAGCTGATGGTGAGAAGGCACAGCTCTGGGCTCTGTGGACATCAGGGTTGCTGGCTAGAGACCTGGAAAGCGCCAGGCTGGTCCCACCTGGAACTCCTCTGAGCTGAGACAGAAGCAAGTTAGCACCTGACTGTATGGGAATGTGCAGCCTAGTCCACCAGATCGAGCACACCTTCCCCATCTGAATGACGCTCCCGCTGGGGGCAAGGCAGCAGATTTTGGTTTGAACCTTGTGCTGCCACTTCTCAATGGTGGGATCTTGAGGAAGTCATCAAACCCCTCAGGGCCTGTGTCCTCCTCTGTAAGTAGGGGTGGTGAAGAAACCACCTCATGTGGTTGTCAGGATGATAAGGATCAAGCCCTTAGCATCCAGTGAGGAGTCCTGATGGCTCAACAGTTAAGCACTTAACTGTGAACCAGGAAGCTAACAGATTGAACCCACCCGGAAGCTCTGCGGAAGAAAGACCTTGCAGTCTGCTCCTAGGAAGAACACCGCCTGGAAAAACTCTATAGAGAAGTCCTATTGGTCTGATGAGGTCACTCGGAGTCAGAATCAACTCCACAGTGCCCACCAACAATGGCAAGACGAGCTCTCCCTCCCCAGTCCCTGCACTTCATTCCAGGTGGTAGTGGGCCTTCTGTTCTATCCACTCCCTCACTCAACTCTTAAGGAGAAGGAGGTCTCATCTGCTTGGTTTATTTGCGAAACATAAACTGGGCATGCTCAGTTCATCCCCTGAGCCCTCATCCCAGCGGCTCTGCAAAGCCAGATCCGAGGTGCCACCCATGTCCTTGCCTGCAGGCCCCAGGGTCCTCACACTAGGCTTTGTCTTGCCACTTGGTCTTTATCAGTAATAGAGCTGGCACCTGTGTTCCCCACCTACAACACCTTGGCCCAAAATCTGGCAGAGGAAGCCCCCAGGTGTGGTGGCAGCCTGCTGTTAAATGAGATCAGAGGAAGCAACTGACACAATCCAAACTGGAAAAATACAGGACGAGCAACTGATTTCTTTAACAAATGAACTGCAGAGGAAGAAGAGAGGAGACAGAACCCAGCAGAGAGGCTGGACAAAGCTTGAAAGGGTGCCTTGAAATAATCTCTAAAATGTAAACTAAATAGCCCCTGAAATCTTCTTAAAATCAAAGCACAGTTCAGCTGAATGGATAAAAAAAAAGGCTGCTTTGAGCATTATGCGCCTTCAGAACGATATATATGGGAACTAAATTTGTAACAGGAATTTGAAAAATTAGGTAAGAGGCTGAGGGGGCCAATGAGTTTATTCAATGGGGAGGAACAACTCAGAAAAGCAGGGTGTGAATGGTGACACACCCAGAAGAACGTAATCAATGCCGCTGAATTATACATGGAGAGAGGGCTGAGACAGGGGAGGTGCTGCTGTGTACATTCTCCACAGCAACAGAAAAATACAGTTTAGGTTTGTAATGTGAGAAGTGTATTAGGATCTTGATCAAAGAATGAAGCTGTAAGTAAATAAAATTATGACATTCATGAGACAAATAGAAATGCAAACAAAGGGCAATTAATGATTAGTAAGAAATTATGCATATTTTTAGGTGTTGTTTTGTTGTTGTGTGCTGTTGAGTCAGAACTGACCCATAGCTGACCCTCCAGTGGGTTTTCAGAGGCAGATAATCCCACAGGAGGAGACTGCCCATATTTCTCCTGCACAGCTGCTGGCAGATTTGAACGGCTTGCCTTTGGGACTGCAGCACAGCTTCTTACCAGTAAGGTTTTATACAGAGTTTTATTTTGATCCAGATCTCAGAGGTACAGGTATTATAGAGATGGACTTAAGTAAGGTTTCCTTCTCTTTAGAGACACAAATGAAAAACAAGCAAACAAAAAAACCCCAAAACAATAAAACCCACAACAAACCAAACTGAAGATGTTTTCACAAATGAAAGAAAGTGTTATTTGGGTATTATTTCCAAAAATTAAGAGTACATGTGTAGCTGATGGGTTTGAGACCTGAGAGGGGATGAAGGTTCACTATTCTAATCTATTTTTTTTTTCATTTACTTAAGGGTTAAACAATCTATTAGAATGTAAACAAAAAATAACTAGTGCTAATTGTTCTTGTTCCTGTGTAGAGATTTGGGCCAGGCTTGCAGGGTGGGGCCTCAGGTCAGGCGAGTTCAATCTCACAGCCCCGAGGTCTGCTGGGACTGGATCAGGGTCAGCTAGTGAGCCAGAGCTACCAGGGCTCTGGGGCTCCCTGTACACTCCTCTGGACACACATCCCACAGGATTTGTCCTCTCAGTTTCTCAACTCCTCTCCTGCTTCTTGGACTCCAGGGGAGAGTAACTGCTGTGGGCTCAGCACTCAGCAAGCAACAGCCTTGGCTACGACCCAACAAATACGCCCACCACACCCACAATTCATGTGTCCTTCCCCAGCCTGAGGAGCCTTTCACCCTCTTACAGTTCTCCCCACTGGCTTTGCATTTTCTGAAAAAGTACCCCAATTCCCCATCGTGGCCCTCTGTGACCTAGTTTTTTTAAAGTTCCTTGAACACTCAGTTCATTCCACCTCTGGTGTTTGCACTCATTGTTCCTCTGCCTGGGAGGTCCTTTTTCTTCTTTCTCCTCCTCACTTGACTAATTATCCTTTAAGGTTTTGTCCAAATGTCATTTCCTCAGATGACCTCCCTTCTCTACATGTGCCCTCCCCGTTGCTGCTTTCCAAAGCATACTTTTCATTTCTCACAGGGCTTCTTAACTAGAGGCATTTTTAGTTGGTACAACTAAGCTGGAGGGGCATCCACTTCCTAAATAACATGACTGTGGAAACTGTGAACTTCGAGAAACGATAGTCATCGAAAGGCTTCAGGTCTTTTGTTCACAGGGTCGCTATGAGTCGTGCTCTACTCGACGGCAATCAACAACAAAACTAGGGGTGAGAGTTTTCTTCTGGCACCTAGTGGGTAGAGGCCAAGGGCACAGCTAACCATACTTCAGAGCAAAGGATGGCCCATCTGTCAACAACTAGCCAGCTCAAACTCTCAGTAGTGTGAGGCTAAGAAGCTCCACTCATAGTAGTTACTATAGTTTTTCAGTATGTAATTATTGTCTGTTTATCTGCTTAGTACTTGTCTCCTCTTGTGGAAACTAACCTCCCTGAGGGCAAAGAATGTATCTGTTGGCTTCATCCCAATTCCCAAGTACTTGGCAAAAGCAGTCAGTGAAGACTGAGCAGACAGGTAACTGTACTAGCTAAGGTGCAATAGCTACAAATGCTAACAGCCAACAGCCCTATGAGTTAAGAACTACTTCTTCCTCCATCTTTATAGATGACAAAACTGAGGCTCAGAGACTACTCTGTGAGGCATACAAAGTGGTTAGCCAGGACATTTAATTAGCCAAAATTCCCTCTTCTGGGTGCCATAAAGCCTCTTTTGGGGGAAACCTCAACCCAGGGATAGGGGCTGGAGGTGATGACCCTTGTACCATTGAGGCCTTTCCTGAGAACTGAGGGGTAGCACCTGGCTAAGTCACTGTGCCACCTTGTGGCCACGATCAGAGCTACAGCTTCACCATGAGCAAGAAGGCCCTTCTCCCTCCCTTGAGGGTGCTAGGGACGGGACGGGGGACGACGACGACAACACACGGACGACTCATGCCAGGAACTAAGCTCATTGTTGAGTGCCACTGAGCCAGAACTGTCTCACAGCAGACCCTGATTGCCCCGTAGCTTCCTACCCACTAGGTTAAGGACAAGCAAGAAGGTGAGATGCTTATGAAGAACTGAGACGGAGAAATTCTGGGTGGAAGCCCTGACTCTGCCCTTCATCGTGATCTTAGAGAGCTACTTCCCCTTTTGGGAAGAGTTATTATTGCAGAGGACGCTGAGAGCCCAAGAAAGGAGGGAGCTCCCCCCGGATGCCCACACTCACCGAGGTGTAGGCCCGCCCACACATGCTGCAGCAGTAGGCCTTGGCGTGCTTGATGGCGTGGGCCGACAGGTGGATCTGCAGGGAGGCAGAGTCCGAGTAGGCCCGATAGCAGTTGGGACACTTGTAGGGCTTGTCCTTGTTGTGCTGGCGCTGGTGAGACTGCGAGGAGTATGGCAAAGGATCAGGAGACAGGAAAGGTCCCCGAGCCCCACTCCCTTCTTGTACTCCTCAAGGGGAAGGGGGCAAGTAGCGCAGCTGGTGGGCAGGGGGCAGATAGGCATAACTCACCTGGAGGTTGGAGAGCTGAGTGAAAGCCTTTTCGCAGCCAGGATGTGGGCACTTGTAGGGTCTGTCGCCTGTGTGGATTCTGCAATGGGCAGCCCAGTGAGGTGGAGGGCCCTGACAGACCCCAGGGACTGGCTCTAGACCCCAAGCCCACGGCTGGCTTGAGGTACCCATCTGGCCCATAAGCTTCCCAGTTTCCACCCCACACACTGTCTCCAGGAACCAAGAATGAGCCTCAGGCAAGAGCTGGGACATTCAAAGCACCCACCTCATTGTCCCCCTCCTCACCCCTGAGGCCTCCCTGCTCCCACAGCCCTGACTGAACCCACCCTCACGAGCACCCACTCAGACACAACAGAGGCCTCCAGATAATCCCAAGGGCTTGCTTCAATTTCACTCTGTCCTTTTCTTCTAAAAGCCCTACCCTGCAGACTAGCCCCTGAAAAGAACAGAGTCACAGCTTTGTCTTGACCATTTCTGCCTTTTCCACCC
The DNA here is from genome assembly GCF_000299155.1 of Elephantulus edwardii. NCBI lineage: Eukaryota > Metazoa > Chordata > Mammalia > Macroscelidea > Macroscelididae > Elephantulus > Elephantulus edwardii. The sequence goes on along the minus strand of NW_006399799.1, from coordinate 815,739 downwards.
AACAGAGACATTTCCCTTCAGCCACAATGGCCCCACATAAAGTATGTGTACATGTCGGTTGTGGGGTCACTCCAGTTACTGAAAGAATACAGGGCAGCGTGGCCCTGAAGCTCGGCCCTATGAACCCTTGTAGTGAGACCCTCCTGTTTCCCCATATGGACACTCTGTAAAGGCAGAGGAATTAGAAAAAAGGGGGTATTCTAGAGCCCCTACTCTGAGCTCTTATTCCTTGGTGAGTGTGACCTTGGATAAACCCCTGAGCCTCAGTTTCTTCATCTGCAAAATGGGAAAAGGAAGGCTCTACCTCAGAGAACTTTGTAACAACTGCATCAACTAAGGCATGAAAGAAGGGGTGGAGCTTAGTGTTGGCACAAAGCCAGCACTCAATAACCACTCATTATCACTATGTATTCATTCAGCATTTACCACATCCCATCCCATCCCATGGACCACACACCACGCTAGCCCAGGCACTTGGAATAGATCAGTGAACAAAACAGACAAAAACCACTGCCTCATGGAAACAAGTATGAAAGAAATTTAGCAAGTGCTGTGAAAAAAAGCTGAACAAGGAGATGCAACTGGTGAGTAGCAGAGCAGGGTGCTGTTTTTAAATGGGGGGATCAGGGTGGGTCTTGTTGAGAAAGTGATAGTAGAGGAAGGATGCGGATGCTGATAGTGGTCTACTGTTTTCCTGCCTTGTGTAACAGCTCACGCCTGTCACCTATGTCCAGGTGAGGGTTTACCCTTCAACAGTCTCTGAGCACACCTCATCCTAGCACTGATCCTGCTAGGTGCTCAGGGGTCCCAGCTGCCCTGTGTCCTCTACTAAGTGGGGACCCCTGAGGGCAGAGATGAGTCTCAAGGGCAAAGTGCAAGAAGGACCCTGTTCAGACAGTACTGAGATATGTCAAATGGAGCTGGGCCAAGCCAGTTCTGAAGACGCCCTGTTCTTTCTGCAGTTTTGGGCTTGCCATGTTTGGAGCCGTCCATGCAGACCCCTGGTCCTGTCTCCGTAGCAGAAGTACCTGAAAGCTCATCTGGACCCGCTCCGCCTGTGGCCAGATCCTCTGCACTCTTCCCTGGCTTCATCCCTCTCCGGGCTGAGGGTTCATTCCTCTGGGGTCAGGTGGCACAGGGCCAGCAGTCCCCACAACAGCCACCAAAGCTTCACCTCACACTGCTTCTCTTCTCCCCCTGCCTCAGAGCTCCAGCCCCAGTCTCTTGCCAGTTCCTCTAGCAGGTTCATCTTTCTGACATCAAGTCCTTCATCCAGACTGTTCTTCCTTCCAGGACAACTCTTCTTGAAGCTACCACCAAGTTGATTCCAAATCATGAGGACCCATTATGTTTCACAACAGAACCGTACTTCAGATAGTTTTTAATGATGATCACCAGATCTTTCTTTAAAGGCACCCTCTATTCTTGGAATAAAAGACAACCACCAACCTTCCACTCTCCATAGAAAAGCCTCTCATCAGGGCAGGCTTTTCTGATGCCTGAGACTAGGATCAGGCACTGCCACCCACCCCCAAGCACCACAGACATGTCCTGCCCAGAAGCCTGTGCAGTGTTATTTCCTCTGTGTCTGATAATTTTTTGGTTCGTTTTGGCTGCCTCTTTGAGGGCAAGGACTCCTTTGGACTTAGTCACTATCCTCCAGTGCCTGGCACAGGCTCAGTGTGGAGAGAACGCCGCAAGAATTCACTGAACGGATGATGACTTCTCTGAAGTCACGTGCTCAGCATCACCAGGAACTTCTAACTTGAGGCCTCGCTCGTGGGTCTTTGTTGACTGACGGCTGCTCTCCAAGGCCCAGGCAGTCTTCTTTACTAGGAAATCACACCTCTGATCTCTAGTCCAAGTTCAACTGCCTGGCCTCCTCTCTGGGCTTCTTCCTGACCTCAGCTGCATAGGCAGCCTGACATGATCCTGCTTTGCAACCTCCACTAATCTCCCTGTTTCCAGGACAGAGTCCAGATCTCCATACACAATTCAAGCTTTTGACAGTACTGCCTCAGTTTCTTAAGTTTCCTACCCTGCCAGTGCTCCCTACAACTGAGAATCACCACACCAGCCTCCCCCCAGCACATGTAGACATTTCCCCAGCAAGTTGCTGAGCCCCTGGGCCTTTGGACATACCACTCCCTCTACCAGGAATCCCTTGCTCCCTACTAGCGAGGGTTTGTGGACCCTTCCACAGACAATCCTCCCAATGCCCATCCTGTACTTCACTCTTTCATAAAAGTTTCTACACCCATCAGACTCCCAGGTCATCACGGGAGGTGCTGTGGGCCTGTGCGAGCCTCTGACCGGTGCTTCTGTCCCAGTGCATGGTTCCCAGTGCTGGGCCAGCTCAGAAGAGGCTTCGGGTAGTGACTATCAGGACAGATGAAGGACCAGACCACCTGTTCCTATTGATACCTCTACAACTGATACCGAACTCTCACCTTCAGTCCCCAAATTTCAAGTCAAGGTCAAGCTCCCTATTCTGAGCTCAGAATCTTCTCTTTCTAGGGCACCCTCAGTGGGAAGCACCTGGCGCTGGCTATCTCACCTGGCTCACTACCTATTTCAGGCAGCTGCTCCGGAGAGCAGCTCAGGAGAGCTGAGCTGATTTTGTGTCCCTGAAATGCCTTCATCCCTACCGCCTTAGTCCCACCCTGGAGGCCCCAAAGAGCCGCCCTGCTCTCTTGCCTGGCACCTCTACTCCATCAAGGCCAGATGTCTTCTGCAGTTTAACATCTTTAACTTCTTCCTTTCTTCTGAGGCATCTCCTGGGTTTTAATCTCACTCTAACTTTTAGCTGTGTGACCTTCTGCAAATAGCTTTGCTCCTCAAGTCATAATTTCCTCATCTCTAAAACGGGGATCCTAAAAAAAGTGTAATGATTAAATGATTTCCTACTTGTCCTCAAAAACAAAGAAACTGCCAGATTCCAGATTCTTAATATTCTGCCACTAGAGACCATTTGCTGTTGTTTGTCTTTTAACAGAGAACTGGTCAGATGGTTCAATCCAATCCATCTTTCCATGGATCACATTCACAGCATATTTTTGCAATGTCAATTTTTAATAGATTCATCAGTTTCTTTTAGGCCATTGAGCCGGCTCAAATTTGTGGTGATCCTGTCTGTGTAAAACAGAACAAACACTGCCTCCCCACAATCCATTCATCATTCTTCCTCCTTCATTTCCCAGGTAATCAGCCATACATCACACAACACACTTCAGTCACACTGCCTTTTATAACAACAAAATGGCAGGTGTATTGAAAACTAACATTTCCTTGAGACGATTCCCTCTGTGGCATTTATTTTTCAGATTATTTTTTTACATAGAACCCAAAACTCACTCTGTTGTTATATGCCATCGAGTCAAGCACAACTCATAGCGACCCTATGAACAAAAGGCCTGATGCTCCTCTACAACTATCAACATTTATCAAAGTTCATAGAATTTCCAGAGAGGCCTGCTGCTTAGGAAGCAGATTCCACTCCTGCTTCCAATGTGACTCATAGTGACCCTATATGTAATAGCTCTGAACCCACCCTGTCCTGAGCCAATCTCACTGTCCAATACACCTATCCTTATCATCCAAGTTACTGTGTCACTCCATCTCATTTGGGATCTTCTTCTCCTGTGATGTCCCTCCCTCTACCCTTTCAGGCATGATGTCCTTTTCTAAGGACTTGTCCCTCCTGGCAACATGTACAAAGTATGTGAGATGAGCCTTCAAAATCCTTGCCTCCAAGGAGCAGCTTAGTTTCACCTTCTCCAGGACAGACCTGTTTGTTCTCTTGGAAGTCTATGGGATGTTCAGTACTCTTCTCCAGCGCCACAACTCAAAGGCATCGATTCTTCTGCCATCCTTAGTCACTGTCACTGTCCAGCTCTCTGATGCATAGCAAGTAACTGAGAAGATGAGGGCCTGAAACAGGCACATCTTAGTCTCTAGATTGACATCATTGCTCTTTAGCACTTTGAAGAGGGCCCAGACAGCAGATTTCGTCTTTTGATTTTCTGACAAGATTTTTTTTTTTTTTTACTTTGGTGGCACAGTGCCATTGGGCTGATATGGAAAGGCTGGAAATTCAAATTTACCAACTGCTCCTTAGGAGAAAGAAAGGTTCCTCCTGTACAGATTTTTTTTTTTGAAACCCAATGGTGGGTGGTTATGAGTTAGAATCACCTCAGTGGCAATGGATTTGGTCTCATTTTATTTACAAAGCACGTAATGCAGGGCCAGGCATGATGTTTCTTTTCTGACAAGGAACAATTGTCATTGTTGCTGTTATCAATACTGTACTGTCATCAGACTTGGGCAAACAAAATACCACCTTCCTCTGTCACAATTATCACTGCTCGTGTCCATAACATCAGACAGAGAGGAAAAGAAAACCAGGAATAGGGGTTCTGCTTCTTGAATAAACTAACAAGTAAATTAATCCAGAAGCCACTCTACTTAGCACTAGTTCCCCCCAAAAATAAGATCTTGAAGACTTTCTCCTAAGTAATTACTCTTTCACAAAACAATGCCATCTGTGACTTTACAATATAGTAGCAGCAGACATGTGATAACCTTCATTCACATGCTGGATGGGCAATAGGGAGCTCTAGTGGCCTAGTGGGTAAGGAGATGCCTTGTTAATCCAAGGGCAGGTGGTTCAAATCCACCAATGGCTTCGCAGGAGAAAGACGGGCAATATGCTCTAAGGAGATTTACTATCTTTGAAAACCTGTTGGAGGGTCAGCTATGAGTTGGTTCCGACTTGACAACAATGAGTTGAGCTGGATGATGTAACTGCCTTCTCACCATGAACGATTTCTTTCCTCATGAAATACCTGCAGCATTAGTCATTTAGTGTGCTGATCCTTCTGAAGGCTGGATAGCTGCATTCTCAGGTCACCTACGTCCCTTTACTTTTTGAGTGTTGCATTCACAGTTTGAGATCCCTTCAAAATCCTCCAGATTCACCAGACCCAGTAGAAGGGCATCACCCAAAAGTTACTCTGGTCCAAGTTTCTAGAATCCCAGGGTGAACCTTGCCCACATGCTTCTGATTCTCCTTTCTACTAATGACCAAGGCCGTTCTGTTTTAGACAGAACCTCACTTTGTCCCCAGTGTTACTCTGTGGCAGGAGCCCTGGGATGATGACTGGATTACATGGTCTGACTCTCTGGTTTTCTGTCGAGCAGCAACACCACCTGAGGAGCTCTGATGGACAGCAGGTGACAAGGCGTCTGCAATCTGTTGGTTTCTTCATGTTTGGCTTTTTTTGTTTGTCTGTCTCAAGGATTCTGTTTCCTTCAGATGTTTGGGACACCTACTTCTCTGTCTTGCTAATGTAAAGGGTACGTGGTTTGAAACTGCCAGCTGTTCTGTGGGAGAAAGATGCGCAATCTCCTCCCATGCAAATTATTGTTTCTGAAAATCTGGGTTCACTATGAGTTGGTTTTGACTTGATGGTACCCAACAACAACAACAACCACCATCTTTTCATCAAGCCAATTATGTACACCATTGCCTAATGACTAAGTAAGATTCCTGGTAGTCATTAAGAACTTGGTTGATAAATGAAAAGTTGGCAGTTTGAACCCTCCAGAGGCTCCACAGGAGAAAACTACTTCCAGAAAGATTTCAGCCTCAGAAAACCCATGGAGTGGGGTTTTTTTGTCCTGTCGGGTTGCAATGACTGAAAAAAGGCTCACTGTCACTCAGTCAGCATCGAGTGCTCCACTGATGCACAGTATAGTAACAGCTAGTAACCTGTCTTTCAGATGCTGCTCTCTCTCTCTCACTGTCTTCGTGTTGAAAGTGACTCAGAGCTGACCGTCCAGTGCGTTTTCAGAGGCTGTAAGTCCTGTGGGTGGAAATGCCCCACTTTCTCCTTTAGAGCAACTGATGTATTCTAACTGCCTATCTTGGGTTGACAGTACAACTCTCTACACTAGGTCACCAGGGCTCCCTGTAGATAGAATCAACTTACGCTATTTGTCTGCTTTCCCCCACCACTGTACATTCAACTAACCCAAAAAGAAAAAATTAAAACTGTGTGCCCTCAGGGAGAGCAATCCTTGGGTTAAGGGACATCATAACAAAACAATGATAATTACAGGCAGTGTAGTTTGTAGGGAGTTGCACTGTTAACTTGAAGATGGTGCCTCTCTGATGATTCAAGCCCACCAGCATTTCTGTGACAGAAGAAGGCTAGGCAATCTCCTCCCAGGTGATTTAATGCCTCCAAACGCAGTGGAGGGTCAGCTAGGAGTCAGTTCCAAACTATGGCAATGAGTTTGTTATTTTTATTGGTTTTGTTTTTTTATACACCACCAAGGCCAACTCATAGTGACCTTCTGAACAATAGCTATGAACCCGGCCATCCTCACCATCTCTGGTACTTAAGCCCATTGTCACAATCACTATGTCAATCCATCTCATTGAGGGTCTTCCTCTCTTACGCTGACCTTCCACTTTTCCAAATATGATGTCCTTTTCCAAGGACTGAGGCCTTCTGACAACATGCCCAAAGTATGTGAGATGAAGCTTCATCATCTTTGCCTCCAAGGAACACCCTGGTTGCACTTTCTCCAAGACATTATCTGTTCTTTGAACAGTCCATGGGGTGTTAATTCAGCACTCTCTCCAGCCCCACAACTCAAAGGCATCAATTCTTCTTTTGTCATCCTTATTCACTGTCCAACTTTTACATGCTTTCAGCAAGTAACATGGTTTTAATAATCAAGGACCTGTTAATTTTTTTTTTAAACCATGTGGGTAAATAGTTGTTTTCAGTTTGGTTTTGTTGAAGTTTTTTTGGTGTCTTTTTTTCCCCCACCTTTAATCAAAAGTCTGTTTTGGGGGAGAAAACCACACTAGGAGGCACAGTAATTATTCTTCTTTGTTATTGTGTTTCTTTTCAGCCACGATAGGCCTATGGGTATTCTTTGATTTTTCAGCACCTATGACTTTCATCCCTGCCTTTGTCTACCCTGATTGCTCTTCACAAGGCTGCCTTTCTCATCTTTAGGACCTAAGTTCAGAATAATAAAGCTGTTAAGGTATCTTTTACTCACAATGTTCTTTAAGTTTCCAAACAGCTGTTGGGCAACACCAAAGATGTGACCCCTCACTTTACAAAAAGTGGGTGCTCACAATGGTTGGGCATGTTTGACAGTCTCCATATTGTTGAGTAGCTCAGCACTAGTGAGAGGTGTCCTATGAAATCTGTACTACAGGGATTGGTGAATCAAAAGCAGCTCTAAATCTTTAGACACAGATTGAGTAGACAGATAGAGATGTGCGTGTAGACAGGCAGACGTGGATGTGTGCGGGCAGACAGGCAGACGTGGATGTGTGCGGGCAGGCAGGCAGACGTGGATGTGTGTGTGCTGGAGCTTTCATTGTGAAATCATTAAGCACTTGGCTGCTGACTAAAAGGTACATGACAGAAAAGCCCTGACAATCTGTTCCTGTAAGGATTCTAGCCTAGGAAGCCCTGTGGGACAGTTCTACAACACATGTGAGTGAACATTTATGTCTACACACACACACACACACACACACACACACACACACACACATTTTATGGCTGCTCTCACAATTCAGAGGCATCAATTCTTCTTTGGTGTTTCTTATTCCCTGTCCGACTTTTACATGCATATGAAACCACTGAAAATATCAAGGTTTGTGGCAGATGCACCCTACTTTTTAAATTGCTATTCTTGCTCTTTACTGCTCTATAGAGTTCCTGATGGCAACATTTCCCAAAGCAACACATCTTTTGATTTCTTGACTGTTGCTGCAATCTTGAACAACTTCTACTGGGATTCGAACAACTTCTACTGGGATTCTTTTTGTTGTTGGTTTTTACACACACACACACACACACACACAAATGCACTTTTTAAAGATGGACAAAGTCAATATTTCTATTTACAGAGACTGATATAACAGAGATAAATACATTTCTTATACATTTTGTTTCTAGATTTAAGAAATAAATAACAATGAATAAAAATTATAACACATTTTAGGGGATAAATAAAAAGCCACTGAAGATGAGTCAATGACCCTGCTACCTAAGTATGTTCTTGTTCCGAAAAGCTGATCATTATTCCCAGTGTTGTTATAGTGTACTGATGAGTCGGAACCGACCCGCCAGTGTATTTTTAGCTGTAGTAAATTGCATATGAGATATCCCATCCTTCTGTGGAGGAGCTGGTGGCTTTGAATCAAGTGTCTTTGGGATTGGAAGGCAGCTTCTTACTCCTGGGCCACCAGAGCTCCCTTTATAGCCAATAGAGGATGCAATTCTCTTCCTCTCTGACATTATTGTTGATACTGTTGTTGTTATGTGACACGGATTCGAGTACTACTCATAGCAGCCCTATGAACAACAGACCCTAAGCCTGTTCTAACCTGTGTCACCGTCTCTGATGCATTAAGCCCATTGCTGTAGTCACTGTATCAATTCAACTTGTTGAAGGTCTTCCATTCCGTCACTGATCTTCCACCTTTCCAAGCATGATGTCTCCCTCCAAGGAATAACCCTTCCTAACATGCCCAAAGTATGTGAGATAAAGCTTCACCTTGCCTCAAAGGAGCACTCTGGCTGTACTTTCTTCAAGATATGTCTGTTCTTTTGGTAATCTGTGGGATATTTGGAATTCTTCTCTAACATCACATACCTCAAAGGCATCAATTCCTTCTCCTGTCATCACTATTTATTGTCCAGCTCTCAAATGCATAGTAGGTAACTGGAAAGAATATAGCTTGAATCAGGCACATCTCAGCCTTTAAAATAACATTATTGCTCTTCAGGACTTTGGGTAGCTTCCTGACAGCAGGCTTTTCTAAAGCTATATGTCTCCTGATCTGATAGCTGGCACCAAGGTTGTTGACTGTGGATATAAGTTAAGACAAAATCATTCACAATTTCAAGCTTTTCTCCATCTATCATGATGTTACCTATTGATACAAAGGTGAGATGTGATCCATATCAAAGGCAGTAGTCCCTGATCTTTTGCAGCAAGTAAGTGCTTCACATCCTCCTCATTTTAAGCAAGCAAGGTTATGTCAACTAAGTAATGCAGGTTGTTGAGTCTTCCTTCAATCCTAATGCCGCATTCTTCTTCATAAATTCCAGCTTCTCAAGTGATTTGCTCAGCATACAGATTAAACAGGTATGGAGAAAAGTTACAGTCCTGACACACACCTCTTTTGATTTTAAACAATACAGTGTTCCCTTGTTCTGTTCAGACAACAGCTTCTTGGTCTGTTGTTGTTGTTATGTGCCATCGAGTCCTTTCTGACTCATAGCGACCCTATGCACAACAGCTCTAA